>NW_022196899.1:26166592-26169642 GCF_008632895.1 Mastomys coucha
CCCCCCCCCGCCAGTGACGCAAGCAGTCTAGAGGCAAGAGGACACGTGTTTACTTTTGACTACAAAACACTTTGGAATAAAACTGCCCTGTAGAATTAAGTCAAACCCAAGGGCAAAAGTGAGAAACTCTCTAACTGACGGTGATCGCATGGCGCCCCCTGGTGACCTCTACTAGATTCACAAGGAGAAACCAGTAGCTGCAGGCAGCATCTTTATAAATTCAACAGTCTTGTATAGATCACGCCTCAATTCCCTATTCTGTGCCAGATGCTAGGTATATTCGGGGTCAAGAATGTCTGCAAACCCTTTCTTACACTTTTTGGGTCACACCAGCGTGCCTGAATATTCATTTGTCTAAGAGGAGAACGCCTACAGATTATGAGGTCACCAAACTGAATCTCACAAACAAGCTGTCTCCAATATCTCACAGCTGGACTTCCCCAGGCGTGGTGACAGCGGGGTCAGTGAGGACCAGCTGAATTCCGGGTGATTGACAGCAATAACAGGGCGCTGGGTTGGTGAGACACGAACTTCGGCTGGGACTTTGCAAGTGACCTTGGATATAAGGTACCCCGACTCGATTTAGCTATTAACTTACAATTAGTTGAACCCCAGGGGCTTAAATTACAAAACCGAGAAACACTCACAAGCTTGTTTTTTCTAATTGTACTGAAACATCTTCAACCCGCACCCAGATTAGAGGGTTGAGAAGGCAGCTCAGTGAAGGAGACCTAGGATTACATTTAAAAATGTTTTTAAAATATTTTTTATCTGTATGGGTGTTTTGCCTGAGTGTATGTCTGTGCAACACTTGTGTCCCTGGTGCCCATGGAGGCCAGAAGGCTTCAGGTGATCTAGAACTGGACTTACATGTGAGGTCAGATGTGAGCCTCATTGTGAGTGTTGGGAATTATACCTGGGTCCCTTAGTAGAGGAGCCAGTTTCATAACAGCTGAGCCATCTCTCCAGCTCCTGGCGTCCATTCTTAACACTGAGGGAGGGGCGAGAAAGCACACAGCCGCACTCTGGACTGTTATGTGTAATGCTGAGGGCTCAAACCTCAGTACTCACCCTGCCAAGCACAGACCACCACTGAACTCTACTGCCAGCTCGAGGGATAATTCAAAAACTATGTTCACAGTTATTTATGTTCATTTAATTTAATCCTTTGCTTATTGACGGTCAAAGTACGAAAAGGATTTAAATGACGGAATGCAATCTTTTTTGATAGCCTCGGTTCACTCCACCAGGACTTCTTTTTAGGATTTATTTATTTTTGTATTTTGTTGAGGGAGATGGGGAGGTGTAAGCCTGCGGAGGCTTCATATACCTTGTTGTTCGAGTTACAGTAGAAGCGTTTGTGAACCACCATGTGCATGCTTTCTCTGGAAGAGAAATAATACTCTTAACTGGGGGTGCGGTGCGGGGAGCCATTTCTTCAGCCCTCCCTTCTCTAACCCCACCTCCAATCTCCCAAGACTTCAAAAACCCAGGGTGTGGTCTGAGGACCCATCTCGAGTCACGTCGCGTTTTTTCTCGGCCCTGGACTTATCTAGTCCGGATGTTGGGACTTGAGTACAGCCACCATACGTGAAATACCAATGATCCTGAAGACCGTGAGGATCGATCACTGCGGGCTTCCAAGGAACCCACGTGTGGGAAAGTGCTGGGCTCAGAGGGGAGGGTGGCACGGCGAGGACATGCCCGCAGGGGGCGCTAGACCTCGCAGCACCGCTAGCCTCTCCTCGTCCGGATGTCAGGCCCCGCCCTTAGCACGAAGCCACGCCCTCCCCGTGCTCCGGCCACGCCCTCATCCTTAGGGTTCCCGCCCTCCCCCGGTTCCCCATCTTTACTCTCACGGCCTGCTGTGGCGCATGCGCGGGGTGACCGGGTGAGTGCCGCTGGGCCTGGCGGGCAGGGAAGGGCCGGGCCAGGGAGGGCACGGGCGGCCGGCGAGGGCGCGGGCGGTGGCCCGCCAGCCCCCTCCGTACCATCATCCGGGCGTGCCTCGCCGGAGCTGCGCTGCTGCGTGAGGTGAGGGCCGGCCTCCGGGGCCTGCGTGCCAAGCGAGCGCCGCGGGGCGAGCGGGGCCTGCGGGGCCGGGTGAGTGTCGGCCGTTCTGGTGGACTCCGCGGCGGGGGGCCTGTGCCGGCCTGCAGGAGACCGCTCCCGTGGGAGACGCTGGAGGCCAGCGGGAGCCCAGCTCTGTGTTCTCACGGACAGAGGCTCTCCGGAGAGGCCAAATTAGACAAGCGCTCTTCGAACCCCGCTTCCATTCCTATGATCTGTGACAGGGTCTTGTGTAGCCTAGGCTGAGCTAAGAGGCGTGTGCCGCCACGCCGGGCTTCAATCAGAACGTGAAAATTCTCTTTTATGTTTGAAATTTTACGTGCTTAGTGCGTGTATGCATGCGCACGTGTGCCTTGGCGGCGCAAGGGTAGAGGTCAGAGGACAACTTTCAAAGAGGTGGTTCTTCGCATCATGTGGGTTCCGGTGATGGCACTCGGGTCGTCTGGCTTAGCCATAAGCGCCTTCTGAGCCATCACACCGGCCCTGGAAATAGTTATTATTTTTTTAATGGATGTGAAAAATAAAGTGTTATAAACGTCTTTAAAACGCAACGACCCAGTCTCAAAAAAATTCGGTGCTGGGCGTCAGAGAGAACCCCCAGTTGGAGTAGATTCATGATTGCCTCTAACTCCTCCAGATCAGACACCTTCTCGGACTACACACACTCAGAAAATAGTCTTTTAAAAATATGTCTTGGCATTGTGTTAAGACATCTGAGGTGGCATGAGAAACCTTTGAAAAGATTTGTCTATGGGAAGCACAATTAAGTGTTTTGAAAGTCCAGGTGCCAAGCTGCCTAATGTGGCGATGTTTTGTTTTTTAGGACACAGTCTTTCTGTGTAATCTGCCTCAGCCTTCTGAGAGCTGGAATGTCAGCTGTGAGCCACTGAGCTCTGAGATTAGGGTTGGGCCTTTTTTTAGATATTTTCTTTATTTACATGTAAATTTCTCCTTTCCCAGTTTCCCCTCCAAAAATCAAA
>NW_022196899.1:26170275-26198035 GCF_008632895.1 Mastomys coucha
CCTTTTAAGAAGGAATGAAATGTCCACCTTTTGGTCTTCCTTCTTCTTGAGTTTCTTCTGGTTTGTGGATTATACTTTGGGTATTCCGAACTTCTGGGTTAATAACCACTTATCAGAGAGTGTATACCATGTGTGTTCTTTTGTGATTGGGTTACCTCACTCAGGATGATATTCTCCAGATCCATCCATTTCCCTAAGAATTTCATAAGTTTATTGTTTTTAATAGCTGAGTAGTACTCCATTGTATAGATGTACCACAATTTCTCCTCTGTTGAGGGACATCTGGGTTCTTTCCAGGTTCTGGCTATTATAAATAAGGCTGCTATGAACATGGTAGAGCATGTGTCCTTATTACATGTTGGAGCATCTTTTGGGTATTATACCAGGAGTGGTATAGCTGGGTCCTCTGGTAGTACTATGTCCAATTTCTGGAGGAACCGCCAAACTGATTTCCAGAATGCTTGTACCAGTTTGCAAGGGGTTGGGCATTTTTAAAGTGGGTTTTTTTTCTTTCTTCCATGTTTTCTCAAAAAATGGAGAAATAGCCAGGAGTCGTCGTGTATGCCTTTAATAAACAAACTGCCTAACACCAAACATAAATATAAATTCAGAATTAGTACATGACTACATCTCATCTCTTCAGTCTTTTTTGAAACACTTCTGGCTGGCTAGGAACCCATTGTGTAGACCAGACCAGTCAAGAACTCAGATATCCTCCTGTCTCTGCCTCCTGAGGGCTAGGAATAAAGGCATGGGTCATAATACTCCGTTTTTTTGAGACAGGGTTTCTCTGTGTAGTCCTGGCTGTCCTAAAACTCCCTCTGTAGACCAGGCTGGCCTCAAACTCAGAGATCTTCCTGCCTCTGCCTCTTGAGTGCTGGCATTGAAAAAGTGTGCCACCACCACAGGCTGTTTGGTTTTTTTAAAATGATACATTATACACTATGGCTATATCATAATGATATTAAATTTCAAATGTCCTGGATTTCTACAGTGAAATTATACCTGTATATAATTGGGGATGAATATGTTTCAGATGGTTCACAATCTTTTGAAAGGATAACTAGTAAGCATGAGTTTATATGGTTCACATTATTTCATTAAGAAGCCAAATTTCTCAAGCTGGCAAGATGGCCAGCTCACTTTACAGTGAGGAAGGTACCTGCTGCCAAGTCTGAGGATCTGAGTCCAGTCCCCAGGACTCAAAACACTCCTGTGCTGTGTGGCACTTGCACGTGTGTACACTCCAGAGGTCTTTCTGAAGGCACTGTGCATACACAAATCCATTACTGTTTGCTTATGTGAAGGGTGGTTGACAGGTCTTGGTTGTGAGTGGTCTTAACGAACCTTTGGTGATATACAGTCCTGAAAAGTCACACTCTCCTCCACCTTACTCACATGACAAGCCAAATCCAAACTGCAGTTTTAAGTACTTGTAATACTGTACTTGGTTTCCTGTTCTTACTTTTTTGCTCATGTTCTGAACCTGAAATATCCTCTTGCCAGTTGTGTTTTCCCCGATATTAGAATATAATAGAATATGGGCTCTAAGAACCTTTGTCTCCAAAAGGGTGCTGCTTATGGTGTTGGGTGAGGCATCTTATCTATGTATCTAACATTTCTATAAAAGTATGTCTATCGGTTTTTCAGATTATCACTTCCCCTCTCCTGCTTGTGGTTAAGAACTTGAAGCAAGATGAACTGCTGCTGGCAGTATGGAATGATGGTTCGCACACACACAGTTAGTTACCTGATGCCAGAAGTCTGAAGACAAGTAGTGTGCCATCTTTGGTTTTTTGGTTCCATCTTGTTGTAATGGACTCTAATGGCATTGGTCTCTTCCTTGCTTAGAATGAGGTGAGTTGGATAAGGGAGCCCTTTTGTGTTCCTCCCAGGATTTTTGGGAAGGTGACATAAGCAATAAGGATGCGCTTAGTAAGTGTGTGATCACGTGATATCCAGAAGTAGCATGTGCCCCTCGGGGAGGTTTCCATTAGAAACAAGAGGTTCACCTTATTCTTTGCCTGGGGTACCCCAAAAGTCAGGAGGCTAGGACAATATTGCAGTAGGGTCAGGGCTAGACTGGACTATGTCGGTAGACCCTGTCTCAAGAAACTAAACAGGAAGAATGGAGGTAGAGTGGTGATTAGGGTGTTCCCTTCTGCTCTCTGCAGCAGCAGATGGACGTTAAGCTGAGGGGAGAGCGGGCTTTAATTTAATTTGAGGTTAATGGGTCACTTTATTTCTGTGCTTATTTCTAAAACTAAAATGAATGGAAAAACATGGACTTTAAAATTGGTTACCAGAAATCTAACCCTACCACATGTACTTAGTATCCAGCTGACTTGACTCTGTTATGTCTCAGTTTACTAATCAATAACAAGGTATAACCAACAGTTCTGGCA
Organism: Mastomys coucha; assembly: GCF_008632895.1. Classification (NCBI taxonomy): domain Eukaryota; kingdom Metazoa; phylum Chordata; class Mammalia; order Rodentia; family Muridae; genus Mastomys; species Mastomys coucha. The sequence continues at coordinate 26,172,681 of NW_022196899.1, forward strand.
AGGTGTAGATATATAACCTGAGTGAATGAAGATGTGCTATCTGGTATGTAACTGATATTCAGTAAATTAGCACTGATGTGTAAAAACTTGAACACTTTTAGGTGTATGGTTCTATATTTGACTTTATTTGTACTTTTTTGTGTGTATTTATCTGAATTAGACAAAGTCTCCCTTTGTAGCTGAGATTTGCTTGCATCAGCCTCCCAGGTGCTGGGATTAAACATGTGTGCCACTTTGACCAGTCATTTGTGATTTTTTTTTTCCTAATGATTACATAAACTAATACAGACTTATTCTGTGATTTTGGTATCAAGATATAGCTATGACTATAAATAAAGGTAAATTTGTTTCAGAGAAATGGGTACTTTTATATATGATTGGATATTTACATATATATACACATATATATTTATATATACATATATAAATATATATAATTAAAAATATATAAAATAGAAAGCATAAGGAAGATGCCTGAGTTCACTCTTTCTGTTGCTAATTTAAATTGTGGAAGGATTTTACCTATGAGCTATGGCTCACTCAGTGGTACTATTGCTTACATGCCTGCTGGTCTCTTTTACTTGTAGGCACGTTTTGCCATTTGTGGAAACCTGCCTGTGATTCATTTTCCTCACTGCAGTATTGAGAGTTATACCAAGTAAGTGGAGTACAGCCAAACTAATTAGTAAATTTTCTAATGACTCATGGGACTTTAGTTGTTGGAGTGATTGCTATATTTCTTAGTAGACCTCATAAGATTCTTTCTTGAAAATTACTTCTGTTCTAAGGTTCTGTGCAACACTTTTTTTCTGGAAGCCATTACATTGATATAGACTCACAAGTATATTCTTAAGGAAAAATATCTATCTTTAGGTTGAAATCTGTAGAAAGCCTATGCCTACAGGTGTAATGACTTGTTTGCCTGAGTATGACAGGGTCTCACTTTGTAACCATGGCCGGCCTGGAGCTCTTTATGTAGACCAAGCTAGCCTTGAATTCTGCCTGTTTCAGCCACTGGAATTCTGCGACTAAAAGGTGGGTGTTTGCTTTGTTTTATGAGACAGGATCTCATAGTCTAGGCTTGTCTGGAAGGCATTATTGCTTTCAGTAGAGGCATTGTACAGTGTTGTTCTTCTGACATCTGTTTTTATGATCCACACAGACTCCTTTATAAAATAGTTTGTGTGGATGAATGTCTTGCACCACATGCATAGCTGACCCTTGGAGACCATAGAAGGGAGTCAGATCCCCTGGAATTCAAATTATAGATGCCTTGTTGGTGCTAGGAATTGAACCCAGGTCTTCTGGAACAGCTGTCTGTCTTTTTAGAAACTGCTGAGCCATTTCTCCAGCAACTCTCCCCCAAGATTTCTTATTGCTAATAAATTCCTTGGTCAAAAGAGTTTTTATAGTAATATCAGTTATTGTGCCATGTTGTTAAAATGTTTTTCATTTTTTAGATTGAAAAGATATGAATGAATATCCTAAAAAAAGAAAAAGGAAGACTTTACACCCTTCTCGCTATTCAGGTTAGTCTATAATTGAATTATTTTTGAAAGAGTAGTGGATTATTGTTATTCCCATCACTTTTTGCATAAATAAGACAATATCTGGACCATTTCCTGTTATGAGAACACAGACTAAATCCTCTGCATATATGTTACTATATGGATAGAGTGCTACAGGGATGTTTTACAACTTTACATTCTACTTGTCTCATCTCTGTGGGCTAGAAATACTTAAAACTAGATTTCTAAGCTTCCTCTTCATGTAGAATAATTGGATTTTGCCTGTCAGAGTCCTAAGTTGTGCTTAAGGCACAGCAATAACTTTAGCAGAAAGTAGTTTGCATTGAAGAAAAGAAGCTGTATCTTATACACTATTTTTGGAACTTGATGTGTGTGTTTATTTGCATGTGTATGCCTGGTGTCTAGGGAGGTCAAAAGCAGGTATTGGATCCCCTGGAACTATAGTTACAGATGGTTGTGAACCATCAGTTGGATGCTACAACTGAACCCAGGTTCTCTGCAAAGAGTAACAAGTGCTCTTAGTCACTGAGACATCTCTCTGCCTCAGTTTTCATTTGGATTATATAATCTGTGATTGAGTTGGCTCTCCTGTGTTAATATAAGAAGAGGTCTGGACTGGGGGAGGTAGCTCCATGGAGACATTGCTTGCCTAGCATACATGAAGCTCTGGGTTCATGTCTTATCCCATCACTTGAGAAGTGGAGGCAGGCAAGATTGAGTGAGGCCAGCTTAGGCTACATGAAACTCAGTCTCAAAAAGAAAGGGGGATCACGAAAGAGGCTAGGTGGTGGTGGTATGTTCCTTTAATCTTAGCAATCAGGAGGCAGGCTGGTCTCTAGAGGCCAACCTGGTCTATAGACCAAGTTTCGGGACAGGTAGGACCACTTCACACATACCCATTATCTTGCTCCATGCCCATGTACCCGTAAGGATAGTGAGCCTTGTCTGCTGATTATTGGCAACATTTGGGATGGTTGCTCTTCAGAAGCCATCTCTGCTCTTGGAACTATTTCTCCTCATGAATTATGCTTTCTTGGCACTATGTGGTATACCTTGGTAGTTCACGGTAGTTAATTCACTGTTTCAGATATTAGTACAATATTATATATATCCTTTTTAAGATTCAAATTATAAGGCAAAATGTTTCCTTGTGTATTTTAAAAGCCTTTTGTTTGTTTGTTTTGAGATAGGGTTTCTCTGTGTAGCCCTGGCTGTCCTGGAACTCACTCTGTAGACCAGGCTGGCCTTGAACTCAGAAATCTTCCTGCCTCTGCCTCCCAAGTGCTGGGATTAAAGGTGTGCACCACCACTGCCCAGCTTTAAAAGCTTTTAAAGATATTTTTATGTGTATGAGTGTTTTGCCTACCTGTATGTATGTGTACCACAAGCCTGTGCCTGTGGAGGCAGAAGGTGGTATCAGACAGATTCCCTGGAATTGGAGTTAACAGTTGTGAGCCACCATGTGGGTGTTGTGAACTGAACCCAAGTCCTCTACAACAGAGTAGCTGAGCCATCTCTCCATCCAATTTCTGTTTCTAAAAATAAAGTTTTTATTCTTATATTATTTAAACTCATTTTAGAATTAAAGTCTTGTTTAGCCCAGAGTGGCCTCACCCCTGACCCACCTCCCCTGATCCACCTTAGCCTGTGCAGTGCTGACACTGTAGGCATGCAGCATTACTTGGCTTCTATTACAGTCTAATCAATGGCTCTTTTAAAGCTGAATGTTAGTGTTTGATCTGAAGTATAAAGCTGAAGAACATGCTATATTTTTCCTACTGAAACTCATTAAAATCATGAAAATATGGATTACGGATATAGGTCAGGGTAGAGGGTTTGCCTGGCATGTGCAAGGCACTGGGTCCAGTCTTTAACACTGGGAGAATCATTAGCTGCTTATCTGTATAGTGTGCTGGGAATTGTCTTCATTTTGTTTTACATTCAGATTCTTCTGGAATAAGCAGAATTGCAGATGGAGTCAGTGGGATTTTTTCTGATCATTGTTACAGTGTGTGCTCTATGAGACAGCCAGACTTAAAATATTTTGACAACAAAGGTATGTCTCCTATTTTCCAGAATACTCTGTGTAACTTGCTTTTACAGAACCTAGGGATGCCTCAGTGTGGGTAAGTTTCTGCCTACCATGCAAGACCTGACTCCTTTATAGTACTACAGAAAAATAAAACAAAAGCTGCCTTTGTGTATTTTCCTTTGGGAACTATCTGAAAAGGGAGTTTGAATGTGAGTTTATGGTTTCAAGACAGGCAAACATTTTTAATTGTTACAATGTAAAAAATAAGCTTTTAAAATCAAACTAGTAATTTCCCTTTTTAAGCAAACTCTTTAAGTCCTTTTTATTTGGCTAAGAGTGGATACAAATCTGAAGTGATCTAGAGTTGGCGTGTTGGTAGTCAAGTGTTAGGAAGCACCTTGCTCAGTTGTCTCAGCCTGGAGTGCTGATGGAGGGAAAGGAAGGATGGAGAGCAGCAGCTAGGTATTTCTCAGTCTTCCGTTTTCTGTTGCCTGCTCTTTTCTAGAGCACTGGTAAGTGGTAAGGAGGTGCACCCACTGCTGCTCCCCATCTCTGACTTGTCATATGTGTGAGTCCATGTCTGGCACAATACTGACTCACATGCTCACAGACCTGCATCTTGTACCTGTGAGAGTTCACAGAACTGTTTTGCTTTTTTAGTTGAGAGGCCTAAAAGAAGTACTATAGTAGTGAGCACATTTTATGTCTAGATCTTTATAATACCAAGGAACTAAGACCCCTATAGACATGGCTGGTTCTAGATCTGGGGAGGAAATAGACAAGATGTGTTTGGATTATCTTGTGGTGCTAGAAAATAGGGAAATACTAAAAAGCAAAATGACACACAGTATGGATGAACTAAAGGAGCACAAGAGCCAGTTGGAGGTACTCTTGAGGGCCTCAGTCGAGCTCAGTTGACAGATTGCTTGTCTATCATACATGAGGCCCTGGCTTTCATTCTAGTACTGAAGACAAAAGAAAAGTTCCCAATAGCCAGAACTGAAGTAATTTGAGAAAACATGAATCTATACCGCTATAAATGATTTTGTTACTGTATAGGGATAGAAGAGAAAAACTGTCTGCACAAAAGAATTTCCATTTATTTTTATCAGTGTTCTTCCGTAGGAAGATGGAAACCCATGTTCCACTTCTTAGTGTGGGCTTCACAGAGACTTCCAGGGAGTAGGGTAGGAAAAGGACAGTACAGAAACCAAAATGCTACATTAGCCAGGTTGGGAGGGACAGCTCAGCAGTGTGTACCCTAGGGTTCTGCCCTCCAATAACTCATAATTACAATCTAGTCATGAAAAACAAATAAGTAAATTTCATTAATGGAACATTACAAAATTTCTGTAAAGTAGTCCTTAGAACAGTCAGTTTCCAGTTACTTAGAGAGACATGGCTAAATTTAATGTAGAATCCAAAATGACACTGGGTAAAAAACCAAGTCTGGATGAAGTATGGGCTTCCATTACTAATAATGTTATCAGTCATGTGTCAGTTATTAATTGTAACAAATGCCTCATATTCATGTAAATAATTAATAGTAGGGAAATGCTTGTGATATATTAGGAGCACCTTAGACTATTTTCAGATTTTTTTTTCCCCTAAAACTATTCTATTAAAAACAAAGTCTATTAAAACACACATGTTGCAGTCCAGTTTCTCTGTTGACCCTTATTTCAGTTTCTGTGCTAACTTGGAGAGAATGAGACTAGAGTAAAGGAATAATGATTCACTCTCACTCAATATCTTAAAATTCCTTAGGATGTTCAGAATATGTTCTAGTAAAAGTAGCATATAAACCAAGGCAGTAGGGGTTGGTTATTCTAGCATAGTCTCAATGTCTTTAAGAATCTATAGTAAGTAATATGTCTTTTCAAGGCTAAGTCTATGTTGTTATTTTCTATTGCTGTTAAAAATATAAAATGTTTTTCCAAATTCTTCTTACAGATGGTGATTCTGATCCTGAGACAGCAAATGACTTGCCCAAATTTACAGATGGAACCAAGGCCAGAAACAGGAATCAGAGCTACCTGGTTTCCAGCCCTGTGCTTAGGATTCTAGACCACACTGTCTTTTCCACAGGTTAGGGGAACTCATTAGTAGCATATATCATATTTTGTTCAGATCAGCTAAAAGCAGCATGTACTGTAACTTCCTTTCACAGGATTTTTTCTAACAAGGCTTATTTAGTGCAGTGCTACAACAGTGAGAACGACTGTTTTTAATGGGGCTTTATTAGTACAGTGTGATAGCAGTGGGGCAACTGTCTCTAATGGAATGTATTGAGCACAGGACTTCAACAATGGAATATTGTTTCTAATGGGACTTACTTAGTACAGTTCTACAACCGTGGGTTTTCTTTGTTTCAGAAAAGTCTACTGATGTTGAGATCTGTGATGAAGAGTGTGCCTCACCTGAGTCAGTGCATCAGCATACTCAAGAGGAGAGCCCTATAGAGGTTCATACCTCAGAAGACGTCCCAATTGCTGTAGAAGTTCATGCTATTTCTGAAGATTATGATATAGAGGCAGAGAACAATTCCTCTGAGAGCCTCCCAGACCAGACTGATGAAGAACCACCGGCTAAACTCTGTAAAATACTTGACAAGAGCCACGCTTTGAATGTGACTGCCCAACAGAAGTGGCCTTTACTGAGAGCCAACAGCAGTGGCCTCTACAAGTGTGAACTTTGTGAATTCAACAGTAAGTATTTTTCTGACCTAAAGCAACATGTGATACTGAAACACAAGCGCACTGACTCGAATGTGTGTCGGGTATGTAAGGAAAGCTTCTCCACCAACATGCTCCTCATTGAGCACGCCAAACTTCATGAAGAAGATCCCTACATCTGTAAGTACTGTGACTATAAGACAGTGATCTTTGAGAACCTCAGCCAGCATATTGCCGACACCCACTTCAGCGACCACCTTTACTGGTGTGAGCAGTGTGATGTGCAGTTCTCCTCAAGCAGTGAGCTCTACCTGCACTTCCAAGAGCATAGCCGAGATGAGCAGTACTTGTGCCAGTTCTGTGAGCATGAGACAGGGGACCCTGAGGACTTGCACAGCCACGTCGTCAATGAGCATGCTCGCAGACTGATCGAGCTGAGTGACAAGTGTGGCAGTGGTGGACATGGGCAGTGCAGCCTTTTAAGCAAGATCACCTTTGACAAATGCAAAAATTTCTTTGTGTGTCAAGTATGTGGCTTTCGGAGCAGACTTCATACAAATGTCAACAGACACGTGGCTATCGAGCATACTAAAATATTCCCTCATGTTTGTGATGACTGTGGGAAGGGCTTTTCTAGCATGTTGGAATATTGCAAGCATCTAAATTCACATCTATCTGAAGGGATTTATTTATGCCAATATTGTGAATATTCAACAGGACAAATTGAAGATCTAAAAATTCATCTAGATTTCAAGCATTCAGCTGACTTGCCTCATAAATGTAGTGACTGCTTGATGAGGTTTGGGAATGAAAGGGAATTAATCAGTCACCTTCCAGTCCACGAGACTACCTGACTGTTAGCTTTACATAATGTTTATGTAAAATAATAAATTCCTTTTTAATGTTAAAAATGGGCAAGCTGAAATACTTTTGACAAGTTTTCTGGCATCGCTGCATTTTTCAGAATATACTTAGTGGCGGTGTTTTCAACTGCATGACAGTCATAGTTATCACTTGGTGACTATTACGCAGTTTCTTGCCTGTGCTCCAAGTTCCTGAATGGAAACAAGGGTACTGAAGAAAGTAAAAAGTCTTTTAAAACCCAAGACAGCCTTGTATGAAGTAGGCTACATGTATTGACCACAGGGTTAGGGTATGTATGTGTGGTAGTGGAGGTGGAGTTGTTCATAGTTTATATTATATGGGGTGTTTGCCTGACTGTAAGCACACCAGGTGTGTGCAGTGCCCAGGGAGGCCTGAGGAGAGGGCATCAGATTTCCTGGAACTGGGGTTACTAACACCTATAACTGCATGGAGACATGGTTTCACCCTATAGCTTAAGCTGGTTTCAAACTGTCATCAGTCCTGCCTCAGCCCCTCAGGTGTTGGGATAGCAGGCATAAAACACCACACCTGATGAATTCTTTTTAAAGACTCTACTTGAGTTGAAGAATGTAATGGAGGAGGGCTGGGAAGGTGTGAGACAGTAAAGATGCAAGCACCTTATATTCCTTATAACCAATTGGCATTCCAATTATCTTCATTTAAGTTTCTATTACCAGAGCTCTTGGTATTTCCTCCTTAGTCATAGAACTACAAAGTCCTGCCCCAACTTCTGACAAAAATTTACCTATGAATTGAGAACCACTAAAGTATTATAGTAGCGTTGGGAATGAAGATGAACGTTTTCTGGTGTGGTAGTTGTCTACATTCCAGTGGCTGCTGTAACAGCTACACAACACGTCTCTTAAATAGTGGAAATTTAACCAACTTGAGGTTGCTCCTGAGGGCCACTAGGGAAGGATCCAACCCTAGCTTCTCAGCTTGCCCGTGACAGTCTTTGTGCCCCATGGTGTTCTCCTGATTTGGTGATGTCCCAAATCTGTGTCCTTACTGAATCACTAATCATGGTCAATCCTACCATGTTCATTTTAACTCACTAAAAATCTAGGGCAGGATGCAATGGCACACAATTGGAATCTAAGCATTCTGGAGATAGAGATTTGAAGAGCAGCTTCAGATACAGAAAGTTTGAGACCGTTTCCACCAGAAAACAAACAAACCAACCAACCTCTGGGGCTAGAGGCATGACTCAGTGGTTAAGAGCACTTGTTGCCCTGAGTTTGATTCCTAGCACCCATCTTAGGGATTGACTACACCTTAAATTCCATCTCTATCTGAGGTTATCTGTAGGCCCCTGCACATGTGGCATCTACTCAAACACATAGATACTTTTTTTTTCGTTTAAAGTCTTCAAATGAGTACATTCTGAGGTACCTGGAGTAATGATTTCAGAATTTGAGTTAGAGAGAATATACTGTAATAAATAGCCTCTAAAATAGCAGTATCAAGGGGACAATGTATATCATTGTATTATAATAACAATATAATAATATGGTCCAGGAATAGTAATAAGGCACCAAGAACCATGGGAACCTTTGCCTGGTGGGTATGGTGCGCAGTCTATAATCCCAGCATTTAGGAAGTGGAAACAGGAAGATTAGCAGTTGACATCATCATTACCTATGTGGCTGAGTGTCAGACAGGAAGTGGAACAGAGATCACCTGAGATCTTGTCTCAAAACAAATGGACAGGGGAGCTGACTGAGAACCTCACTATTCAGAAGGCTAAGGTAGAAGAACAGCTTAAAACCACCCTGAGCTATAGAGTAAAATCCTGTCTCAACTAAAACCATAACACTGAGAATGGATAACTCAATGAACAGTCTCACAATTCACTACTTCTATTTTGTGTACCTGTATTCCAAGAAACTCACTTCATCTGATTGTAACCAGTTAAGTATCTCCTAAAGCTTAGGATCTTAGCAGTTTAAGTAATTTCTTGTAAGACAGCAGCAAGCTACTAATAAACCAAGGTCACATTACCCAGGTTTGGACTACAGCCTAAAGCTCTGTTATACCACTTGACACAGTGAGCCTTTGTCCTTAAGTGTTTTTCAGAACTTCACTGTAAGCTTCTTGGTAATTCTGTTATTTATGCTTGTTGGGAAACATCTAATTCAAGGAATTTGGCTTTCAGGAAGCAGACATAAATAATTTTTTAATGTGTATTTTTAACTGATAGCAATCAGAGACTGAAGAGAACAAGTTAATGCCATTCAGTTTTGTTCTTTTTGATGAATTTAGCATGAGACCAGATCCCACTGAGTTAATAGGCCTTAAATTGCTGCTGTAGTGGACCTAAACAGTTAAGCTTAATGGTTTTTGGAAAAGCAGACTTAGGTAAAGAGAAAATTTTCAAAACTGGCAAGATGGTAAAGATACCTGCTAAATCTGACAACTGAATTTGATGCCTGGGAGGGAGAGGACCAACTAATTGTCCTCTGATCAACACATTTGTCCACATACAAATGTAATTAAAAAAATAAGGTGGAGAACATTATTTTGGTTTCTTTTGGTTCTTCTATCTGACCTATAAAAGCTTGCTTCCTTGGGTACATGTGCCACAACACAGCTTGTATGTATCTATTTTGGGTTCTAAGTAGCAGAACGTGTGTGTGTGTGTGTGTGTGTGTAAGAGAGAGAGAGAGAGAGAGAGAGAGAGAGAGAGAGAGAGAGAGAGAGAGAGAGAGAGAATCAGTGAAGGTTTTGGGGGTGATTTTCAAGGTGCGGAGTTACAGAACAAAAATGACTCAAAGTCATTTCACCAAAAGCCTGCCCCAGTATAGTAGCAACTCATGAAAGTTGGAAACCTAGAGCTGTCAGTGCTATCTGTAGGAAAATTGGCTGTGTCTCTTTTATTTACCCCAGTTGGTTTAAGCCTCTTTCATGCAGCTTGGCTGGTCTGAGAGTGTCTCTCAGTAGTCCTTACTGTTTGTACACATTTATAGAGTGAGGAGCTTGGTGCATGTGGTCAGTTTCAGGGACTTCCTGAAGCTTTTGAGTTGTTTTCTTCCTGAAAAACTCAGGGAAAAGTGATTTCCTACAGAATGGAATATATTGCCTCCATTTAGAACATTCTGAGTGTAATGAGCTTTCCCCCAAGAAGGAATGTATAGGGTCTAACTCTCTAGCCTTGGCTAACCTGGAAATCATTATGTAGGACAAGCTCTTCTTGTATTTGCCATGATTCTCCTGCCTCCATGTCCTGAACCTGGTGTTACAGGTATACATTACTGTGCTTGGTCCTTTGTTTCCATTTTTCCTGTGATTTTGTTTGTTTGAGATAGGGTCTAGGCATAGGCTAGCCTTTAATTTGCTATGTCAATTGAAGTTACTGGCCTTGAACTCAAGATCCTTCTGTCTCTATGTCCCATGTTTTGAGATTATAGACATGGACCATCATAACTAACAAAAGCATTTTGTAACAAGAAAATGGTGGATGTCACCAAACACTGAATCTCTTATGAAAAGCCCATCATCTTTCTTGATAATGCAAAACTAAATTATGAAGCTGCATTTTTTTTTAACTTTTATTGCATTATGATGAGAAAAGTTACATGATTTCAATTTATCTGAATTTGTTAACATTTAAAAACATATTTTAATTAAATAGAATTGAATCACATTCTTGTTCCCCTTTTGTACCACCGCTCCTCCCATAGACCCCCCCTTCAATACCTACAATCTTTTTCGTCGTAGTCCTTAAAACAATAAAAATAAGTATTATAAAAGTTGTTTGATATAAAACAATCGATTTAACAGTCTTATGTAGATGCTCATCTACAGCAATAGTGAAAATATATTTTTCTCAATATAAATTTTAATAACTCCAAACATATTAACTGTATACTTAAAAATAATACACCACTACTAGTATTTTCTTAAATGAACACGAATATATAGAGTCTTTTTGTTTTGTATTTAGTAGAGTTTAAAATCCTGGCTCTTATTGTGGTACAAGCCCAAAATAAGAACAATTTTTAGACATTGGGTTTCATTGTAATAAGGCTGTATTTCAATGGCCCTCACATCACCAAAGGATTTTACCTCCATCGTAGCTAAGCTGAGAGTTGATAGTTCTGCTGCACCAAGAAATGAATTGTAGGCTCGATTTTTGGATATAGACTTCTTGCTATGGTCAAAGCTATTTGACTTGAGTGAGTGACTTCATTCTCAGCCCACAGAGAACAGGTTACATTCAATTAAGAAATGGTGTAGGTATTAAGATGGTCTATCCATAAGTCATTCACCAACTGTTTCAATGAACAATGGTTCTGCTTGGAGGGTGGTACAGACATTAGGTGAGGGTAAGAATTTGGTTCATTAGCTGTGATAATTTTGAAAAGCATTCATCTCAGAGAAAGAGTAACTTATAAAGTCCTCTTCTTCAAACTTGATACAAGAGTTACAAATGTCAAGCAAAGCATTCAGTCTCACTTTGTTGTTCTCTTACAAGCAACCACCCTAGTTAATCGTCTATGTTTCTTTTGGGTATATAAATACTTTTGAAATATATAAGCTGATGAAGCTGCATTATTAACAGCCAGGATTTATGTCCAAGTGTGCATTATTTGTAACTTTAAAAATCCTAACCAATTGAAATTGAAGTTAAAAATAGAAACTGATGAATTTACAAGGAGCAATGGCAGCCAAGGCTTACCTTTCCAACTGCCATAATAGATCAAATTTTTATAAACCTTCTGAACTTGGGATTGCCAGTAGGAAGGGAACCAGCAATCTAATAGCATGAAACTGAGCTGTGTGTACTTTGTAATGGAAATAGCACTACGACCCAATTTGTTTTTTCTGGGTATTTTCCCAGTTTCTTCTGTAAACTTAAAAATAATACATCACTATTAGTATTTTAGTGAACCCCCCCCTTACGTGGTGTTTTAGATTTTGTTTCTTTGTTTTTGTTTTATTTTGAGATTGTAGCACACTGTAGCACAGACCAGTCTCAAGATTTATTTTATGTATGGGTGCTCTGTCTGCATTTACACCTGCATGCCACAAGAAGGCATCAGATCTCCTCCCCCCACACACACACCTGAGGTTTTCCCAATAAAACCTCCCACGTGAGACCTGTGCTGGTGTGATTTGTCTGGGATTGCACTGCAGAGTCTAACAACTACCGTTGGGAAAATCTCTAGCATTTTTAAAGAACTTTTTTCTTTTGAGAAAGTGAAATTATACCCTTTGATTCCACTGAACATTACTGACGCCTAAAAGAGAGCATGTATTGATTGAAGGTGCACACCTGGTTTTTACTCTCTGTCCTTAAGTAGATCATGACTATAAACAATGGATAGAATATTAAAAAAACTTTTTCAGACAGCTCAAGACCTTTTACATCATCTTAAAGCTTGTATTTCACTGTTTTTCAAATGAGCAAACAGCTATGAAGATCTGTTAAGATAGTGCTCAGGAATACAAGAATGAACCATGGGGTCAGGCAGATGGCTGCTCAGTGGGTAAAAGTGCTTGCTGTTCTAGCCTCATGACCCCTATTCAATCCCCAGAATACATGGTGAAAGGAGAGAATTTTTGTTACTGTTTTTGAGATTAGGGTATCACTATGTAGCCATGGCTGGTCTTGAATTTGCTATGTAGACCAGACTGACCTTGAACTCTCCTGCTTCTGCCTTCTGAGTTTCTTTATACTTTTTAAAATATTTATTTATTATTTATTTAATGTATATGAGTACAGTGTAGTTGTCTTCAGACACATCAGAAGAGGCATCAGATCCTACTACAGATGGTTGTGAGTCACCATGTGATTGGTGGGAATTGAACTTAGGACCTCTGGAAGAGCAGTCAGTGCTCTTAACTGTTGAGCCATCTCTCCAGTCCCAAGACTCTTTAACTTTCTGTTGCTATGACAAACACTATGACCAAAAAGCAACTTGGGGAGGAAAGGCTTTTTTTGTTTTTTGTTTTTTTGTTTGTATGTGTGTGTTCGTTTTATCTTATACTTTATATATCATCAAGAGATGCCAAGGCAGGAACTGAAGCAGAGTTCAGTAAAAATACTGTTTACTAGTTTCTCCAGGCCTCACTCAGCTTGCTATCTTATACAACCAAGGACCACCAGTCCAGGGGTGACACCTCCGAAAGTGGGCTGGGCCCTCGCACATGAATCAAGAAGATGCCCATCTGGGCAGTGGTGGCGCACGCCTTTAATCCCAGCACTTGGGAGGCAGAGGCAGGTGGATTTCTGAGTTCTAGGCCAGCCTGGTCTACAGAGTGAGTTCCAGGACAGCCAGGGCTACACAGAGAAACCCTGACTAGAAAAACTTAAAAAAAAAAAAAAAAAAGATAATGCCCTACAGACATGTCTAGAGGTCAGTTAGTTGAAGGCAGTTCCTCAATTGGGTATTCACTCTTCCCTGATGACTCTAGTTTTGACAGTTGACACAGGGATTTTGAACTCTGGACCTTGCACACACTAAACACACATTCTTGTCACTGAGTTATTTGCCAGCCCCTAGGTACTGACTTCTTTTGCTGTGTGTTGCATAGTGGGTACATGCATTAGCCACTAGAGGTCAACAGTGAGCGGCTTTCACTACTAGTCTCCACCTTATCTTTGGAAACAGTCTTTCAAAGAACTTAGAGCTCACTGATTTGCTAGCCTGGCCGGCAAGCTCCAAGGATTTCCTCCACCCCTAGCACTAGGCTCAAACTCATGCCACCCTTTATTGTCTTCCCCATGAGTGGCTAGAAATCTGGATCCAGGTCTTTATGCCATCACAGCAGGAATTTTACTGCCTGAGCCTTCTCCCCAGTCTCTAAGAACTAGTCTTTATTGGCTATATTATACTGGAAGAGAGAGAGAGATGGAGAGGGAGAGGGAGAGGAAAGAGAGACTCCTAGTATGTTACCTGTTGCTGTCTTTTACTGAACAGAAATCTTCAAATTTAGCTGGGTGGTGGTAGCATACTCCTTGAATCCCAGGTCTTGGGAAACAGGCAGTTCAAGACCAGCTTGGACTATGTCGTGAGTTCCAGGGCTACACAGAGAGACCCTGTCTCAAAAAGAAAAAAAATCTTTTTTAAAAAATCTGGCATGGGAGACAAAGGCATTGCATCTCTGTGAATCCAAGGCCAACTTGTTCTACATAGTGAGTTTCAGGACCCAGGACTGTCTATATAAAAAGACACTGTCCCCCCAAAACAACCCAAAACAAAAATCTTCAAATTTAGGCAGAGTGAGAGCATAGATCTGAATTCTAGCACTTGGGAGGCTGTGACAGCAGGTTTCTGAGTTCTAAGCCAGCCTGGAATCTAAGTATTGAGACCCTATCTCAGAGAATGGTAGGGCAGGAAGGGAAGAAAGGGAGGGAAATCTTCAAATTTACTATAGAAACACTCATCACATTTCCCCCGTATAAATCGTGCTTACTGTGTCTTGCTTACAAAAGTCTCTCCAACAGATTACAGATATACAAAACTACTTTCCTACCCATTTTTTTTCTTTTAAAATATTTACTTGATGTGTATGGGTGTCTTACTTGCATGTACATCTGTGTACCATTTACATGTCTTGTGTCTGTGGAGGTCAATAGAGGGCTTTGTTAAGGCCTAGGTAACTGTTGACTGTGTAGCCAGCCATTTTATGCTATTAATAATGTTATAAGGAAAGTTCTTCATGTGTTGTTACAAGGAGACTTTCTCATGCTCTAGTTGATTGCAGATTCTGTTATGTTCTATGCTTTGGTGTTCTTGGAAACCAATCACCAGAGAGGTCATATATGTGTGTGTGTGTGTGTATCATGTACATATATATATATATATGATATATGCTACTATATATATATTGTATATTATATATATATTAGCCACAATAAGCTTGGACCTGAACCGACTGCCCAGCAGCACTTACTGCACCTATGTTCGAGCTTTTATGGTTTCTTGCCTTTATAAGCTACCCCTGGGATGGACTCCAACATAAAAGAAACACCTGCACCAATATAAGAAACTTCTATTTGCAGAAAAGAAAAAAAAAAAAAAAAGCCAGGCGGTGGTGACACATGCCTTTAATCCCAGCACTTGGGAGGCAGAGGCAGGCAAATTTCTGAGTTCTAGGCCAGCCTGGTCTACAGAGTGAGTTCCAGGATAGCCAGGGCTACACAGAGAAACTCTGTCTCAAAAAAAAGAAAGAAAGAAAGAAAGAAACTTCTATTTGGAGTGGAATAAAGTAGTTCCCAAAACCTCCCTGGGGAATGACATCCTACTTGGCAGCCGGAGATGTGAACATGAGTAACTGACATCCTGGTGAGCAAGTTAAAACATGTGTTAGGCAAGGCAAGTCCCATTACAGTTGAATATTCCAACCAATGAGAAAAGGAGAAATGTATAACAAAGACATATTCCTAAGGAAATCCTCTATCCCTAAATCCTGATTGGTGAAACAACTTGGCACAGATGTTTGTGGATTTCAAGGCTTAAAAGATATCTAGGACTCTGGCTTGTGTTCGAAGCCAGTTCCCGAGTTTGATCTTTGGCTCTGATTGATCAGTCCTGGGGTGAATGCTAAATAAACTATCCTTGTTGGACTGATATCAGTGTTGGTATGGTTTGTGACTCTTGAACCCCAACAAGTATCACATCCCCTGGAACTGGAGTTACTGACAGCTGTGAGCTGCCATGTGAGTGCTGAGAATCAAACCTGGGTTCTTTGGAAGAGCAGTTAGTGCTCTTAACTGCTGAGCCACTTCCCCAGACCCCTACCTATTGTCATAATACTTCTCCTATTTTATTTTTTTAATGTTTGAGGTTTTTATCCATCTGAATTTCCTTGTGTGTATGTCACTCAAGTTCAGTTTTTGTTTGTTCACTGAAGTGAATCAACGTCCTGTTGTTTTTTATCAAAATCTCAATCATTTGATTTTACCAATGATGACTTGAGAGCCAGAAGCTGGGGTGAAAGCCAGCTAGCTCAGAGAGGCAGAGAAAGCACCCAGCAGACCTTCCTCCTCAGGAATGTCCCAAAAGGAAGCTCTCCTTCTCCACACTGTCTCTAATGCCTCACCCCCACTTCTACTTCCTGTGCATCTCTATCTGTCCTCCTGACTTCCTCTTACACTGTTTTTTTTCCTCTATGTTCATTCCTTGTCAACTGGTTGCTTGCTCTGCCTCTTGACCTATGGTTGACTTTAATACTGTTTCCAATCATCAGAAAGCTCTTGGATTAATGGTGTCTTCTAGTGCTGAACCATACCACAACTAAAAACAGGTTTTCCGAGGCTGGCGAGATGGCTCAGTGGGTAAGAGCACTGACTGCTCTTCCGAAGGTCCTGAGTTTGGATCCCAGCAACCACATGGTGGCTCACAACCACACATGATAAGATCTGACGCCCTCTTCTGGTGCTTCTGAAGACAGCTACAATGAAATTATGCCGGAGCAAGTGGGGCCGACAGAGGTCCTGAGTTCAATTTCCAGCAGTCACACACATGATGGCTCACGGCCATCTGTACAGCTACAGTGTACTCATACACATAAAATAAATAAAAATAAATCTTTAAAAAAAAGAAACAAAACAGGTATTTCCCAGTAAATGCCACAATCTCGGGGTTCACAGTGGGACCAAATAGCCAGGAACAACTTCCCCAATAATATTAAGTAGTTCATCTTCCCATAGGGACTCATGCTATTAATTTTTATCATGTCTCAAGTGTTAGAATTTAGCAATGCACCTTTGTATCAGGTAGTGTGAATTCTATTCCTTGCACTTTTTGAGAGTTACCTTAGTGATTGTTATAATTTATCTTCTATGTAAATTTAGAAATTCACCTCAACTCTCAATTAGCTTATAAGAATTTCAGGAGAAATTTCAATAAGAAATGACAAAATGGCTCAGTGGCCTCTGACCTCCATATGGGCCCTACTGACCAATAAGTTAGAAGGTGTAAAGAGCAGAACACAGGAAGAAACTGCCTGCACACCTCACTGTTCACTCCCACTCAGGAATCTCCAGTCTCCCTTTTTAGGCGGCTCAGACACTACTACATTCCCATAAAACATTCCTTAAAATAAAGACCTTAGCTTCAGAACCACAACTGAAAATACAGCAATACTTCTTCAGCAAGGCATAAAATTGCTCTTGGTCATTTGCATTAATAGTTTTAGGTATTTTTTTAGAAATAATTTTTGTCTTTATTTTCTGAGACAGGCTGTCCTCCACCGGAGGCAATCCTCCTGTCTTCCCTTTCCAGATGTTGGGGTCAGCAAGCTACCATGCACACCCCACCCTATTCTCCAGATGATGGTCTCACTAGTCCAGAGTTAGAAATCCTGGACTTGAACAATCTTTCAGCTTCAGACTCCCAGTAGCTGCTGCTATACATCTGCTTCTGATCACCATTCTGGGAAAGACTTTTGATACAGAGCTGGGCATGTAGCTCAGAGGTAGAGTGTTTGAAAGGTAAGACTTTGGGTTCAATCTACAGCACTAATTAAAGATAAAAAATAAATAAAAAAAAATTATGTGGAATATCTTTCCACCCAGTACCTGCAGCAACCAAAGTAACCTTGTAAAATATCAATCAATTCAGAGTTTGGTGTTATACTCTCAGCATTTGGGAGCTTCAAGTTAGTGAGAGCTACAAGAGGAGACCTTGCCTCAATGCAAACAAACAAACAAATATCAAATATTATTATTCTCTCAGCCAAAAGTTTTCCATCATACTTAAAACCAATTTTCTGCAGGATGTGGTGGGCACACAAACATTTATAATGCCAGACCTTAGCAAATTTCAGCAGAATTTCAAGTTTAAGGCTCATCTGGGCTACATACTAAGACCCCATATAAAAAGAAACTCAGGCTTATCTTAGCTTTTATGATTCTACACCTGCTTTCCCTCCAACATTTATTTCTCCCACCTTCATCTTTCCAACACTCCACCATGCTTGTCTTTTATCTCATCCATCTTACCACCCTTCTTCCTATGTGTCTTGGGCAATTTTTCTCTAGATATTCCCAGTAACAGTCCTAGAAAGCCCTGAGAAATGACATCCTTTCAGAAAACACACACCTATTTGGATCCACCTTTCTTATTTTTCTTCAGACACTCTATCCTCTTGCCCTGATTTCCTCCCTATAATAGTAAGAACAGTCTGAAATGATCTCATTCACTGTATTTGCTTGGTAGTTACCTATCCAACAGAACCATGGTTTTTATTTATCCAACTTTTGCAGGTGCCCATCAGTGTTTTAAGCATTTTACACCCTAGCCCACTTACTTTCCCACAATTCATAAAGTAGGCATTTTTAGTATTTTATAGATGAGGTACCTGCCATTCACATGGATAAAGGGGCTTCCCTTGCAAAAGCATCTCATTTGCTAACTCTGGAAAGAAACTCCCAGAACACCTGCTGGGGAAGCTCTCCTGGAAGGTGGAACATGTACAGTCCTTGGGCTTCATTCACCCTTGACCAAACAATCAATGGTTTAACAAGATTCCCATGTGATTACTAACAAAGTTTAAATTATGGACAAATTAATTTTCTTAAGTAACACCTCTTACAGTAAGTAGACACATAGCTCACTCCAGTAACCCCGGGAAACCAATCAAGACCAGAGCAGTGGAGAAGTCAAAATGTTGACTCCCCCGACCCCACCCCTCGTCAACCTCTCCTCCCAGCCACCCCCCCCCGCCCCCACTTGGGTTGATAAACAAGCAACTGTGGTTTTGGGGCATCCCACCCCTCCCCACTTCTCCCCCCGTCACCTTTAGATAACCATGGGCATCTTTTCACACTTGGCACCTTGGAGCTTTGAAAACTGAAGGGAAAAACGAAGGGGAGGAGTTGTAAGATGGAACAGAAAACAGCTCAGTGGTTAAGAGCCCCTGCCCAAAACAAACCTCACCTTCTGCCCTGAAGGAAAATGGCGCCCGCAATATATGCAGTTCCGGTTGCGAAGCAACAGCCAATAGAAGATCCGAACCACCGGAAGTAGCCGCCCCTAGCCCCTCCTCTGGGCGCCTCCCCTCTCTTGGGAGGATGAGACAGTAAGGGGGCTGTGGCGGAACTGTGGTTGCTGGGTGACAGTCGGGAGCAGGGACGGAGTGAGTGTCCGCTGGCGGGTGGCGACGTCCGGGGTGACCTTCGAGCTCCGGACAGGCGCAGCGCGAGCGCCCTGACGGGCCGGGGCGGCGGGCCGGGCAAGAGCGACGGGCGGCCAGCCTGTGGAAAGGCCTGCCCAAGTAGGAATCCACCCGGCTGGGCAGGCTCCCGGCCCACGCGGCTTCCTCTCCCCACGCACCTCCTCAGCGCGGTCAGTTCAGGACTCTGGAGGGAACTACCTTCCTAGTGGCCACGGCGCTTCTTTTCACGCACACCGGCATTCGTGTGTGATTGTCTTTGGTGGCTTTTCATAGGAGCTTCCAGGTAGAACGTCTTTTACTTTAAATTTAACATTCCTTTAAGTTTGGGGACTTTGGCTTGAAGCCTCCATGCCTCCTTTAAGTCTTGATTCCCTAATTGTGACGAAAGCTGCTGCCTTCTCGATGCCTGTAGTGCATTCTGACCTGGGCATTTTATTTTCTTCTCTGCACCTCTAACTGGGAAAGTTAATAACTTGGTTATGGTTTGAGATCTTGGCTTCCTCTCACTAGCTCATTCCCTGAAATGCTTAAGAATCACATGCAGGCACTAGTTTTAGTTTCATCTTCACTCAAGGAAAATAAATTAGGAATTACAACCAAGATTTTTTGTCACTAGCTTTTACAGATTTTACATTTATTTACATATTTACTCTTCCAGATCTGAAGAGTGAGCCCCTCACAGCTCTTAACATGCTAGGCAAGTGCCATTATATCCGTAAACCGGTTTCTAGACGTTTTATTTTGAGACACAGTATCACTAAGAGACCCAGCAAGCCTTGATCTCACTCTGTTGGCTCTGTAGGCTTGAATTTTCAGATTTTCCTGTGTTAGGCTCCTGAGTAACTGGATTACAGGTAACATGAGGGGAGGCAAATTTCACCTGTTTTAGTGGGAGATCACTCGAGTAGTCTTTGGTTTCTGACTAACATGATTTCTGTAAATAAATAATACTAAAAGTATTTTATCTATTTGATCAGGTTAATTTTTGCTAATAGGGAATTGAGGCATGAACTATCTGTATCAGAATAAGCATGATTTAAAAATGTTTGCTTTGTTTTTAGATTTTTTTTTTAATGTGTGTGTTTTTCCCTGCATTTGCGGATGTATGTTTAACCACCGTTCCTGCCCAGTGTCCTTGGAGGTCAGAATAGGGCATAAGATTCCCTAGAACTGGAGTTACAGATGGTTTTGAGCTACCATGTGGGTTCCAGGAACCCAATTTAAGTCCTCCTGAAGAGGGCTGGAGAGATGGCTCAGCAGTTAAGAGCACTGTCTGCTCTTCCAGAGCTCATGAGTTCAATTCCCAGCAACCACATTATGACTCCCAACTATCTGTAATGGGATCTGGTGCCCTCTTCTGCTGTGTCTGAAGAAAGTTACAGTTTACAGCTACATATACATTAAATAAATAAATAAATCTTAAAAAAAAAAAAGTCCTCCTGAAGAGCAACAAGTGTTCTTAACCACTGAGACATCTGCCAAATAGTTGCACATTTCTTTTTTTTTTTTTTGCTTTTGTGTTTCATTTGTGTGTTTTTGAGACAGGGTTTCTTTGTGTGTCCCTGACTGTCCTGGAACTTGCTCTGTAGTCCTTGAACTCACAGAGATCCGCTTGCCTCTGAGTGCTGGGACTAGGCACCACCATTGCCCTGTTTATCATAGGATTTTAAAAATTACATTTGATTTCTGTGTGGGGGTGTTAGACTTTCACAGTTTGTGTTTGGAGGCAGAGAACAACTTGCTAGAGGTGGTTCTCTCCTTCAACTATTTAGTTTTTGGGGGATTGGACTCAGGTCTGTAAGCTTAACTGTACAGCCTTTACGGGTAGAGCCATTTGGAGGGATTCAGAGTCTTTTGTTTGTTTGGGTTTTTTGTTTTGAACAAGGTTTGCCAAGGCTGGCCTGCTTCAGCCTCCTCACTGCTGGGATCACAGGTATGTGACACCACATCTTTATCATTCAAATTATTTTTTTTTATTATTTTATGTGTATGGGTATTTTGGTTGCATATATATGCAACCAAATTTTGGTGCACCATGTGTGTACCTGGAGTCTGTGGAGGCCAGAGGAGGATCAGAATCCCTGGAACTAGAGTCCTAGACAGTTGTGAGCTGCCGTGTGGGTGCTGGGAATAGAACAGGGTCCTCTTGAAGAGCAGCCAGTTCTTTATAACTGCTGAACCACCTCTTCACTATTCAGTGAGCTTTGGAGATGAGGAAAGCCCTGCTATGTTTCGTTGTCCAAATAAAACTGGATTTCCTGGCTTGAGTACACCTCCAGCCTCAGCCTGCCAGTAGCTGAGACTCCGGGCGTTTATCACCCAGAGGCTAATTATTGCTTTTTTAACCTCTTTTTCACCATAGGTACATAATGGCAGAAACCGTATCTCCACTGAAGCACTTTGTGCTGGCAAAGAAAGCCATCACTGCCATCTTCGGCCAGTTACTGGAGTTTGTTACTGAGGGCTCACATTTTGTTGAAGGTAGGTACCTCTCAAACTAGTACGATTACTGTTGAAAATGTACACAAGTGTTTTATTATTTCGACTTTAGTTCTTTATTTTACCTTTCTGAGATCAGGCTTGCCTTGAAATGGCCGTGTAGCTTCCAATGGCTTTAAATTCCTGATCCGCTTGCCTCTGCACCCCAGTGCTGTGTGCACACACAGATGTGTGCTCTGCTCAGGGTTAGTGCTGTGTGCACACACAGGTGTGTGCTCTGCTCAGGGTTAGTGCTGTGTGTGTGCACACAGGTGTGTGCTCTGTTCAGGGTTAGTGCTGTGTGTACACACAGGTGTGCTCTGCTCAGGGTTAGTGCTGTGTGTGCACACAGGTGTGCTCTGCTCAGGGTTAGTGCTGTGTGCACACACAGGTGTGCTCTGCTCAGGGTTAGTGCTGCATGCACACACAGGTATGCTCTGCTCAGGGTTAGTGCTGTGTGCACACACAGGTGTGTGCTCTGCTCAGGGTTAGTGCTGTGTGCACACACAGGTGTGCTCTGCTCAGGGTTAGTGCTGTGTGCACACACAGGTGTGTGCTCTGCTCAGGGGTAGTGCTGTGTGTGCACACAGGTGTGCTCTGCTCAGGGGTAGTGCTGCATGCACACACAGGTGTGTGCTCTGCTCAGGGTTAGTGCTGTGTGCACACAGGTGTGTGCTCTGCTCAGGGTTAGTGCTGTGTGCATTCAGGGTTAGTGCTGCATGCACACACAGGTGTGCTCTGCTCAGGGTTAGTGCTGTGTGTGCACACAGGTGTGCTCTGCTCAGGCTTAGTGCTGCATGCACACACAGGTGTGTGCTCTGCTCAGGGTTAGTGCTGTGTGCACACACAGGTGTGTGCTCTGCTCAGGGTTAGTGCTGTGTACACACACAGGTGTGTGCTCTGCTCAGGGTTAGTGCTGTGTGCACACAGGTGTGCTCTGCTCAGGGTTAGTGCTGTGTGCACACACAGGTGTGCTCTGCTCAGAGTTAGTGCTGTGTGCACACACAGGTGTGTGCTCTGCTCAGGGTTAGTTGTGGAATTCACATGCCACAGTGAGTGAAAACAATGCCACAGTTAAGAAAAGAGTAAGGTACTAGTCTTGAGTATTTTATGATTGTAAAGATTCCTTTACTCCTCCTAAGATGAATAGATAAGTGAAAATTGTCCTCATGTTAAAGGCACTGTGAAGATAAGCAACTTGCTCAAGGTCACAAAGCTGGAAAGTGCCCAGCTATAGGGCTGCCTGTGTGCAGCCATTACATGTCTCCACCCCAGTTTGTCTGTTCTCAGGTAAGATGTAATTGCTTTGTGGAAGGATAAATGTTTACTTTCTGTTTGTGTAGCTCAAAGGTAATCCCAATTGTCTTACCACAATATATTAATTTGGAGAGAGCCATTGGAATTTCTTTAGGTTTTTAGTATATCTGTCTGTTAGGTTTACAATGAAAAGTGAGGAATTCTTAGAATATCTCCAGTGACCCTGGGGAAGCATTTAATTTCATCTTAAAAAAAACAAAACAAAACCAAAAAAACCATTTCTCCCTTGTTCCTATAAATCTCTGTCAGCAGATTTTGAGCTTCTTAAGCCTGGAACTTTAAGTATCTCCAGTTCCAAATGTAACATAATTTAAGTTTCATTGAGTAAAAAACTTATTTGTTTCCAGTTTGAGAAGAACTTGATCTAACAGTGATTTGTGAAAAATATTGTTTTTTTTATTATGGAATTTATATACTTTTTAAAGTCGTTAGAGAAGTACAGTTCAAATCACAAGGAAATACATATAACCAAAAAAAGTGTCTCTTTTTTTTTTCTGTTCACTTATCTGTTTTTTTTTAAATTTTAGATATTTTCTTTATTTACATGCAAATTTCTCCATTCCCAGTTTCCCCTCCAAAAAACAAAGAAACAAACAAAAACAACAAGAACAACCCCCTGTCGCCTCCCCTTCCCCATGCCTGCCACCCCGCCCTCTCCCACTTATTGGCCCTGGCATTCCCCTACACTGGGGCACAGAACCTTCACAGGGCCGAGGTCCTCTCCTCCTATTGATGATCGATTTTGCAATCCTCTACCATACACATGCTGCCTGAACAATCAGACCCCTCCCTGTGCAGTCCTTGGTTGGTGGTTGAGACCCTGGGAGCTCCGAGGGTACTAGTTAGTTCATATTGTTGTGAAAAATATTGTTTCTTATATTTGATAGGGAGTAAAACTGAAGTTAAATTCAGTAATATCTTGTTTTGCATCCTGTCAGTTCTGGATTGAACACTATGCTGAGAGCTAATGAAAAGGCAGGATTTAAAATCTGAATTTACTTTGACTTATACTAAAACCTCAGTAGGGGGATGTTGAAAAAAAAAAAGCTAGGGAATAGTATAAATCAAATGAGAAACAGCAAGGGCTGTAGCACTTTAGGTAAGATTTACAGATTGCAACCATGGCTTGGAGGTACAAGACTGTAGCGGAGTTGAAGGCCTTCAGCTACAGAACAAGCTCAATGCCAGACTTTCTGTTATTCACAAGTTGCACATGTTTTATGGATTTTCTTGAAATGCAAAATGAGGTGTGAAAAGCTTAAGCATAATCCCTTGAGCACTGAGTTTTAAGTGTCTCAGGTTATAATAACCAAGAGTCTCCATGTCTTATCTTCAAAAGGAGGCAAAAAGAAACATTAGCTGTTTCTCTAATTGCTGGAATGAGAAAACAGTGAACGTGAGGCGCTCCTTTTCAAACCCTTGATCTTGGATCACCTTCCATCGTTGGCTATGGTCATGTGGACAGTTGCCTTGGTTCTGATAAGTCCCACTTCAGTCCATAAATATCTTTCTACTTTTTCTTACTGATTGGACTCTTGTGTTTCTTCCCGTAGGAATCCACATGTGAGGAGGTAGCAAGGGCTTGCCTCTAGCTCTCCGACTTATCCCACCTTACTTTCTGAGGAGTAGGAAACGAGCTCAGCATGTGGAAGTCCTTTCCAGCTTAAGATTGGATTGAAAAAAAAAAAATAGATGGCTATTAACTTACTTCTTCTTTGAAACTGCATCTGTGTTTCATATATGGCTTATATTTTGAGCCCTGCATAAGGATTAAGTAATCCCTTTGACTGAGTCCCTGAATTTTATTTTGTTTTGTTGTTGTTGTGTTTTTTGTTTTTAAAGATTTATTTATTTTATGTACACGAGTATACCACCATTGCTCCCTTCAGACTCACCAGAAGAGGGCATCAGACCCCATTACAGATGGTTGTTAGCCACCATGTGGTTGCTGGGAATTGAACTCAGTGCCTCTGGAAGAGCAGTTGGTGTTCTTAACCACCAAGCCATCTCTCCAGCCCCTTGTATTTGTTTTTTGAGACAGGGTTTGTTTCTCTGTAGCTCTGGCTATCCTGGAACTCTTTGTACATAAGGCTGGCCTTGAATTTAGAGAGATCCACCTTCCTTTGCCTCCTCACTCTGGGATTCAAGGTGTGTGCCACCATACCCAGCCCTTGAAATTTTTAATAGTCTTGAAATTCTTACAAGCAGAATAATCCTTGCAGAGGGCATTTATATTTTGACCCAACATACACATTTAAAAAAAGAAGAAGAAAAACTCCTAATACTCAGATACCATGGGACTTTTTTTTTTTT
>NW_022196899.1:26198045-26298891 GCF_008632895.1 Mastomys coucha
TTTGGTTTTTCGAGACAAGGTTTCTCTGTATAGCCCTGGAACTCTTTCTGTAGACCAGGCTGGCCTCGAACTCAGAAATCCGCCTGCCTCTGAATCCCATGTGCTGGGATTAAAGTCGTGCACCACTACTGCCAGGCCCATGAACATTTTTATTTTTCAATTGACCTGTTACATAGAACAACCCAAAATGTATACAGTTGTATAATTAGCAGGATTTATTTATATCTCTTTATCTAATACCATTTCAACTTTGCAGCAACATACAGGAATCCAGAACTTGATCGAATAGCATCCGAGGATGATCTGGTGGAAATACAGGGCTACAGAAACAAGCTTGCTGTCATTGGGGAGGTGCTGTCTCGGAGACATATGAAGGTGGCATTTTTTGGCAGGTAAGCCATTATCATTTCATCTGAGGTTCTTTGCACAGGTCACCTTTTCATACTTATAGCCCAGTTTGTGTGATGACTCAGTGGGTGGCTTGTCCATCTCCTGACTGAAAGTGGGCTTGGGCTGGGCAGTGGTGGCACACGGCTTTTATCCCAGCACTTGGGAGGCAGAGGCAGGTGGATTTCTGAGTTCGAGGCCAGCCTGATCTACAGAGACAGTCAGGGCTACACAGAGAAACCCTGTCTCAAAAAAACAAACAAACAGAAAATGAGCTTTGGGAGAATTGGTATACTTTTACTTTTTACGGACTCTCATCTCATTAAGGATTGGCTGCATCCCTCTCTCCCTCTCCCTTTCGTCTCCCTCCTTCCTTTGTTTCTCTCTTTATTTTCCTCCTTCTCTCTCTCTCCTTTCTTCCTCCTTTCTTTCCTTTTCCCTTCCTTCCTTCCTTCCTTCCTTCCTTCCTTCCTTTCTGTTGTTTTTGTTTTTAAACAGTTTCTCTGTGTAGCCCTGGCTGTCCTGTAACTCACTCTGTAGACTAGGCTGACCTTAAATTCAGAGATCTGCCTGCCTCTGCCTCCTCGGTTGCTGGGATTATAAGCCTGTGCCACTAAAACCTGGCCAAGGATTGGCTAGAAAGGATTGGTTAGAAAGATGGGAAATGGATAATGAAGAACATTATTTATGATTTTTTTTTTTCTGTTTTTTCTTCTTGAGATAGGGTTTCATGTAGCATAGGCTGGGCTCCAGTTTCCTGTATTGCTCAGGCTAGCCTTGAATCCTGATCCTGCAAGCTTGTGCCAACATATCTAGGTTGGGAGTTATTGTTCTAGGTTCATATTAATTATTTTATCTTATTTTCCCTGAGACAGGGTCTTACTGTGTATCCTTGGATGTCCTGGAACTATTGACATAGACCAGACTGACCTTGAACTCACAAAGATCTGCCTGCCTCTGCCTCTGCCTCCTGAGTGGAATGTTTGAAATAAAGACATGTACAACTGTACATTAATTATTATGTCTTGTTGAAGACTCAATTTGTGATTCCCAGAGGAGAACAGGGAGCACTGTATGTCATTGTGTTCAAGTGATAGAGTGATCTTCATCACATCTGATATATTCATGTCACCATTAGGTGTTGGGCTGGAGATGTGACCTATGACAAAAAAAAAAGCTGCCTAGTGTGCCTGACCCTGGATTGATCCCCATCACTGCAAAAGAAAGATTCACATTTGGGGAGTTGATGAGATAGTTCACAGGGAAAAGACAGAATGCTAAGCTGGTGGGGACAGGTCAGGAAAACCAGGAGTAGTTGGAGTACTAGAACAGAAGTGTATTTGGTGCTCATGTCCCTTTCTATCACAGGCTTACTAAAATCCCTAGGATTTCCTGAGTGATAGGAATAGCTTTTATTATTTATAATGAGCTCCTTTGATCATACCTGAATTTATGCTAATGAGTTAATTAATGCCTAAGTGAGTTAGGGCAGCCCTTAGAGAATTTTAGGTAGGTTAGGGCTGACCATTAAATGAATTGAGAGTTAGAAAATTTGAGTCCCCAGGAGGTGGGTGACTGTTGGCTTTGTGAAAAGACTTGAACAAAGAATCACACGTGGTGGTACATACCAGTGATCTCAGTATTGTGAGCACAGGAGGAGGACTGCTTGTGCTTGGATGTAACTTTAAAGTCTGATTCTATGGTTCATAATGTGCCAGAGGGCTCAGCATCATTGGTACTTTGACAGATTCTAATGGGGGTGGGGGACCCAAACTAGTCTTTAGAATCACTGCTGCACAAAGTAATCAGAGGAGAGGGTTAATTTTTCAGGAAAAAAGTATTTTTTTTAATTAATTTTCTTTTTATGTGTATCATATTTTATGTTCATGTATGTTTATCATATATATGCAGTACCTCTGAAGGTCAGACAACAGTCTCTGATCCTCGGGACTGTGGGTACTGGGAACTGAACCGAGGTCCTCTGAAAGAGTAGTCAGTGCTCATTACTGTTGAGCCATCTTTCCAGCTTCAAAGGGTTCCTTTTAAAGGAAGGTCAAAAACATTCTTCTAAGTCCTGGCTACTTCCTGGGCAGATTGGGAACAATTTCCATGAAGTGAAAGTGTGCACCTTTGAGAGAAGATGCTGTTTTCTAGCAAGGCGGAAGGCTCCAATTAGCTTCTGAGAATTGAGAGGACTGATTGAAAGTCAAATCTCTGAGGGGGACAAGAGAGGTTCCTCGGGTTTCAGAAATGTATTGATTGCTGTGCATGCATAAAAAATTGCTCAGAACCCAGACAATTACACATTCATTGCATTGTACACACTGATTCTTAGTCGGTTCAGATAGGACACAGTGGAGACAACTTGTCTTTGTTCCTGAAGATTGGGGTCACTCAACATTGGAGGGGTGGAATTGTTTAATATCTTCATTCACATGTTTGGTATAGCCGGGTGGGCTGGAGTACTTAGAGACTCAACTGGCTACCTTGCCAGACCTCCTATCAGCTTGACTTAAGTGTGGCACAACAGTCAGTGAAGTTGACCTTTTCTGTGGCAAGATTCCCAGTGCATGTGACCCAGTAAACAGGAAAGAGCTGCTTTGCCTTTTATGTTCAGCTTTGGAAGCCACCCAGTGTCACTTGTGAAGCAGTTACCATCCAGCCAAGATTGAAGATGAGACATTAGACTTGTAATAGGACAAATACCACAAAAGTTTGATGTTTGCTTTCAAATAGCCATGAAAAGAAAGCAACAAGAGCTAGAGGAAAGTTTTTCTCTGGTACTTTATTTCCTCTAAATGTATATTGCTAATATTTAACGGTGCTCATCTTTCTTCTTTGGCTGTTTGTGTTGTTTTATTTTACTCTGTCTGTGTAGCTGAATTCCTGGTGGTCCTGTCTCTACCTCCCAAGTGCCAGATTACAGGTATACTACGTGGTGCATAGGTTGGGGTTCTCTTGTTTTAAAAAGTGCTGTCTACTATGTAACCGAACACTGAAAATGTTGGTTTGAGCCCAGTGGAGACTGTTTTTACTCCTTGTTTTTCATGTTTCTTAGGACAAGTAGTGGCAAGAGCTCTGTCATCAATGCAATGCTGTGGGATAAAGTCCTCCCCAGCGGAATTGGTCACACAACCAACTGCTTCCTGAGTGTCGAGGGAACCGATGGAGATAAAGCCTACCTTATGACAGAAGGGTCAGATGAGAAGAAAAGTGTGAAGGTATACTGCCAAACCCATAGTGTACCTGCAAATATCTATAATTGTAAGATTTTTGTATAATGTCCACCTGGTTAGACATGGAAGAACTAGTGATATTTACTTTGATAGCTTGCAAAGGCATTGGTAATATTTTAAATTCTGAAAATGTTTTTCTGAGAGCTAAATTATTGGACATATAAAATTGTTAACATGTTTTACTAGGGATGTAGGGGGATAGAACTCAAGGCTTCATATATGTTAGGTGAACTCTGCCATTAGCTCTGCCTTTAATTTTAAATAAAAATAGAATTAAGGGGGGCTGGAGAGATGGCTCAGTGTGTAAGAGCACTGACTGTTCTTCCGAAGGTCCTGAGTTCAAATCCCAGCAACCACATGGTGGCTCAAAACCATCTGTACAGCTACAGTGCACTCATATACATAAAATAAATAAATCTTTAAAAAATAGAATTAAGGTCCTTTTTTAAAATTTTATTTTATTTTATGTATATGAGTGTTTTGCCTGCATGTGTGTCCACCACATGTATGCAGTACTATTGAAGGTCAGAGTAGGGCATTGGATCCCCTGGAACTGGCGTTAGAGACAGTTGTCAGCTGCTGTGTGGGTGCTAGGAACTGAACTGCAGGGCAGTTCCAGAAGAACAGCCAGTGCTCTTAACCACCAAGCCATCTCTCTAGCACCCAAACTGAGATTTAGTAAAAATAGATTATTATTAGAAAATTGCTGTTTAATCTTAACTGTCTTTTTTTTTTCTTTTCTTTTCCTTTTCCTTTTTTTTTTTTTTTTTTTTTTGAGATAGTGTCTCACTATGTTGCTTAGAATGCTCCGTATAGGTCATGCTATACTAGTTTTGAGCTCACGGAGATTTGCCTGCCTCTGCCTCCTTAATGCTGAGATATAAAGATATTACCACCATGCCTGGCGTTTGTCCTTTTAAAAACTTAAATTCTTTCAGTTTAGGAAAAGTTACTAAGCATATTTATGATTAAATGCAGATTTCTGAGACTGGGAGCAGTAGCAGTTTGGGTCCTTATACATGGTAGCAAGAGTGCCTGAGCTATGTCCCTAACAACAAGCCCACACTTCCTAGCTCCCCCTAACGGTTCCAGCAACTGTGGAACAAGCACTCATCCATATGAGCCTACAAGGGCTATTCTCACTCAAACCACCACAGGTATCACTAGTACTTTGTAGTTAAGTTTGCCAAATTCACATTTGACTTATTTCTGGCGAATTATGTGAGTCTTGGGAAGATTTGCTATGTGATATTTTATAGACGTGATCTCTCATTTTTCCTGATCTATGCTCTCTGCTTCAAGTTCTCTTTCTTTAATGTTGTCTCCCTCCCCTGCACTTTAACAGAAATGACCCTAAGGAGTGGCTCCCTTTAAGGTAATAAACCCACAGTCCTATACAATATTTTACTATCACAACTATAACAGCTCGTACCTCATTGAATACTTGCCTTCTTACAGTTAGTATTCTGTATTTTGAACACTTAAAATATAAAATAACTCACGCCTTAAACAAAGCTGAGCCATGGATGTAGTGGCAGACTAACGCAGGGCAGGTTGTCTCTGAGTTCCAAGCCAGCCTACATGGAGAGACCTTGTCATAAAACAAGACAAATGCCTCAAACCTCCTACTACATTTTATTTTATATATGAGTGTTTTGCTTACACGTATGTGTGTGCACCATGTATGTGCCTGGTGCCGTGGAGGCCTGAAGAGGGCTTCAAATTCTCTAGAATTGGAGTTATAGATGGTTGTTTTATTTTATTTTGTTTAATTTTTAAGTGTCCATGTCCGTATGTGTGTGTGTGTGTTCACATGTCTGCATGTACACTCACTGAGAAGCATCATCAATGGTGAAAATAGGGGGCTATGTGTATATTATCCATTGCTGGAGGAGACCAGAAACGAGCCAGAGTTAAAAGCAACTGTGAGACATACCAGTGTGGGTGCTAGGAAGCAAATTTGGACCTTCTGCCAGAGCAGTACCCACTGTTAACTGCGGAACCATCTTCCCAGTCCTGCATCTTATTTTGTTGATGTTTTGTTTGTTTGTAGTGCTGGGGAGCTAAACCAGGGGCCTTGTGTTAGGCAGGTGATCACTGAGCCAGTGCCCAGCCTTTATGATCATAAAATCCTGTACTAAAATTACTGTATAGGCGTATAATCTATCAAAATGTTTATTAGAACAAGCCATATTTAATAACAAATAGGAGCTTAGAGAGATGGTTTAAGACCACTGGCTGCCCTTCCAAGGGATCCAGGTTCAATTCCTAGTATCTATATGGTAGATAATATCTGTAACTAATTTCAGGGGACCAACACCTTCTAAACTTAGTGAGCACCAAGCATGCAAGTGGTGCACCAGAAAAACATGCTGACAAAACACCATGTACATAAAAAATAAATTAAAAAGCAAATTAACAAAAATTAACGCTGTCACTAAGGACATTTGCTTCAGCCTCATTCAAGACTCTTGAGTATATTCGATAAATAGATGTTCCTCTAAACGCCTGATTTTTTTGGTGTTTAGATATTTCTACCTATATGTATATGTATCAAAAAGGTGTGGTGCTTGTTGAAGCCAGAAGAGGGTGGTGCCCCCTGGGATTGGAGGGGTGGGTGGATCCTAGAAAGCAAATCCAAGTCCTCTGGAGGAGCAGCCAATGCTCATAACCACTGAGCCATCTCTCTGCCTTTTAATTCTTTTTTTTTTTTTTTAAAGATTTATTTATTGCCGGGCGGTGGTAGCGCACACCCTTAATCCCAGCGCTTGGGAGGCAGAGACAGGAGGATTTCTGAGTTCGAGGCTAGCCTGGTCTACAGAGTGAGTTCCAGGACAGCCAGGGCTATACAGAGAAACCCTGTCTCGAAAAATCAAAAAAAAAAAAAAGATTGATTTATTATTATATGTAAGTACACTATAGCTGTCTTCAAACACATCAGAAGAGAGTGTCAGATCTCATTATGGATGGTTGTGAGCCACCATGTGGTTGCTGGGATTTGAACTCAGGGCCTTCAGAAGAGCAGTCAGTGCTCTTAACCACTGAGCCATCTCTCCAACCCTTTTTTTTTTTTTTTTTTTAAGAGCTGTTCACATGTAGTGGAGAGCTGGCCTTGAACTAGCTATGTAGCCAAGTATGACCTTTCTACCTCCCAAATGCTACAATTACAAGAGACATGTGTCACCACATTCTGTGTGTGCAGTGCTAGGGACAGAGCATGAGGCCAGGCACCACTGTACCAACTGAGCCACATTCCCATCTCTAAGAGATGCTGTCAGTAAGAACTGTATTAGTGTGTGAGCTGTGGCCTTTCCTTAATTTATTTTCTAATTTTGCTTTAAGCCCCTTGTGCTGTTTATTTAGTACACATATGAGTTATATTAAATATGTACATTGGTCTTACAAGTTAATATGCCTGAGACCTTAGCTTGAAAAACAGGAATGGTTTGGGCTTTAAATGATAGGGTTTCAAGAAGGTTTTTGTGAATAGCTGCTTGTCAAGAGCCAGAAAAAAAAAAAAAAGAATTCTTTCTTGAAAGACGTATTTGGCTCTGCCTCCCAGGTTTGAGTGTGGTACCTCACAACTGTAATCTTAGCACCTCAGGAAGCTGAGGCCTGAGGATAGTCATGAGTTTGGGCCAGTCTGGGCTAGAGTGGAAACTTGACCTCTCTTACTTTAACAGGATGTTTAAATTGACTTTAGAAACATTTCTTCTAAATGAGTTTCCCCTGTTATAACTAAACAGTACACCCTCATTTTAGAAGAACCAGAAAATACAAGTTTTCAAAAGCAGCAGACTCTACCACTACTTCTTTACTATGACTAGCACCATCAGAAGTTCCACTGGGCTTTGTTACTACTGTCCTATTGTTTGCTGCTTATGTTCCCAAACCCTAATTGTTTTGTAGCTGGTATGAGGAAACTTCATAAGAAAATATTTTTCTATTAGGTTGTTTTAAAACACAAGTGTCTTGGGGCTAAAGAGATGGCCCAGTGATAAAGAGCGCTGTCTGCTCTTGCAGAGGACCTGTGTTTGATTCCCAGCTCCCATATAACAGCTCACAGCTCACAGCTCACAACCTTATGAAACTCCAGTTTCAGGGCATTTGATGCCCTTTTCTGGCCCTTGAGGGTATCAGGCACACATACAATGCATTGGTACATACACAAGCAAAATATCCCTACACATTAAATATGTGTATAATATAATATACATATATAATACACATATATTTCAATGTGACATAGATATGTATATATATTATATATATATATATATATATATATATATATATATATATATATCCCTCATATTTCTCAAGATTGTTCAGGTGGTTTTATTTAAAACCATTTGAAGTTCAACTTTCAGTTTTGCAAAAGTGATTGTTGTTCAGTTAGGCTTAGTGGTACACACCTGTAAATCCCAGCACTAAAGACTCAGAAATAAGATGGTGAGAACAAGTCTAGACTGGGCTACAGTTAGCACTAGTTTGAGTTAAAATCAAATAGATGTTGTGCAAACCATTTTTAATTTTTAATTGAACCTTTCTTTCCTTGTCACTTTAGACTGTTAATCAGCTGGCCCATGCCCTCCATATGGATAAAGACTTGAAAGCTGGCTGTCTTGTGCATGTATTTTGGCCCAAAGCAAAATGCGCCCTCTTGAGAGATGACCTGGTTTTAGTAGACAGGTAAATTTACATCTAAATTGTGTTTTCTCTGGGCTTACTAAATAGAATAGTGCTGTTTATCACACTTCTGTGATCAAATACCTGACAGAAAGCAGTTTGAGGGAGGAAAGGTTTCAACAGTCAGCAGGAGCAGGAGGCAGTCTGTCATGCTGCACCTTTGTTAGGAAGTGGAGGGGACTCCAGGTCTCTGCTCCTGCTTCCTTCTCATGTAGCTAGGGAGACTAAGAGGATTTCATTTTCTGAAGTTAATGGAGTGCTTTTGGAATTTTCCCATTGCTTTCATTAATACACATTTTTATGTGGTTTAAATTTATTTAGTTTTGGCACTGGGGGTTGAATCAAGGACCTTTTGCTTGCTATGCAGCTATTCTGTCCTGAGCTACAGCCTCAGCTCCCATGATGTATTTTAAAATCATCTTATCAGTGCTTGACATAGTAGTATGTATCCATTGAATATTTTCCTTACCTATAGTATTCAAAGGATTCAAACATCTTTGGTATGCTTTTTGTTTCCTCAGTTAAAAATGTAATGTTCTGTGGAAACCATTCAGTTTGGATGTTTTTGTTTGTTTATTTGGTGTGGGTGGGTGTTGTTTTGTTTTGTTTTTTTGAGACAGGTTTTCTGTATAGCTCTGCTTGTTGTCCTGAAACTCGAACTCACAGAGATCTGTCTGCCTTTGCTTCCTGAGTGCTGGGATTAAAGGTGTGCATTACCGTGCCTGGCCCCAGATGTTTTGTTGTTGTTGTTGATATTGTTTTGTTTTTGTTTCTCTTTTTTTAAGGTGTGCTTCCAAGTTTCATCTCTAAACTGTACTGAATATAGCTGATTGGAACAATTTATTGTTATTTACCTCATCTGTTTTTATTGTTGGTACTTTTTTCCTAGTTTCAAGAATCAAAATGTGAAAGATTGAAGTATTAATTTATGTTGCTCATTTTGTCAAAAACATTAAAATTTTCTAGACATCAGATTGATGACTAAGAAAATTTCTGCCTTTGAGGTTTCAAATGATAGAGAGCTTTGTTGTGTTTTGTTTTTATATCTGAAACCCAGATTTTGTTTTTAATAAGCATTGTATGATGCAGTGTTTGCTTCCTTCCCATTAGCCCAGGTACAGATGTCACCACAGAGCTGGACATCTGGATTGATAAGTTCTGCCTTGATGCTGATGTCTTTGTTTTGGTTGCAAATTCGGAATCAACACTGATGAACACGGTAGGTTCTACTCTTGCTGTGCTTGGGTAGTGTCCACTCTAGTTCTGTGAAGTGAGGGACAGTCAAGTAATGAACTAGGAAGGAACTGAGGCCTTTCTTCCCTAGGGCCAGAGGGCTGTTTCTGGCCTGCTATAGTGTTTACTGCTTTCAGTAGCAGTCTGGGGCTCAATGGATTTAGCTTCTAGTAAGTGCTTGTAGGTTTAAGGTGATAAAAGTGTGATACTGACACTCACCCTCTGTGTGTGTGTGCCTGGAAGAGCACAGGCACTAAGGTTGTTAAGGTGTTTACTTACCAGTCTTTAAGAAAATCTAAACTATCCCTCCTCCTGCCTCTCTGTCACACATCAGGCAGAGCTTTTTCTCATCAAGTTCCCATCCTTCCCCAGCATGATGCACTGGGGTTTAAGCTTATCTGTGTTTACCCTGAGTTGGAAGGATCTTTATCCAGAATGACCAGATTCATTCCAAATAAATATTCAGAGTTTAGATATCTAATTTGCAAAACAGTAACATGCTATTAAAAATAGTTATTCACCTAAAGTATATGAGTGACTGAGCACCATTGTAACCAAGGTGTCACCAGTGAAGCCTGTCTTGTTTTTAGGGTCTTACTATTGAAAACATCAGGCTTCTGTTGTAATTCTGGTAGTGCTTGTAACCTGTTCTGTGAGAAACTGCTCAAATGTTTGAGATATTATAGAGGACTGCCATCATTTGGGTGGTGGCTAAGTCAAGGCTTTTCATAGTGTCTAGGGATGGATCTGACTAGGATCTTGGCTAGTATCTGACTAGGATTATGTAATGAAGAACAGGCAAACAGATGAAAACATGGAAAGGCTGGGATTGGGGAGGCTGGGTTTTGTGATGGAGAAACCACCACCCCCTGGGTTCTCAGTGTGTTTATTACATATATGCAATACAGAGGAGGAGTTATTACATACAGCTGAGTAAGGAAATGGGTTATTATAGATAGATAAGGGGGCACATTAGATATAGCTCAACAAGGGGACAGGTTTAGTAGGAAAGATCTCAGTAGGAAAGCAGTGTTCAGGTTGTATATATCTGGAGGGAGAAAGCTGTGGTGGACATTTCTGCACATGGTGTCAGCATCCCCACGTGGACCATAGAAAGGCCTTGTTGTTTTCCTGAGCCTGGCCTGGAGGAGACTTTTCCATTTTTCTCTGTGTCTGAAGCCTATGTCAAACAGCACACACTGAGGACTTCACTCCCTCAGGGCTCTCCTTTAGCAGATTTCTCAGCCTCATTCTGACTTTGGAGCCTTTATTTATACTGTTCTCATTTGTTTTCTCTCTGATGTTAGGAATCAAACTCAGCTGTACATGTATAAGACAGGCACAATCTCTGAGCCACACCCCTATCCTGTTGATACTACCTTGTACATGCAGTTTGTCCACTTCTGAACTTTTCCTCTTTCTGAATCCATAGTAAGCTGAGTGTAGTCACATGTCTGTAATCTCAGTACTTGGATATAGAGATATTCAAGGTCATCTTTGCTACGCAGTGGGCTCAGGGCATGCTTGGGCTGTGTGAGACCTCAAGCCCTGAGGTCTCATTATCACTGGTTGCTTCCTTCATGGAGCAGTGCCTGCTTCAGCTAGCTAAGTTATGTCTTTGCCCTGAGTAGACATGATGCTTCCTTCACAGTATTTATATAATGCACTTCACATGGACTTAGCCAAAAGGCCTAGAGATGGCCCATGGAGTATTTGCTCTGTTACTAGAGTTTGCACAAATATCTTACTTTGCTAATTACTCACTTAGCTTTTGTTATTGTTGAGACAGAGTCTTACTATGTAGCTCTCTGCCTTGCCTGAAGCTACCTGTGTTAGAACAGCCTGAACTCACAGAGAGAGAGTTGCTTGTCTCTACCTTGGACTAATGGTGTTCCCCTACCACAACTAGTAACTTAGCTAACCCTTAAAAATGATTTGAAGTAATGTGTAACACTTGGCGTTATTATCAAGCAGTCATTTTTATGTTTAGACATACAGATCAATAAGTATTAGTTGAATTTCAAGAGAGCCTGGCAAGAGCAGGAACTCTGCTTTTTTATGTTTTGATTTCGGAGGGAAAGGTAAGTGTTCTCAGGGGTCTGAGGATCCTTCGTCTTAGATCGCT
Organism: Mastomys coucha; assembly: GCF_008632895.1. NCBI lineage: Eukaryota > Metazoa > Chordata > Mammalia > Rodentia > Muridae > Mastomys > Mastomys coucha. The sequence goes on from NW_022196899.1 coordinate 26,209,716, forward strand.
GTGCTTCAAATGGTTCAGTATACATGTAAATAGAAAATATTTTTTAAAGTGTTATTTTTGGTATATTTCAGGAGAAACATTTTTTCCATAAGGTGAATGAGCGGCTCTCTAAGCCAAACATTTTTATTCTGAATAATCGTTGGGATGCTTCTGCTTCAGAGCCAGAATATATGGAGGATGTAAGTTTTTCTCCCTTTGTTTTGATCTGCAGTCATGTACATTGTTGTCTTCGAAAACAATAGACCTCAGAGGGTGTCTTGAGAAGTGAATCTCTGATTGTGAAAATAATATGAATATAGCTATGCGTCATGATACACACTCTAATCCCAGACTCTAGGTGTAGGCAAAAGGATCAGGAGTTCAGAACCAACATGAGCTGTGTAGTAAACAGTAGTTTGAGGCTAGTCTGAGCTATACAGGACTGAAAAAAGTAAAAGAAAAAAAAATTCTGGTTTTAGAAAACATATAGGGGTTTGTGATGGGCATCTGAAATCCTAAGCTCCCACTTGTTTGAGAACTTGAGACTTCTTCTTCTCTTTCACTTTTTCATATGTGGATGTTTTGCCACCCGGTATGCATGGCTTACATGGATGTTGCCAGGGGAGACTAGAGTAGGACATTGGTAGAACTGGAGTTGTAAGACAGTTGTAAGCTGTCACGTGGCCGCTGTGCATTGGAATCAGGTCCTCTGGAAGAACAGCTGTATTCTTAGTCATCTCTCTAGCCCCATGTTTAACTTTTTATCAAAGTATAAAATATGTAACAGAAACATGCCTACCTGCATCATGCGTGCCTGACTCTGAATTCACACCAGTTTCACACACCTACCTTAGAATGCAGGTAGAACAGCTGAGCACACCTGACATGGTGTCCTCATGGCCTTTGGCCTCTTTCTGTTTTGGTTTCTCGCTTTTGTCTCACTGAGGTTTGCCTTTAACCTTTCATCCTCCTGTGTATACCTCCCTAGTGCTGAGATCACAGGTATGTGTCCCCTGGCTTACATGGTGCTGGGGATTGAACCTAGGATCTCTTACATAGTGAGCTTTCCACTCACTTTAGAAAGAATCTCTCATTTAAGGGCCGGGTATGGTGGTGCATGCTTTTTAATCCGTACACTTAGAGTAGTGGTTCTCAACCTTCCTAATGCTGCAACCCTTTACTACAGTTCCTCATGTTGTGGCGACCCCAATCATAAAATTATTTCATTGCTACTTCATAAGTATAATTTGCTACTATTATGAATCATAATGCAAATGTCTGATATGCAGGATATCTGATATGTGACTTCAAAGGAGTCATGACCCAAAGAATGAGAAATACTGCTCTAAGACATAGGGAGGTAGAGTTTAAGGCCTGCCTGGTCAAAAAAGTGAGTTTCAGGCTAGCCAAGCATATGTAGTAAGATTCTATCTTGAAACAAAACAAAACAATCTGTCTAAAGGCATTTGATATGTGTTAGTCAATTTTTTGTTATTATTACAACATAGTTGAGACTCATGGTTTCAAAGGCTCCAGTTGGCGGTAAGAGTGCAAATCACAGAAAGAGTAGCTCACCACCAGGTGGCCTAAAACAGGGAGGGTGGGAAACGGACGGGCCTGTCCTTGCTGACTTTCCTCTTTCCTTAGAAACACCCTCACAGACACAAATTTACTAGTTCTCTGTTTAGTTAATAGTAACCTTGACATATATAAGTAGTATGTATTTAATTTTCTTTGGTATTTTTCTGATTTTAGTTGTGTGGTTTATAAACGTGAAACATTGTTCCTTTCTCTCTCTCTCTCTCTCTCTCTCTCTCTCTCTCTCTCTCTCTCTCTCTCTCTCTCCTGCCCCCTCTCTTTTTCTGCCTGCACGTATATCTGTGTGAGGGTGTTAGAAGCCCTGGAACTGGAGTTAAAGACAGGTGTGGGGCATCATGTGGTTCCTTTGAAGTGAATCCAGGTCCTCTGGAAGAGCAGCCAGTGCTTTTAACTGCTGAGCCCTCAGCCCCTGTTGCATTGCTCTTTAAGAAACTGCAGAGTTAGTACATCCTTGCAGAATAGCTCTCTAGCTCAGCATTTCTCTTTAGCTTGAATTTTTGTTTTGTTTTGTTTTGTTTATGTTGTAAGACACTTTGTCCCTATAGTCTAAGCTGGCCTTGAACTCTCAGCTGGCCTTTCCTACAACCTCCTGAGTGCTGTGATCCTTTGCATGTGCCACCAGACCCATTTTATTAATGGTGCTAGGAATTGAATCCAGGGCTTCATGTGTGCCAAGCAAACATTCTACTAACTGAACTATGTCGTAGCCCCAGTTTCCATGTTCGTTTGAAATGTTTTTTGTTTGTTTTGTATTTGTTTTTCAAGACAGGGTTTCTCTGTGTACTCCTAGCTGTCCTGGAACTCATTCTGTAGACCAGGCTGGCCACAAACTCAGATATACCTGCCTCTGCCTCCAGGGTGCTGGAATTTAAGGTGTGCTATACACTGCCTGCTTTTTGGTTGTTGTTAAAGATTCTTTTTGGTTGTTTTTTGTTTTTGTAATTTTTTTGTATTTTTTTCTGATACTGGGGACTAAATTCAGGGCTTCATGCATACAAGATAAGCACTAAGTAGTTGCATCGTCAACCTATTCTTTTCCCCCCTAACAGGGTTTTTTAATATCCAAGGCTGGCCTTGAACTCACTCTAGAGCCAAAAATAGACTTTGAACTCTTGCTTTTACCCCCCAAGTAGATTAATTGGGATTACAAGCTTTTGACACGATAGTTGACTTTCTTTCTATATACTTATGAACATATCTTTGTGAGGTCTGTGAGCTACTTGATATATCAAGTTGTGGAAGCAGTGACAGTCCTTTTTTTTTTTTTTTTTTTGGTTTTTTGAGACAGGCTTTTTATGTGTAGCCCTGGCTGTCCTGGAACTCACTCTGTAGACCAGGCTGGCCTCCAACTCAGAAATCTGCCTGTCTCTGCTTCACAAGTGCTGGGATTAAAGGCGTGTGCCACCACTGCTGGGCTAGCAGCAAGGTTCATAAATGCTCAGCCACTTCTCTAGTCCCAGTTTCCATGTTCTTAAGAAAAATAGACTAAGTTTTGATCTAAAATGAAGACAATGGCTTTATTTCACATTCCTATTGTGATTTTAAAGGTATTTATTTCACATTACTTTCTGATTTTAAAGGTATTAGCAGCCCCAGTGAAGAAAGTCTGGAAGATAACTAAAGACTAAAGCCCTGCCCATTTTCTTAGGTGTTGCATACCTGCCACAATTATTAATATGCATATTATTTATGCACATTATGCATATGCACATTATACCCTTAATATAAAATTAACTTTTCCCATTCAATTAGGTAGGTATTAATACTTGTTTGTGATATTTTATAATGCTTGGTTATAATCCTTGATGTTCAAAAGGAAAATTATTAAGCAGAGATTTTCTGCCATCAAGGATCAGACTTCATTTATTGACATTTCCTGCATTTAATACATATATGGGAACAATTAATATGTATCACTGTATGAGTATTACCACAGCAGCTTATGAAAGAAAGTTCATTTGGGCTTCTGGTTCCAGAGGGATAAAGGTCTGTCATGGCTGCAGGCATGGCAGCTGGAGAAGAAGCTGAGGGCTCAGGCATGAAGCAGAGAAAACAGACTGGGAGTGGGGAGAGGCCTTGAGTTCTCACAGCCCACCCCTATGACACTTGGTCTGGCAAGGCCAAGCCTCCTAAGCCTCCCTGAACAGTGCTGCCAACTGGGCACCAAGTATTTAAACTGCCAAGCCTGTAGCCTTCCCATGTGAAGCTGCACAGTCACTACCACCAACTGGGCACCAAGTATTTAAACTGCCAAGCCTGTAGCAGGCCTTCCCATGTGAAGCTGCACAGTCACCATTTACTGTACTGTAGTACAGACCCATGGCTGATGGCTGTTATTTTTATCTTTTGTTTAAGTTGTTAAAATTCCCAAAATTCCCGTGCTCCTTGCAGGTGCGCAGACAGCACATGGAAAGATGTCTTCATTTCTTGGTGGAAGAGCTCAAGGTTGTGAGTCCTTCAGAAGCTCGGAATCGGATCTTTTTTGTTTCAGCCAAGGAAGTTCTCAACTCTAGAAAGCATAAAGCCCAGGGGATGCCAGAAGGTGGTATGTAGTAATGAGCATTTTCTTCCTAAATGTAAACGTAGATTATCGGAACAATAGCATGCTGAAAATCTTAATGTGTCCCCTGCTTACCTATAGCTTCAGTAACCTATGCTCAACTGTGTGCAGTATTATTATATGGCAAGTGTTAAATCATACAATTATGAGTAGTGTGATGAGCTCTCTCCTCACCCCAGGCAACAGGAGGCTTCTTTTTGTTTAGTCTTTTCAAACAGTCCTAGTGGTCTTATCAGCCAGCATGTTATTACACAGCTGTATTGAATAAGAACCCTTATTGTACTGAAGAATGGTCCAAATGGAGTGTCTACTGGTGCAGGCAGTTTAGTCACACCCAGTGCAGGCCACAAAGTACTTCCTTTAGGTGAAATGCTTGACTTAGTAAAGTTTATTAGATTCTATAATAAGAACAAAATCTGTAAAACTACAAAGATGCAAAAAGAAATTTGTGCTAATATGTCAGTATACCCTTACCTTCAAAAGATATGGCCTCAGTGCATACTAAATGCTTACATAAGATGAAAAGAACATAAACTTTGTGTATGTATATAGAAGGTAAGCATAGTGTTCTGGTTAGATTTCTGTCAGTTTGGCACAAGCTGATTTTGGGAGAGGAAACTTCATAAAGCAATGCCTTTATCAGATTGACATGTGAGCATGTCTCTGGTACATTTTCTTGATTAGTGATTGATGTGGGTTGTGCCACCCCTGGGCAGGTAGGTAGACCAGGTAGTATAAGAAAGCCAGCTGAGCAAGCTATGGAGAGCAGGCCAGTCAACAGCCATCTTCAATGGCATCTGCTTTGCTTCCTGCCTTGAGTTCCTGCCCTAACTAAACTTTATGATGGTGTGTAATTGGAACAAGTAAGCCAAATTTACTCCCCATGCTGTTGGGTTTGATTGTGGTGTCACAGCAATAGAAGGCAACCAAACTAATAGACATAGTATAATGCAGGGTTTATACTCTGCCATTTCCAGTAGCCATGAGGAACTGTGGCACATCTGTGTCATGGGTAAAGGAAGTCTGTTATACTAGATTAAAAAATCTTCCCAAGGCAGTGATGATCACTGAAGGCAGGCAGCATGGGCTGCATAGTGAGATCTTGTCTCACAAAAGCAAAACAAAAAATAAAACCAGATTGATTTCCTGTGTTACAGGTGGGGCACTTGCAGAAGGATTTCAGGCAAGATTACAGGAGTTTCAAAATTTTGAACAAACTTTTGAGGTAGGAATTTAATTACCACTGGCTTATAAATGGCATGGGTCAGAGAATACTATAATCTTCTTTGTCTGCCTTTGTCAATAACCTCTGCTATTATTAAGTGTAGTCCTGACAACAGCAAGTGAAACAAGAAAGATTTGAAGAAAAGAAGCCCCTGCAGAAAGGATGACCTGTAAGAATTGGGAAAGATGTGTTTTGCTTTTATGTTTATAAATGAAAAAGTGGTCTAGTATTGCATGTGTGTGCAATGAATGGTATTCCTTGTGTTCATACTTGTGAAGCAAGAGCGAACAGTAATTGTTGTTGGAACAGATGATGGTTGTCCCTCGGTGGCTCTGCACACCTTTAATCCCAGCAACTCCGGAGGCAAAGGTGGGCATCTCTTGAGTTCAAGGCCAGACTGGTCTTGTTCCAGGACAACCAGGGCTACACAGAGAAACCCTGTCTTGGGGGTTGGAGGGGCAAAGCGAGGACTGTTCATTGACTCTATGAAGAGTGCTGTACCAAAGAAGAAAGAACATTGAGAACGCCCTTTGACAAAATTGTCTCTCATTTCTATACTGTACTGCCACTTGCTAATTCTCATTTTGTGCCACATGTTTTGAACAAGTGTATGAATATAAAAATAATTGTGATGCAGCTCTGGTACTTTAGGAATTTAGTAGGAAAGCACCCCAGTGTGGAGGGGCTGATGTATGTGCAGCACTGAGCAGAATGGGAGTCGTGGGCTTTCTGTGACTGTGCTAATACACCATGTGCAAGAGCAAACCGGAAAGACTTCTCATTTTGCAGCTCTCAGATCAGACTCTATCACTGACAGAAGTCAGGGCAGGAACTCAAACTAGGAACCTGGTGGCAGGAGCTGAAGGAGAGACCATAGAGAAGCACTGCTTACTGGCTTGCTCCCCATGGCTCTCTCAGTTTGCTTTGTATTTCATTTTTTCAAGACAGGGTTTCTGTGTAGCAGTGGCTGTCCTGAATCTCATTCTGTAGACTAGGCTGCTTTTAAACTCAGAGATCCACCTGCCTCTGCCTGCTGGATGCTGGGATTAAAGGGGTGAGCCACCAAGCCCAGCTTCCTTTGTTTTTTTTTTTTTTTTTATACAATCCAGGACAATGCAGTCCAGGGATAGCACTGTCCACTGTGGGCTGGACATTCCTATGTCAATCATCCATAAAGAAGGTGCCCCCCACACTGCCCTTCGGCCAATCTGATGTAGGCATTTTCTGAATTAAATTTCCCTCCTCATAGATGACCCTGGATCAGGTCAAGATGACAAAAAGTCCTAGGCTATGCAGAGGGGTTGAAGGCCTTTAATTTTTCCTAAAATTAAAACTCATGCTATGTTCAGATGAAATGTTGTTTGGATGTTGACATTCTAAGTCTTATACAGCCCTGCTTACTCTAGTTCTGTTTTCTCTAATGCCTTGTCAGTGAACAAAGACTTAAAAATTAGAAAACCATCCACAATTATTCCCTAGAAGGACTGATTGCCTTAATAGAGAATATGAAGGAAGAGTGTACCAGGCTGGACTTTTAAACTAAAAATTTGCCTATTATTCCCCAATCTTTAATTTGTGAAAGTCCGGTAGGCGGGTGAAGGGATCAGTATCAGCTGCCTTTGTGAGACCCCTGGATATTATGGGACTCTCAGGCTACGCCATTAGGTACCTGAGTCCTGGCCTCTCAAAGACCGTTATCTCATCGCCTTTTGTGAAAAATCTATGAACCTGACCTTATCAATTACTTCATCTGTGTGGAATAGAGAGAGTTATTCCAGCCGTCCCCTCCAACTATATATTGCTTTCTTTTACCAAACAGTTCAACACTGTTCCGCTTTACAGCTGTGCTCATGGTACACATCTTGATTCCCTAACATGTCTTCTGGAAGAGATGGGACTGAAAAGCACAGATCTTGTATTGCAGAGCACTGGTTCCCAAACCTAGCTGATCAGCAGAATTTGGGGCAGGGTGCCTTGAAAAATACAGGTTCCTGATCTTCCCAGAGAAGATGTTCTGATTGACCTAAGGTTGACCTGAGAGAGAGAGAGAATGCAAAACCCCAAATTGTGATACCCCATATGATTTAGGAATATCCATAAATCTGTACGTGTGTACACACACATACACATAATCTGTAGTGCTGTGCTAGGCAGTGGGTCTAACATTGAGCTCCATCCCCAGTGCCTTTTTAAAAAGTTGTTTTATTAATATTGACCTCCCTCCCTCTTTCCCTCTCTCCTCCTTCCTCCCTCCTTTTTCCTCTCTCCCTCTTTCTCCCTCCCTCTTTCCCTCTTTCCATCTTCCTCCCTCCCTCCCTCCATTTCCCTCTCCTCTCCCTCCCTCCTTCCCTACCTCCATTCCCCTTTTCCTCCCTCCCTTCTTCCCTTCCTCCCACCTCTGTGTGTGTGTGTGTGTGTGTATGGGTATCTGTGAGTGCAGGTATATGTGTCAATCAGAGTACAACTTTCCAGAATTTGTTTTTTATTTCCACTGAGGTTCACAGGATTGTTAGGCTTGTATGTCAAGCACTTTTACCTGCTAAGCCATCTTGCTAGACTTGTTTTTGTTGTTGCTGCTGTTTTCTTGAGATTGAGTCTTGCTATATAGCTCAGGCTGTTCCGGAACTCTTGCTAATAAGTATGCTGCCCTCTAACTCAGAGTTCTCATTGACTCCCAAGTGCAGAGATTTTAGGTGTGTACCACCATGCCTAGACCTAAAATATTTTTAGAAGAAACTTGGCAGTTCATATTTTTTAAAGATTTATTTATTTTACGTATATGAGTACACTGTAGCTGTATACTGATGGTTGTAAGCCTTCTTGTGGTTGTTGGGAATTGAATTTAGGACCTCTGCTCGCTCTGGTCAACCCCCCTCTCTCAGTCCCTGCTCGCTCTGACTCAAAGATTTATTTATTATTATAAATAAGTACACTGTAGCTGTCATCAGATGTGTCAGATCTCATTACGGGTGTTTGTGAGCCATCATGTGGTTGCTGGGATTTGAACTTAGGACCTTCAGAAGAGCAGTCAGTACTGAGCCATCTTGCCAGCCCCACTGGCAGTTCATTTTTAAAAGTTCTAATAGGGCACTCTGGTTTCATTTTAAATCACATAAATCTTTTATTGTTTGAGATTTGTGATTTTCATTTGGGAATGTAAATGTTATATATGGAAAATTTGTTCATGAGCAGTAGCTGTTCAATAAGATTATGGAAATTGTCAGGGTTTATAGTTTGAAAGCTTTGTTTAAAGCTATGGTTATAGCTAGGCATGGTGGTGCATGCCTGTAATTCCAGCATATAGGAGGCAAGGCAAGGAGATTGGAAAGTGGAGGCGAGCCTAGATTAGATACAAGATCTTGTTTCATAAAACCACAAAAAAAAAAAAAAAAATCTAAAACTGTAGTTAAAGGAGACTCAGAATTATTTGAAAATTTCTAAAGGAATGATCACTAAGTTTTTTTAAATCTCTGTATACATTATGAAGAAGGACCAAATAATTTCTTGGTGGTTGAGTTGAATAAATTGTCAGTTTTTGTCTCAGAAGTTGAAATTAATTTTTTTTCTTGAGAGAGAGAGACAGAGACAGAGTCAGAGTGTGTGTGTTGGGGGCAGGGCTTGGAGGCCAACAGCTGGTGTCAAATATCTTGCAGCTGTAGTTACAGGTGATTGTCAGCCACCTGACTTGGGTTCTGAGAACCAAATTGGGGTCATGTGCAAGAGCAGTATGTACCCTTAAGCCCAGACCCTTTTTAGCCCAGGCATTTCTTTTAAAATCAGTTTGGTAACTTGAGATTTCTTTTTTGGTTGACTTGGTCTTTCCATGTGCTTTTTTTTTTTTTTTAATAATGGGAGGTTCCACTGCCTTTTATTTATTTTATGTATATGAGTGCATTGTAGCTGTACAGATGGTTGTAAGTCATCATGTGGTTGCTGGGATTTGAACTCAGGACCTTTGGAAGAGCAGTCAGCACTCCTATCCACTGAGCCATCTCTCCAGCCCTTTCCTTGTGCTTTTAAGAAAAGGTTTATGCCTGTGGGTTTAGCTTTGGGTATATTCATTAGGTTACAGTATCCAGTTTAGTTTTACTGTCTTTATTCTCTTCACTTTTATTTATTTTTTTCTTTTGAAACAGGAAGTCATTATGTAGCCCTACTTGGCTTGAAACTCATTATGTGGACCAGGCTAGCCTCAAAATTATAGAAACCCGATTGCATTTGCTTCCTAAGTTCTGGGATTGTGTTTTAGTTTTTAAAAAAGTAATTTAAAAATTGTTTGACAGTTTCATACTTTTACATAATATATTTTAATCCTTCTCTCCTATTCCCTCTCTCATCACCTTCTGCTGGGAGGTTTTTGTTTCATTTTATTTTTTGAGATAGGGTTTCTCTGTATATCTCTGGCTGTCCCTGAACTCACAGAAATTTGCTTGCCTTTGCCTTTTGTGTACTGGGATTAAATGCTTGTGCCACCTGTACTGGCTAGTTTTGTGTGTCAACTTGACACAGGCTGGAGTTATCACAGAGAAGGGAGCTTCAGTTGGGGAAATGCCTTCATGAGATCCAGCTGAGGGGCATTTTCTCAATTAGTGATCAAGTGGGTAGGGCCCCTTGTGGGTGGTGCCATCCCTGGGCTGGAAGTCTTGGGTTCTATAAGAGAGCAGGCTGAGCAAGCCAGGGGAAGCAAGCCAGTAAAGAACATCTCTCCATGGCCTCTGCATCAGCTCCTGCTTCCTGACCTGCTTGAGTTCCAGTTCTGACTTCCTTTGGTGATAAACAGCAATGTGGAAGTAATCTGAATAAACCCTTTCCTCCCCAACTTGCTTCTTGGTCATGATGTTTGTGCAGGAATAGAAACCCTGACTAAGACACCACCTCTGCCTGACTTAGTGTTTAATTATCATCTTAATAATTAAACTAGGTTTTATTATTGATATTTTCTTATTGCTAAAGGAATTGTTAAAACTCTGATGTTTGGATTTTTTTCTTAATTTTTGTTCATTTCTTTTGATTGTGTATTTGTGTGTGTTTGTATGTGTTATAATTACTCAGTATTGTTTCCTTTATATGCATTTTTCTCTTTATATTTGAAACTTCTGTTTTCTTTGTGGGCTTTTGATGAATAATTTTATCATTCTGCCATCTTTTTTTTTTGTTTGTTTTTTTTGAGACAGGGTTTCTCTGTGTAGCCCTGACTGTCCTGGAACTCACTCTGTAGACCAGGCTGGCCTTGAACTCAGAAATCCACCTGCCTCTGCCTCCCAAGTGCTGAGATTAAAAGCATGCGCCACCACTGCCCGGCCCACCATCTTTTAATAATTTTTTAAGTTTTCTTTTTAATCGTTGGTGAGTGGGGCATGTTATTACAAGTGCCCAGAGCGGACAGAGGTGTGAGTTACAGGACAGAAGCTGAAGTTACAGGTGCTTGTGAGCCGTCTGACATGAGTCCTGGGAATCCAATTTGGATCCTGTGCAGAGGGCAGTGTGTGCTCTTAGCTGCCAGAGCTAGCTCCATTCCTACATCACCAGAATTAGTTTGATCTTTGCCATGGGATTAATTTGATTCAGGAACTAAGTATTTTTTAACATATGGACTATTGAGTTAAACATTAAACAATGCTTAAACAACTGGAGTAAAGGTTTTACCTTTTAAATGTGCACATAAGTGGTCTTACTATGAGGACATAATCTTTGCACAGGCATGTCACCATCTCCTAGTCTTCATGGGTTTAGTGTGTGAGGGAGGAAATGTGTCTCCCCTCCCGTCCCCTTCCTTCCCCTCCCCTCCTGTCCTCTCCTCTCCTCTCCCCTTTTTTCTTTTGTTTTCTTTTCTTTTGAGACAGGGTTTCCTATGTAGCCCTGGCTGGCCTTGAATGTCCCCCTTCTTAAAACGACAAGTGTTGATTTTTGGGGGGAGGGGTGTCAAGATCTCTATGTTAAACTGCTTGAACTCCTGGGTCTGAATAATCCTGCCACCTTGGCCTTCAAAGTACTGGAGACACAGGTGTGACTGAGCCTGGTGTTTGGTAGTGAGATCCTAAAGATGTGACCTTTAATATACAAGAAGAAAGCTAAGTTCATGGCTGCAGTCTGAGCTACTGGGGAGGCTGTCAAAAGATTCATTGAACACAGAGTTTCAGGGCTATCCTGGACAATTTAGTGAGAAGCAGTGAGACTGTTTCTTTAAACAAACAGTGTGTGTGCATGTATGTATAAAAATAGTGCATATCTACCTGTATGGTACATCTAGATAAGAGTTAAGTTTATCCTCTTTTTTGCACTTTCAGTTTAAAACATACTAAAATAGCATTCTTGAGTGTTTGTAATTGTATATTATTAATAAACTGACTTCTTTAGATGTTAATACGAAATCAGAAAACTAATTGATCTGTGCTTATCATTTGGTTCTCAGTTTTTAAATTTGAAAGTCTATAGGATATTCTAACAAGATGGAATTGAGAAGTGGGTCAGTGTTTTTTAACTTCTTGCAAAGTTACAGAGTTCCTGATAAAGTAATTGCAAAGTGTGTACTTGTGCATTCAGAAGTGTTAGAACTTTCTCTGGATTGTATTTGCTCACTGTTGCTGATCTGAGTCAGTGCCTCCTGGGCCTGGCAGTCCAGCTGCAGGCCTCTTCACTCCGTCTAGTCCAGCTCTAACACTGTGCTGTCTTCTGTGCGCTGAGTCTTCATTGCTGACATCTAGATCTGCTTCATCGAGGAACATTTCTATTAATTTTTTCTCTTAAAATTACTTTTATGCTTTTGTTACATTTTTGTGGAAATTTGTTTGGCACATTTACAGGCAGTTACTTAAAGTAAAATCAAAGCTGAGTCTAATCATTTAAAAATCAGTAGCTTATAATTGAGTTGCTTACAGTTGGGTAATGTTAGAGGTGCTAATGAAGGATTTGTGCTTTTAGACTCATAGAACAGGAACAGGACTGCTTGCATGTCAGTAGAAGTTTAGTGAGAATGAGTGATGCTTAGGTGAGAAAATGAGTGATGCTGAGGAAAAACACAGCTAGCTGAATGGGGGAACGATTGGGATGTCATTATAAGCTGTGGACTAAAGGAATTGCTCTCATGTCCTTGGCATAAAGAAAGCAATTGTTTTGTTTTCTATACCTCAAATTAATATTGAAGAAAGAGCTACATAGCACAAGATTTCAGGCTTTTTCTGTGACATACAGGTAATTTTTAGAGACAGAAGACTTACGACATGTTGTGAATAGTACATTCAATGAACATGTAGCATACAGATGATTTCAGTGTAAGAGCACAGAACTAGAGTATTGAATAAATACTCTTAAAGAAGCTTGAAAGCTGCTTATTTGAACAGTAGTGAGCTTCGAGAAGTAATTACCACAAATTGTCTTAGCCAACTATATACATATACATATTTAGAATATACAAATATGTATAGTAAACATATTCAAAAAGATGGATTCATAGCAGTAGAAGATTGTATGACCCAAAAATACCGTAGAAGTAGAAGTAAGAACATTTCCAGGCTAGAGAGATGGCTCAGTGGTTAAGAGCACTGGCTGCTCTTCGAGAGGTCCTGAGTTCATTTCTCAGCAACCACATGGTGGCTCACAGCCATCTGTAATGAGATCTGATGCCCTCTTCTGGTGTGTCTGAAGACAGCTATAGTGTACTCACATACATAAAAGAAATAAATAAATCTTTTAAAAAATTGAAACAAAATTTTATGAATCAAATGTGTTTGTGAATATATGTGATACATTATGACATATTCTAGTTTAAAAAAAAAAAAAACAAAATGCAGAGCTGGATAGAGCAGTACATGCCTGACATTTAATTTTAGGCCCACCCTGAGTTACAGAGTTATAGGAGCCTGGTTATATATAAAATCTGTATTTAAAAACACGTATGAAGAACCATAAATAGTGATTCTTGCCTATAATCATAGCACTTGGGAAGCCGAGGCAGGAGGATTGCTGTAAGTTGGAGGCCAACATGGGCTACAGAGTAAAACATACTTCAAAACACCAACACCAACATACAGACACACACACACACACACACACACACCCTAGAACAGAATAGACTAAAAGAAAAAGGTGGCGAGGTCCTCTTGTCAGGAGACACTGACTGATTTAAGTACAGCTACATTGAAGGTGGGACAGTCAAGCTGAGTGTCCTTCAGGCGTCTACACTGTGCTACAGTCTCGTGGTTCTCTGTCTATATTTTAAAGTAGTTAAGTGCTTAACAATAATTTGAACTGCTCATATAGTAATACTTAGATATTCTGTTCAGTAACCTTAGGTATGTTGTCATGTTATCTAAGTCATTTAAAAAATTCTAAAGTACCACAAAGAATTCTAAAACTGAGACTTTATTTGATTATATAGTGCAAGCAAACAGTTAAAGCAAACAGTTGAAACAAGATGAACAGACTAGAAATCAGATGGTAATTCTCATGGGGCCAGCTATGACTGAGAAGAAGGCCGTTTGTTTGTTTGTTTATTCATCTATTATTTGTTATGTAGTCACCCCACTGCACATTACTGTGTGAAGATGCACAAACTATAAACTTGCTGCTTAGCTCTTCCTTTGTAGTTTTAAGTTGTGTTTCATCATTTGATTTGTTTTGTCTCTCCTTTGGGTTTTGGTTTAAGTTAAATCAGCAAGTTTTTGTGTTTGAATTCCTGAAAGTGTTGGGATGGAATTGCAGTAATGTGTTGTGGCTTGGGCCCTCGCAGGAGTGTATCTCGCAGTCAGCAGTGAAAACAAAGTTTGAACAGCACACTATCAGAGCTAAACAGATACTAGACACTGTGAAAAACATACTGGACTCAGTAAACGTGGCAGCAGCAGAGAAGAGGTAGGCACCCCTTTATTATGATCCCAGGTTACTGTTACTGTGTCAGGCCTTCGGGGCTGAGGCTTGCAATGGCACTATGGGGGATACTTTAGCACCAAGACCAGTTTTGTGATTACTTGTGCCTGCTTGTGTGGTTTTTTAATGAACATTGGAAGATGGTTATTTACTATGTGACCTTCCCTGGGTGGCTGTGTATGAATTATGACTTTAAAATGTAAGTAGCTTTAGAGTGTCTTCATGGCAGAGGAAGATGGTCTTCGAGCAGAATCATGTGAAGAATTCCAAACCAGGTGATGCTCTGTTTACATTCAGAATTTACAGCCCTTCTGTAAACTTGGAAATAGTATGTGAAGGTACTGAACCATCACACCCTTCCAGACATGGGACAGCCCTGCTGAGGCTGAGGTGGGAAGTGTTTGGGTTGAGGCCATTCTAAGCTATGTATAAAATGTGACACACTTGGGAACAAAGACCAAAATGTTGTTAGATATGACACATGTAATGCTGTCAGGCCTCAGGGAACCATAGCTAGCTTAATACAATTCAAGGAAGTATAGAAAGCATTAAAGATTAAGTCAATGCAGGGTAAAACTGAAGAGTGTTGTGAGGTTGAGTCTATCCTAAAACTCCTGGCAGCCCTCACGCCTCAGCCTCCCAAGCACAGGGAGGACAAGCTTCACCCACCGAGCCTTGCTAAAACTGGTTACTTGTTTGCAAAGTCTCTGCCACTGGCCTTAAAATCAAAGTTTTGAAAGTATGTATTTTTACTAAGAACACCTCCTACCCTATATGTAGTTTACTCAACTTACTTCATCTTTTGTTGGGTCCTCCTTGTCCAGCAAGAAAGATGCAACTACATGAGCTCTTCCTTTGCAGTTTATTTCAGGAAACTTTTAACAATGCTTCTCCCTCCTGCTCTCTCCTACCTACTTCTCCTCCTGCTCTAATCTTATGCCTTCTCCCTCCTGCCTCTCTGGAGCTTACTTAAGCTCTGCCTCCTGGCCCACCCTCAGCTGTTGAGTACTCCCAAGCTTAGCCAATCCCAATGGGCCATGTAGCAAAAGCAGATAGATCACCAGATGTAGAAGCAACCAATAGCAGTAGCTTAGCCAAATAAGGGCTTTGTTTAAGAGGCTTCTCGCTCTGGGCTCGTCTCTCCACAGTCTTTTGTAACATGCAACATCGAACCAAGTAATTCACAAAGATATGATTCAAGGACAATGTCTGGAAGCGAATACTGTTGGTTTTCTTGAAAAGCTCTGAGGTTCTAGTTTTCCTGTCATTCAGGGGTCCACAGACCTCCGACAGGGAGTCAGGCAGTGGCTGTGGTAGGCTTTGTGGGCGACACCATCTCTTTTGTGCCCACTCAGTGTAGGTAACAGAGGGAGCGTGGCTTCCCACTGCTCTGTTTGCTCCACTTGCTTACCAACTGAGTTGTTGGAGAGTTCCTGTTTTAATTGTTCTGTGTGGGACTTAGAAGCCTTGTGGAGTTTGGGTTTTTGGGTTTTTTTTGTTTTTTTTCCTAGGATGCAGGTAATTCTGGAGAGTCAAGGTCATGTATGTTGAGCCATCTACTTGAAGGATTTAAATGGAATTGCAGTCCTTTCAGACTTTAATACAAGATTTCTTTTTGTGTGTATGTGTGATGCTAATTAATGGTTCCAAATATAAATGAATGACCTTGCTTAATTAATTGCTGTAGGACTTTAATATGCCCCAAGTATTGATTACTCTTTATAATAAAATAGGGTTTATTCGATGGAAGAAAGGGAAGACCAAATTGATAGACTGGACTTTATCCGAAACCAGATGAACCTTTTAACACTGGATGTTAAGAAGAAGATCAAGGAGGTCACGGAGGAGGTGGCAAACAAGGTAATGGCACTGTCAGTGTCACCATATCTCGAAGTTGCAGTATGTGTTAGCACTACAATGCTGTTTGTCTCTTACCTCAACTGAATCCATGTCCTCTAGTTTTAATTCTGAGTACTGGTAATTCTTTTAAATTTTTATCTTGTTTGTTTATTTGAGGGGTTGTCTTGTTTTGCAGCCTGGCTGGCTATGAATTACTTTAATGTTTAACTCTGAGGTTTTTTTTTTTTTTTTTTTAATGTTTTCAGGTTTCTTGTGCAATGACAGATGAAATTTGTCGACTGTCTGTCTTGGTTGATGAGTTTTGTTCTGAGTTTCATCCTACCCCCAGTGTACTGAAAGTGTATAAGAGTGTAAGTTAAAGTTGGTGAGCGTTCATTTTGAGGCTGTTTTCTTGCTCTGTTATCTATTGGTGTGTTTAGTGAACTTGGCCATTTCAGTGCATTCTTGGCAGTCAATATACAGATGACAGCTCCCATGCTCTGGTAATAAGTGCACACTGTCTCATGTGTAAAATTGCAGAGGGACAGGGGATGGGGCTCAGTGGTCAAGCATGTGCTTAGCAAATGTGAAGCACCCACCTAAAAGATCATTTGGACAGTCATTATAAAATCTACCTACTTTTTATGGAAAAAATAACATTCACATTTATAATCATTATTGACAGGAATTAAATAAGCACATAGAAGATGGCATGGGAAGAAATTTGGCTGATCGGTGCACCAATGAAGTCAATACCTCCATTCTTCAATCTCAGCAAGAAATCATCGGTAGTATTCACATCTACAGGGTCATGTGTAGCCTGCCTGCCTCCCTGCCCCCCATTTCCTCTCTCTCTCCCTCTTTCCTTCTCTCCCCACTTCTTTCATAAAGGGTTCTTTTCTTTTTTTTTAATTAGTTTTTTTTTTTCCATTAGTATGAAAAATTTTTTTAAATTTTTTATTAGATACTTTCTTCATTTACATTGGGTGTATTACTTGGAAGGTAAGACATTACATAACACATTACGTATTATTGTTTGTTAAAAATAAATATAATCTTTTTTTTCCAGAAAACTTAAAGCCACTACTTCCAGCTGGTATACAGAATAAACTTCATACATTAATCCCTTGCAAAAAGTTTGATCTCAGCTATGATCTCAATTGCCACAAGCTGTGTTCGGATTTTCAAGAGGACATTGTGTTTCGGTTTTCCCTGGGCTGGTCTTCCCTTGTACAGCGATTCCTGGGTTCCACAAATGCACAGAGGGTGCTGCTGGGGCTGTCAGAGCCTATCTTTCAGGTATGTCCCTTGATTCTGCCACTTAGAACTCTTGGGTTATTTATGCAAATTTCTCTTGTAAAGCTGGATTACTTGAATCTGCCTGTTTATGTATGCATGTACGTCTCGTATAGCCTCTTCTGAGTTAGGTTTTGTTTGCCCATCAACATACCTGCATGTTCCCATGCATGGAGGCTCCACGTGAAGGTCGGGGGACATGTAGGAGTTAGTTTTCTGCTTCTGCCTTGCGGCTTTTGGGGCTTGAACTCAGGTCGTCAGGCTTGGCAGGAAGTCCCTTTACCCTCTGTGCTATCTTTATGACCCAGGAAACTTGTATTTTCTTAAAAACTAAATTAGAATAAGCTTTAAATTTTGTTAATTTTTGAGTTAATTTATGGAATATAAAACCATTCCAGATGCCAGAGAGATGGTTCAACAGTTAGAGGCACTTCTTCCTCTTGCAGAGAACCTGAGTAACTTCTCAGCACCCACCTTGGGTGTCTTAGAACCACATGTAACTCCAGCTCCAGAGGATCTGACAGGGTCTACACTCACAGCTATATATACATGCATATTAATACTAGTCATGAAAATAGTCATCACCATAGTCATTTTAAAGCATTTCTCTTGGGGGCTGAGAAATGGCTCAGTGACTGATTTAGAGTTCATAGTGTTTCCACAGAGCCTGTGTTTGGTTTCCAGTGTCCACACCGGAAAGTTCACGAAATCTGTAACTCTAGCTTCCTGGCATCTGATACCATTGTAGGCACCTGCACTTATGTGCATATGGTCTTACCATGTATGTACACAGAATTCAAAATACAGTTAATTAAAAAAACAAAAAAAACAGCCGGGCAGTGGTGGCGCATGCCTTTAATCCCAGCACTTGGTAGGTAAAGGCAGGTGGATTTCTGAGTTCAAGGCCAGCCTGAGTGAGTTCCAGGACAGCCAGGGCTACACAGAGAAACCCTGTCTCGAACAACTGGAAAAAAAACAAAACAAAACAAACAAACAAACAAAAAAACCCAGAACATTTTTGTTCTTCTCCAAAGATTCCTCATGCCCATTTATAGCAGGTTGCCATTCATACTTCTGGGTTCACCACTAACCAATTTTGTTAATTTGGATTTGCTTTCTGAACATTTTTTATGATGTCTCAGGTGTCTGGGCCTAGGCCACTTAGGATGTCAAGGTTTGCCCTCAAAGTACAAGTATTGTAGCATTCCACTCCAGGTGGCTGAGTACTGGAACAAATAGAACACATTCTATTTCTCCTTCACCAAGTGTCCCCTAGTGTGGGGGCTGGCTTTGCAAGAAAAATGGTGCCAAAGAAACCTGCAGACATGATCATGTAACTCTCCAGGAGGAGTTGGGCTGTTGGTGTCAATGGGGACAGTGAAAGTGAGACTGGTGACTGGTGTCTCAGATCTGAGTGGGATCCACTAAGCAAACTGTAAGATAGTTTTTATATACCATTACCCACTTATACTCACTTAAAGATTCCTGGCCTGTTGCTGGATTTCCCCAGTACTCAGTGCCCACCCTGCTCCTACAGTCTGCCCTCCTGTTGGTCCCTTTGTCCTAGACAGTTTTGCTTCTACTTGCATGTTCCCAGGGTACACGTGAAGTTCACACTGTGGTGTCCAAGATCCATCAATGGAAAAGGTACCCAGTACCTCTCTCTCTAAAACTGATTTATGCATGTAATATGGTTCTGTGGCTTTATCTATTTCTCTTCAAAAGACATGACTTCATTCTTTATAGTTAAAAAAATCCATGCACATGTAAACTACATTTCTTTATTTTTGAGGGATACATACTGTATTAAAAACTAAATATTCTTGAGACACAACATCACATCTTCAATAAAGGCTGTTTTGTAGCCTTCACAGAAAACATTTTTCTTTCTCATTTTTTTTTGTTTGATTGTTTGGTTGGCTGTCCTGTGACTCAAGTTGTAGACCAGGCTGGCCTCAAACTCACAAAGATCTGCCTGTTTCTGCCTCCCGAGTGCTGGAATTAAAGGTGTGCGCCACCACCACCCAGCTAAAACTAAATTTTTCTTTTTTGGGGGGGAGGGGAGGTTGAGACAGGGTTTCTCTGTATAGCCCTGGCTGTCCTGGAACTCACTCTGTAGACCAGGCTGGCCTTGAACTCAGAAATCCACCTCCTTCTGCCTGCTGGGATTAAAGTGCACCACCACTGCCTGGCCAATTTTTGTTGTTTTTGTTGTTGTTGGTATATTTTTCTTAGTACAGTGATTTGCTGTTGGACAACTGCCTTGGTGTGATAGTAGCTATTGTGAATAGTGCTGCATAGAAGCTACTTTAGAAAATGTTGTGAATGTGCATGTGTGCTAACTAACATATAGGTGTGCATGCATGGCCTCGAGTGAATGTGCATTGTAACTTTTCAGATATTCCAGGTCATGTTAGGCCATGCAGTAGACGTGGTATATTTTCTTTTATTCTTCTGTCCTACCTATGCCCCTCCTTCTATCCCTTCTGCCCTTCTTCCTTCCTCCCCCCCACCCCCGTGTGTGTGTGTGTGTGTGTGTGTGTGTGTGTGTGTGTGTGTGTGAGAGAGAGAGAGAGAGAGAGAGAGAGAGAGAGGTGGGGGAAGAGAGAGGGAGAGGGAGAGAAAGAGAGAGAGAGAATAAGTGTGTGTGTGTGTGTGTGTGTGTGTGTGTGTGTATGTGTGTGTGTGTGTGTGTGTGTGTCTGTCAGTCCATTCTTGAATGTGTGATCTTCCTGCCTTTAGCTTCCAAGTGCTGGGACTACAGGCTCATGCCACCAGGCCCTGCTGTTTGAGGCATGTAGACAAGATCTTTGTAGTCTAGGCTGGCCTCAGACTTTATGACCACCTATTTCAGCCTCCTGATCACAGTGAGCAGCATACCTAGCTCTTATGTTTATCTTTCTGAGGATTTCCAAGGGAGTCACACCTGCCACTGTCCATCCAACCAGCCAGCACTGTGAAGGCACTAGTTTTCTAGGTGTCCTTTTTATTGACAGTCTTATCCTACTTAATGTGAACTGGCATCTCATGGCAGTTTGCTTTACATTTTCCTAATGACTGCTTTGAACACATTTTCTTTTCTTTTTTTTTTCTTTTTTTTTTTTTTTTTTTTTTTTTTTTTTTTGGTTTTTCGAGACAGGGTTTCTCTGTGTAGCCCTGGCTGTCCTGGAACTCACTCTGTAGACCAAGCTGGCCTCGAACTCAGAAATCCACCTGCCTCTGCCTCCCAAACGTTGGGATTAAAGGCGTGCGCCACCACCGCCTGGTGAACACATTTTCTTATGCTTATTAAATAAGCCCTTTGTGTTCTTCTTTTGAGAAATATTTTAGTTGTACTAGTTGGCCAGTATTATATTTTAGGGATTCTATCTTCTGCATGAAAAATTACTTTATAAGTAGGTGATTTCCAAATATATATTTTTTTGGCTTATCTTTTAACCTTCTTTGGTGTGCTTTGAAATTTAAAAAGTTGGTTTGTTGTGGTGGTATATTTTTTGGGCAAGGTCTCAGGATAACCCAGGTTGGCCTGTGTGGGCCAGAGTGGCCTTGTTATGGCAATCCTCATACCTCAGCCTCTCTAGTGCTAGAATTGCAGGCAGGAGACATCACACCCAGCTAAAGGTTTTTATGTTTTAAATGTTTTACTATCTTGATTTCTTGTCTGTTTTGGGGATGATCAAACATGACAATAAGAGTATGGAGGTCAGAGGGTAACTTGAAATAGTTGGTTCTCCTTTTGACATGTGGATTCTGAGGATCAAAGTCAGATGGCCAGGCATGGCTGAAAGTACTTTTACCTACTGTGCTGTCTCTTTGGCCCCAGGTTTTCAAGTTTAATTTACCTAGGCTTTTGCTTATTTTAATGATTATGCTTTTGATTTAATGTTTGCTTGTTTTAATGCTAAAATTTAAGCCAAGGCATTGCATGTGCTGAGCACACAGTATACTACTATGCTGTTTCTTCAACTTTTAAACATAGTTTTAATTCCTGGAAGATGGACTTAGCTAGAGAGTTAGCTCAGTGGTTAAGAGTACTTACTAAAAAAAAAAAAAAAAAAGTACTTACTACTTTTTCAGAGTTCTGAGTACCCACCTTAGGCAACTCACAGTTGCCTGTAACTTCTAGCTTTGGGTATACTGCATACATGCTTAATTAAACATAAGAAAAGTTAATCTAAAATTTTTTTTTAATTCCTATTAACTTACTGTTAAATGTGTTGTTCATTAGTCCACATTATATAAAGTAATCCTTGTGAAGGTGCACATTTGTAACCTCAGCAGTCTGACAGCTGAGGCTGGACCACTTGGAGTGTGAGTTCCAGGCTAGCCTGGGTGACCTAGTTACCCCTCTCTCATCCTGCTACCCCACTCCTACAAAAAAAACTTCTAGTGTATTTTTATTTTCTTCGTTTATTTGTGTTATGTTCATTATTTGGAATCTTTTCGCCCATATTTTTAGTTTTAAAAAAACAACTTTGTAAATTTATTTTTTTTCTCCTATATCCATTAGGTCCCTAGATCTTTAGCTTCAACTCCCACTGCTCCTTCTAATCCAGCAGCACCGGATAATGCAGCCCAGGAAGAGCTCATGATCACCCTGATCTCAGGATTGGCATCCCTCACATCTAGAACCTCCATGGGCATCATAGTTGTTGGGGGTGTGGTAAGAAACAGTACTTTTGATAAAGTTTAGATAATATTTTCAGGATCTATCAAGCATCTGAAAATCTGTGGGTTAAAGTAGTGATGAAAATTTTACTTATCTACACACACACACACACACACATACACACACCCTACCTTCCCACCCATACCTCAATCTGTAATTCTAGGATGAAAGTCCTACCAGCTATCCAGTTGGTTTTTGTTTGCTGTTTGTTTTTTACTTGGGGCAGTACCCAGAGTTTTAACACATGTCAAGTAATTCACTGTAACACTGAATTACATTTCTAGCTCTAGCTTATCTGGCTTTTAAATACTATCAAGTTGGGGCTGAAGAAATGGTTAAGAACACTAGATGGTCTTCCAAGGGACCCTTGTTTGGTTCCCAGAGCCCACTTGGCAGCTCAGCCATTTGTAATTCTAGTCCATAGGTTCTGATGCTCTTGCTTGGCCTCCAGAGTCACTACGCAGTCACTCGGCACACATGCAAGCTGTGAAAGCCCATCCTGATGTTTATAATTTTTCTTTGTGAGGAAGGTACATACATTTTTAGAAGATGAGCCAGGAGTCACAATGCCTTTCGTGGTTGTACCCTCACAGTATGTTTCTTCTCTTGGTGAGCTATGACTCTGTCTTTCAGATTTGGAAAACAGTGGGCTGGAAACTCATCTCTGTTACCTTAAGTATGTACGGAGCTTTGTACCTTTATGAAAGGCTGACGTGGACGACCCGTGCTAAGGAGAGAGCATTTAAGCAGCAGTTTGTAAACTATGCAACCGAAAAACTGCAGATGATCGTGAGCTTCACAAGTGCAAACTGCAGCCACCAAGTACAGCAGTAAGTGGGGGACTTCATCTGACAGAGCATGGGTATGAAGTTACCACGGCAGAAGAGCTTACCCTGCTTCTGCTTCTCATCATTCCTCTTGCTCCCTGGTAGATTAAGCTTGAACATTTGGCATTTGGTGTGCTGGAGCCCTTAGAAGGCTTAAGGGCTTTAACAAATAGTCCTTCAGCAGACCTGAGCTCTGACCCTCTCAGGATGCTTGTGATTCCTTCATCATGAGGACTGGGTTTTAAGAATTTATTAGGGGCACAGCTATGGACAGATACCTGATGGTTTTGTTTCATTAAGGCGGGGTCTAATTGTAGCCCAGGCTGGCCTCTAACTCATGATAGTCTTTATGCCTCAGCCTCCCGAGTCCACTTTTTCCTGATGGTTTTATGATGACTAGAATGTGCTTTTTACTATCATAGCCCAAGCTTTAAGTGTGTAACAGTACTGGCTTTTAGATTTCAAGAGAACTTTCTTACAGATCTAAGTTCACCAGTTCTCTTTTTTCAAGTTGTTGAGTAATATCTCAGTAGGTAGCTCCAGCAGATCTTGAGTTCACTATATAGACCTGGCTGCTCCTGAGCTCACAGACATCTCCCTGCCTCTGCTTTCCGGGTCTGGGATTAAGGTAAAGGCTCCCATACCTGCTAGAAAAATATTTTGGTTTTCAGATTTATCTTATTGGTTTGAATGCATATGTGTTTGTTTACTGCTCTAGAAGTGGTGGGACCTGGCAGAGTGGAGTCAATAAAACAAGGTGAATTAACATCTCATGCAATAGCCAACATTATTCAGAGCATCTGACACTTTGTACTCTGAGGATAAGAAGAGCCTCATGAGTAAAGTGTACAATCCAGAAGGCAAGCTACACATGGTGAACAAGCTGCCGATGGCAAAAAACATGTTTTCCATTGAGGCATATAAACAAATAGCAATACCCAGTTGTAAGAACAAGAAACTCAGGTCACAAGACTCTTGTCTTGTTTCCTTAGAGTTTTCTCACAAGAACTCAGAATTCTTCTCATATAACTCCGTTCTCGAACTGTGTTCTAACATGTCCATGCACATGTGTGCCTAGTGTCCTTGGAGGTTGAAAGAGCACATCAGATCCCCTGGACCTGTGCTGGACAGATGACTGTGAGCTACCATGTGGGTGCCAGGAACCAAACAAACCCAGGTCCTCTGCAACAGCAACAAGTACTCTTAACCACAGTCATCTCTCCAAACCCCCAGTTTCTGCTTTTGTTTTTCTTTTTGTTCTTCTTTTTTTGGGGGGGGTCAGTTTCTGCTTTTGTAACAATTAAATATTTGTAAAAATATATTGAATTCCCTTTAAATCAAGGTGCAGTATTATGTATTTAAATGCATTTGAAGCTGAGTTAAACAGCCCCAGAGGCTCTCATCCCGAAGAGGACAGAGCAGATTACACATAGGGGAAAGGAAAGTGGGGGCAGACGGGACCCCAGCAGGTAATGTCCAAAGAGAGCAACCCTTAAGAAAGGCTTCATGGGAGCAACTGGCATACGAGATTTGAACATGCGCAATAAGCAGACTGGGGAGAAAAGCAGTGTGCTCAAGAATATGAGGAAAGAAATTCCAATGTGGACAGTGTGGATTTGAGAGATTTGACTTCCTAGGACAGGGCCTTTGTATTAGTCAGGGTTCTCTAGAGTCACAGAACTTATGGTAGTCTCTGTGTAGTAAAGGAATTTATTGCAGACTTACAGTCTGTAGTCCAACTCCCAACAATCGACTCCCAACAATGGATGTGAATGGAAGTCCAAGGATCCAGCAGTTGCTCAGTCCCACAAGGCAAGCAGATGAAGCAGAGCGCACCTTCCTTCTTCCAGTGTCCTTATATAGTATAGGTCTCCAGCAAAAGGTGTGGCCCAGATTAAAGGTGTGTGTCACCACACCTTTAATCCCAGATGACCTTGCTTGAACTCATAGATCTTTCTATCTTAATCCTCTGGGATTCATAGCCACTATACCTCAAGATCTCCATGCCAAGATTCAGGTCAGAAACTTGTATCTCTCAGCCTCCAGATTAGGGCCAGGTGAGCCTTCTAATTCTGGTTTGTAGTTCATTTCAGATATAGTCAAGTTGACAACCAGGAATAGCCACTACAGCCTTCAATATGCAGAGATTAGAATCTGAATGACTGGGGGTTTCAGGAGTGATGTCATCAGTAATTAAGCTCTGACACCAGTCACTTTTAGTGGTGTAGTATATGGAATTATTAGACGGGAGATAGGAATTAACTAGTAAAATTGTTTGAGACACAAGGTCAGAACAAGGCGAAGTGCCACTGTTGCACCATTGAGGTTACTGCTGTGGCCCTTAGGCTTTAAAACCAGACAAGGCTGTTGATTGCCTTTCTCCTTAGGCAGTGTGCATGGCTCTCTTGGATACTGTACTGGCTAGTTTTGTGTGTCAACTTGACACAGGCTGGAGTTATCACAGAGAAGGGAGCTTCAGTTGGGGAAATGCCTCCATGAGACCCAGCTGTGGGGCATTTTCTCAATTAGTGATCAAGGGGGTAGGGCCCCTTGTGGGTGGTGCCATCCCTGGGCTGGAAGTCTTGAGAGTTCTATAAGAGAGCAGGCTGAGCAAGCCAGGAGAAGCAAGCCAGTAAGGAACATCTCTCCATGACCTCTGTGTCAGCTCCTGCTGCCTGACCTGCTTGAGTTCCAGTCCTGACTTCCTTTGGTGATCAACAGCGATGTGGAAGTGTAATCTGAATAAACCCTTTCCTCCCCAACTTGCTTCTTGGTCATGATGGTTGTGCAGGAATAGAAACCCTAAGACAGATACCACTAGAGCTTGTGCTTCTTGCATGTCAGTTCTAGACAGTTTCACCAAGTCTTATGTCTGATGTGTGCTGTCTTGAGCAATATGGTTTACTTCAAGTTCTGGAAAGCAACCAAGGCAGTAGTATCTTATGTAGTTTTGAGAAATCTCTTATACTCCCCTACCTAGCAATTCAAGGGGAGGGGTTGCTATAGTAGATTAATCCGCTCTACTCTTCCTGTCTCAAAACAAACAAAATGGGTGGAGGAAGAGGGGAAGGGAGCTAACTGACTGACAGAGAGAAAGAGAGAATATGTGGTATGTCTTTCTGGGTATGGTTACCTTCCTCAGTGTGATCTTTTCTAGTTCCATCCATTTACCTGAAGAGTTCATAATTCCACTTTTTTTCAGCAGAACAGTAATCATAGTATGTGTACTACATTTTTATATCTGTTCTTCAGCTGAAGACCATTTGTGTATTCCATTTCTCACCATGTGGATAGAGTGCTAAAGAACATGGTGGCTGAGCAAATGCCTATAGAGGGGAAGGGGAAGTCCATTGAGTGTTTGCTGAGCAGTTGGACAGATGGGTCATATGGTAGGTAGATCTACTTTTAGCTTTTGGGAATTCTTTACACTGCATTCCATGGTGGCTGCACCAGTTGGCAATCCTACCAACAATGGATGAGGTTTTTCTTTTACCATGCTGGTCCTCACCAGCATTTGCTTTTACTTGTTTTCTTCATCACATCTATTCTGGGGTAAGATGGTTGGGATCTTGAAATTACCACATAAACCACTTAAACACCAATCTCTGTCAAATAGGCATGGCTTATTGAATACCACACCCAAGACTGATCAGGCCACACACTCTGTACCTGACTGGGAGCTGAATGTGACATTGAGTTAAGATCTTATTGTACTTTTAAACCTAAAATCCACAAATACCTGTGTCAGTCAGGATTTAGGGATTGGTGATTTCCTTATGAACATGTCTTATATCCTGTTTCTATCAGGGTATTCAACTGTGGCAGGGACTTATCTAAAATTCATGTCCAGACTTGCCAACCAGGATATCAGTTACCCATGTACACATCTCTTTCTGCTAAGCAGAATGCCATTTCCCAAGGAAATCTTGGAACTTAAACGTTACTTGATCTCTACTCAAAATGAATGTCTTATTCCAAATAGCTTCTTATATTGGTGCAGGTCTTTCTTATGTTGGAGTGCATCCCAGGGGCAGCTTACAAAGGCAAGAAATCGTAACAGCTGGGACATACATAGGTTCAGGCAGTGCTGCTGGGTGGTTGGTTCAGTTCCAAGCTTATTGTGGCTAACTGTACAAAGCAGTTCTAATTTCTATTGTGATTTGATTAGTTCTCAAGAATACCAAAGCACAGAACATCATAGCAACAGCACTAACAGAATATGAGAAGGTTTCCTTGTGACATTAGTAACAGCACAAAATGGTAGGCTACGCAGGTAATAGTTACGTAGGCCCTAACATGTAACCTATGCCTTAACAAGATGAAAACTCAAAGTTGTTGTAATTTGATTGCTGAGAATACAAAATACTTTTTGAGATATATCTTAACCATTTTTTCTTCTTTTGAGGACTGTGTTCATATCCAAAGCCTGTGTTTTAATTGGGCAGTTTGTTATTCTGATTCTTTGTCTAGATAATAGTCCTCTGTCAGATTCACAGTTGTCAAAAACTCTGCCCCACCTTAGGGGTCTCTTCATTTGGCTGCTCATGTCCTTTGCTGTGTAAGAGGGTTTCTGGTTTTACAAGGTTTCATTTGTCAGCCTTAATTCCTGAGTTAATGAAGCTCTGTTCAGAAAGTCCTCTGTTGCACGGCTGTCTTATAGTGCTGCCTCATTTATTCTAGCAGTCTAAATGTTTTGTGTCCTGCATGGTCACATCCTGTTTATATTCACAGCCCTCTGGCTGCAGTCTGTAGTTAGAATAAAGTTCACAAGTGCTCCACTGCCCTTGTGGCTGAGCTATGAAAGATTTTCTCTTTAGCTGGGCATAGTGGCCCATGCCTTTAATCCCAGCACTCCAGAGACTGGGCAGATTTCTGAGCTTGAGGCTAACCTGGTCCGAGTTTTTCTCTTTAATATGTGTTTGTTTTAGGAAACATTCTTTTTTTTTTTCTTTTAGAGAAATGGCTACCACTTTTGCTCGACTGTGCCAACAAGTTGATATAACTCAGAAACATCTGGAAGAAGAAATTGCTAGATTATCCAAAGAGATAGACCAACTGGAGAAAATACAAAACAACTCAAAGCTCTTAAGGTAAACCTTTTGTTGGTTTTAGTTGTTTTTTGAGACAGGGTTTCTCTGTGTAGTCCTGGCTATCCTGGTACTCACTCTGTAGACCAGGCTAGCCTCACACTAAGAGATTTGCTTGCCTCTGCCTCCCAGCTGCTGGGACTAAAGATGCCACCACTGCCTGGCTTAAGGTAAACCTTTTCACCATCAATAACATGAATATCTAATTTTGTCTCACATTCAAAATGCAGTTATATGAAATCACTAATAACTTTGTAAATATAACTTTTAAATTAACTTTCTGTGTTACTTTAAATTAAGAATTTCCATGTTTTCGGCTGGAGAGATATATCTAAGTATTTAAGAGCACTTGCTACTTTTGCAGAGGACCCTACTTGGGTTTGGTGGGTTCCAGCACCCACATGGAACTCATAAAACTGAAAAACCTCTACACAGCAAAAGGCACCAGCAGCCCTTTGAAACTGTAACTCCAGCTTCAAGAGATTCTGTGCCATCTTCTAGTTTTAGTCAGCACGAGGCATGCAAGTGGCACATATACACACACACAGGCAAAACACTCAGAAAGGAAAAACAAGGGTGTTTTTTTTTCTTTTTTTTTTTTTTTTTTTTTTTTCGAGACAGGGTTCCTCTGTGTAGCCCTGACTGTCCTGGAACTCACTCTATAGACCAGGCTGGCCTCGAACTCAGAAATCCACCTGCCTCTGCCTCCCAGGTGCTGGGATTAAAGGTGTGCGCCACCACGCCCAGCAAGACAAGGTTTTTTTAAAAAGAAAATGACTATCCATGTTTAATTCTCTATGCTTTGGAATTTTGGTGAAAGTCAGTTGCAGCAGGAGAGTTCATCTAAATTAAAAGGAATTTTACAGGACTTCTACTCTCTGTTAGGCTAGGGTAGTTCTCTTTTAGAACAGAAGTTCAGTAATTAAAAATAACAGTTGGACCCTCATAGAAGTGGGGGGCAGGGCAGTGGAGATAAGGAGTTTCCAGGAGTGGGGAGAATCAGGAAAGGAGATAACATTTGAAATATTCATTTAAAAAAAAAAAATGACAGTTGGGCATTGTGGCTATACCTGGGTGCCCAGCACCTAGGAGACAGAAATAGGTTCAAAGTCTCCTCAGGGACATAGCAAGTTCAAGATTGTGGGGCAGCAGATCGTGCCAGGAAACCTGGTAAGGTTGAGTGGGTTCGAACCCCTAGCACCTACCTGAAGACAGTAGTGTTTCACCTACTCTGGACCAGATTCCTGGCCTGGAACACCTGGCCACAGCTCCCCACATAAAGAGCATGATCACTGGACACTAGCATAGAACACAGAGTTCTCTATGCTAATGAGGTATCTAGAAGGAGCAGGTTCGAAGTCATCCTCAGGGACATAGCAAGTTCAAGGTCAGCCTAGACTACAAGACCTGACTCAAAGAGAAAACCCAAAACAAACCTGTTCTTTCCAGGCCCAAGGACACTTGCATTTGAAGCAGTGAAAGTGCAGGTGTCCTGATAAAAAGAATTCTGGTTTCTTGTGATGAATTATGGATCCTCTGGGATATGGGGTGGCGGTGTCACTGTTGGGCCTAAGTTGGCTGTGCTTCCCTTCAAGTTCTTAACCATGAGCTGCTTGACTCATGTTGTAGTGTATTGTTAAACCCCATGAGTAGCACTGCTGACTCAGGGCATGCACTGGATGTAGCTCTGCACCAAAGAGCAGCTTTGGCAATGTGCAGGTTGCAGGACTGGCCTCATGTCCTGAATTTTGGGGCATATGTAATTAACGAAGTGAAGGTGTTTGTGCCTGCATGCTACTCATGTAAATGACAGAGCCCTCCTGAGTGTGTGGAGCACAGCACTCACCTGTTTGCTTCATTGGTTCCACTGTTAAATGCATATAGCATTCACATGCCAAGCAGGTTTCCAACCTAGGAACAGTAGGCTGCAGCAGGGCGCAGCTGTGGAGAAGGCTGTGAGCACTGAGTGTGGAAGTGTGCTCTGTATCATGCATAGTGCAGTCACAGTGCTGTCTGTGCTTGTCTTAGAAGCTATTCTAGGCCACCAAGGCTTGACTATTTGGAATCATAATTACCAACTTGGGCTCAGCCCTTCTGCCCATGTTTCAGGAGGGTTGCTGCATAGTCAAGGGCATTCCTGGCTTATGTACATTTTACTTCTGTGACCTCAGTCATGTGTTCAGAGACAGCAAAACAAAACAAAAAACCCTTCTCTCCAAATAGATTTCATTCTTTGTGAGTATATACCGCAGAATGGTATGAAAATATGCCACGTAGATATGTGGCTGGCAGTTTAGTCAAGGCTTCCTCTCAGAGGTGATTTGATTTCCTCAAGTTCAATTCCAGTGTGACCCTTACCAGCTTTGCATGCAGCAAAGAACTTTATACTTTACACACAACAGTCACGATTGTGATCTAAGGTGTGATTCCCAGTTAAGGCATGTGTTAGGCCATTTGCTATTGAAGCCCGTAGCTCTTGACCTTGAGGTCATGCTCACTGTGAGCACAGCAGAAGCACACGTGGCAATAGGCCTGGGTGAGTTTCATTAAGGGGCCGCAGCTGCTTAGGGGATGTTTCTAAGTTTGGGTAGAATGTACTTTTCTCATAGGCTGTTAGGATAATTGGGTTGATGTTTATTCATTGTCTTTTAATTAGAAATAAAGCTGTTCAACTTGAAAGTGAGCTGGAGAATTTTTCGAAGCAGTTTCTACACCCAAGCAGTGAAGAATCCTAACGACAGTGACACTGTAGGAGGAAGCAGACTTGGAAGATGGGAAATGTTACTTTTATGAAATGACCTCAGTACAAATTACTCTTAGTATTGATGCCTTGCGGAGATTGTGGTAATGACCTGTCTCAGGAGTTGCACCTTTGGAAGTATTGTGATTCGTCTTAGCATTAGTTTGGAGTAAAGACTGAATTGTTCTGATTAAATGATGAATTCCTTTAGAAACAGTGGAACCTGCTGCACGGCCCCTGAGGGTGAGTCCTGCATGCAGCTCCTCACCAGGCTGTCTGTCTGCAGCTCTCAGAAGCTGCTTCCTGGCATCCAGGAGTTAGAGACCTTTTCATCCCTTCTCAGTGCTAGTTCTCAGATGCTTCTTTAATGGGAATAGTGAATTTGTTTATAAGCGGATTTGTTCAAACCAGGGGTGTGAGCTGCTCCTAGGGGGGGTCCTGCAATCACTCTGTCCTCACAGCAAGGATGTAACCACTACTAAACACAGTTTTTACTTTCTTTTATTCCCATTAAAGCTGATGTGAAATAGTAACAAGGCCTATCATTATAGCCACGCATGAAGTATCTGGGTGTGCTTTCCTGCTCTCTCTCTTTAGAAGCATTTTCAGCCTTGAGTCCAGCAAAAAGAGCTTTTCTGCCACAGTGTGAAGTGGAAGGTCTGAAAGGGTGAAAATGGCCAAGAAGGTACGTGGAGTGTGGTGCAGTGACCGTGGCAATGGATCCTTAGGACTCTCACTGAGGCACTGGGTGTGTCCCCACTGGAAGCTTTGATTTGAATTACATGAATTACATGGGCTCCATTAAAAATTACCACTCTGGGTTATTGACATGTTTATGTATGGTTCAGGTATTGATGTTTGGTTGACAGTGGTATGGAAATACTTGTAAATAGCAGACAGGATTATTCTCTACCTGACGAGTGAAAATTAAAGTGCTAACATCTGATTACTTCAGGAAGTCAGCAGTGCCACTCCAGAGGTGACCAACTGCAGTGTCAAAGGTTAGCACTTCAGGCAGGAAGTTTAGTTAATATGGCCACATTGAGGAGAGGGTCAAAGTGATCCAGCAGACTATGAGTATTTCTTTCCTAAACGTCTTTCTTCACAATAGGCACACCTATTTTTCTGTTTGTCTGTTTGGTTGGTTAGTTTTGAGACAGGGTTTCTCTGTGTAGCCTTGGCTGCCCTGGAATTTGTTCTGTAGACCAGGCTGGCCTCTGCCTCCCGAGTACTGGGTTTAAAGGCACGCCCAGCCCTAGATTCACCTCTTATTTTTAAAATACTTGAAGACTATTACAATGTTATATATCATTTCTTAGACCATAGCAAAGTTTCAGAATCACTTAATTTTTGTGCAGATTGGGTGTTGGGTTGCAATATTCAAATTTAAATCCATGTGACTACCTTTTGCTTTTATTGCTCATTTTTAATCCTCCATATGGTAAAGGCAATCAAGTGGGATTGGGTGAAAATTACATGAAAAACTAGTATCTAAAATTGAGGTCTGCCAACCTAGGTTACAAAGTTACATGGAACACACAATTAGCAAGCTACAGGTGGTTCTCTGGATTTGGTCCCTGGGTTGTCAACATCACTTTTAAACTTGTAAGAAGTGTAGATTCTCAAGCCTCAACACAGGTATGGAATCAAGTTTGGGGTCTGCAGCAAGCTTCAAAAAGTCCTGCAGCCTGTCCCAGTGTACTCTGAAGTCAGCAAACCTGTGTCTGTAGTCCAGAATGCTTTTCATCACTGGTTAAGAATGTAGTTCCAGCTGATCAAACTAAAAAGTTATGGGTGTTGAAATAACTAACATACACCAGCTCCTTTACCAGACAAGAGTGCACCTGTGGCTAGCAGGCTCATGCATAACAGACTGTAATCATGACTGTTAGGATTACATGACTGTTAATCGCTATACACATACTTGATTTACTGTGTATGTTTACAGTATTTATAAACTTTGTATGATCTGAAACTTTTTACAAAACATTTTTATAAGTATGCAAGCCTACAAGATGAAAATAAACCTATCTGCCTACTAGTTGATAAATACAGCGTTTATCTCAGTTAGTGACTGTTTTCCACTCCCCTCAGTCATTTTCATGGTAGTCATGTAAGCTCTCACATGTGAGGTCCTGTTACTGCATTACTATTGTATATACACTGCATATAGTTCCTTTGTCCAGTCACAGAAGTCGAGAGGTGCCTGGCTCACCACTCTCATATTTTCAGTTTGAGAAGTTTTCCCTGATAGGTGTGCAGCTTATAAGCACTGAGGGGGATTCCCTGAACAAATAGAACTAATATAAGCATCCTCTATCCTTGGTTTGTTTTCAAGACAGGGTCCTCTGTGTATCCCTGGCCATCCTGGAACTTGCTGTGTAGACCAAGGTGGGCTCAGCCTTAGAGATCCACTTGTTTCTGCCTCCCAGGTCCTGGAATACAAACTTAAAATCCTAATTGTTAACCTTAAAATTGTAATGTGATAATACAAGTTTTTTGGGGGTTTTTTGTTTGTTTGTTTTTTATTTTTTTGTTTTTTGTTTTTTTTGTTTTGTTTTGTTTTGTTTTCAAGGCAGGGTTTCTCTGTGTAGCCCTGGCTGTCCTGGAACTCACTCTGTAGACCAGGCTGGCCTCGAACTCAGAAATCCTCCTGCCTCTGCCTCCCAAACTTTGGGATTAAAGGCGTGCGCCACCATCGCCCGGCTTACAAGTATTTAAAAAATCTATGTGATGAGGCTGGAGAGATGGCTCAGAGGTTAAGAGCACTGGCTGCTCTTCCAGAGGTCCTGAGTTCCATTCCCAGCAACCACATGGTGGGTCACAACCCATCTGTAATGGGTTCCGATGCTTTCTGGTGTGTCTGAAGATAGCGACAGTGTACTTACATACATACAATAAATAAATCTAAAGGAAAGGGCATTTAAAAAAAATAAAAACCCACTGTATAAGCACAATTGACTTTAAAAGTGGAAAATTATCCTAAGGAAGCTACAGGAGAAGGGTGTTTGTTTTGAGGCAGGCAGGGTCTTATGTAGGCAAAGCTAGCCTTAAACTTGGCATCTTCCTGCTTCTATCTCCCAAGTACCAGAATTACAAACCTGGCTCCTGTGCCCCATTAAGGGAGGGAATGACTTACTTGTAAATGAGAAATCTGTGCCTTTCAACAATAAGTAAAAGCTAGCTCTGAATCAGTAATACTCCAATCTCCCTTACTACCTTTTTTTTTAATGAAGGAGAAGGCAGAAGAGGAGGAAGAGAAGGAAGACTAGTATTTAAACAAAAGAAGCAGAGCTAACCATTAAGTACTGGACTTGAGTTTAGTTCCAGGGCATAGTTTTTTAAATCTTACTAAAATTTGACTTAAAACAAGGTACAAAGAGCCATGGTGAAAAGCACTTTATTGGTTACAGTATGTGCTTGCTGCAACAGTATTTCACAAGCAACTGTACAGATAAAGGAGTGTACCTGTCATGCCTCAGAATACTGTGAATCATGGCACAGGTCCCCTACTTCTATAGTTAAGCTTTAGACATGGTTGGCATTCATAGTCAGTTGGCTTCATGTGTTAGAAATTGTTTTAGGATAAGAAAAATGCTTCTAAGATACCTCAATGAGAAACACTCAAACCAGCTTCAAGGCACACTTGAGGTGTAGGCTATCTCCTGTCTTCAGTGAGACGATGATGACGCGCTGGAGCACAGTTGCATAAAGATAGAAGGCCTGGACACCCTGCTGCTGAACCACTAAAGTCCCAGTTAACCTGAGGTGCTATGGAAGAGTCTGTTGAACACATTTCACGCTAGTTGAAACAAGTCTTTTCTTCATAATGCTACATTGTTACACTTTTACAAAACCAGCTATTGGGTTTAAGGAAGAGGGAAGCTTAGGAAACTTTTATCAACCTGGAAAACGTTTCCTAAAATAAGATGTTCCATCAGTATATGGCTAACAATGCTGGCTTAGACATCTGGTGAGTACCTGTTATAACCAATGAGAAGCAGAAGTGAGTCTGCTGTGTGCTTCACTTTCCATAGTCAAATTTAAGACAATCTTCCTAAAAAGGACACTCCCCTGTGGGTGGCTTTTAGATTTCTAACAGGCTAAGATGTCATTTTATGTTATGCTTTCCACAATGGCCAGAGTCAGCACCTGAACACAGTACGTAAATATTTGTATAAGCCTCATGTGATCTGCAGGTTCTAAAAGTATGTTTTCTATGAAATGATGTCTGGCTTATCTAGGGGATTGCGTATTCATCTTTTCCTAAGCTAGTCAATAACAAAGCACATTGCAGTTCAAAATCCAACACATTCATATCTGAATAATTTTCCTGAATGGTTTCACTTCTGAAAAGATGTCTTAGTTTTACTACTAAATCTAAAACATCGACAGGATTAGAGAGTACTTTCAGCAATAAAATTAATTTTTTTCATTAAAATAAAAGTCTTTTTTTTCTTTTAAAAGAAAATGATTCATTTTAAACTGTGTGTGTTCAGGTGCCTGAGGAGGGCTTTGGATCCCTTGAAGTTAAAAGGCAGTTGTTAGCCACCTGAACTGGGAACTAAACTCGGATCCTCTGGAAGAACACTAAGCAGGCTTAACTAATGAGCCATCCCTCCAGCCTCTGGGATAAGGTTTCCATCTGATAGCCCTGACGACAGGCTGACTGGCCTTGGCTGTGTCAGCCTCCCAAGTGAAGGATAACAAGCATGCATTCCCATACCTAGCTTCATTTCTCCTTTAATGGGCTAAAATTCCTTAGCATTCCAGAAACATTGTGCCATAAAATGACAGCCACTTACTACACTCTTGCTCTAGAAGTGCCAGGCCCCAACACTTTGCTTTCATGAATCTGTAATTCAATACAGTACATGTGTATCACGACTTAAGTATGAGCTAGAAAGGGACCTGGGATATTTTAATATCACAGTTGCCAAAATGAAGCTTGTCCATCTCAGGGTAGAGATGTCTTTGCTGAACAGCATTTTGGGGTGTTTACTCAAACACATGGTGGTCATGTTGTTTTAGGAAAGAACATGTGCCTTTACAATACTACAGTATGCTTTGGGAAAGTGGTATGCTGGCATATACCTGTAGACCCAGCTAGAGGCCAGGGCAAGAGCCACAGCAAAATGTTAAAAATCTTGCCAATCTGAAGGACGACTTTTGTCTGATGTTATTCATATTATACATCAACCTGCTAAGGCACATTATGGGGGCTAATTTCAGGAACTCTCCTGAAATTCTCCAGAAGCCAATGTATTTAACCACAACAGAAACTGCAGAGAAGAGGTAAGGACACCAGCCATAAGAGAGCAGCTTGTCAGCAGTTGGCACTGTGTGCAGTTGGCCACACAGTCATCACGGCTTCTCTCCAGACACACATTAAGGGAAACCTTCAAGTTCTGTTCCATGCAAACTTTTATTAACAAAGTACATTCCTTTTAAAACATATATTTTAAGTGTATGAATGTTTTGCCTGCATGTATGTATGTGGGTGAGGAAGTCAGATATCCTGGGACTGAAGCTACAGTTTGAGCTGCCATGTGGGTGCTGGGAATCAGACCCAGGTCTTCTGCAAGAATAACAGCTGTTCTTAACTGCTGAGCCATCTCTCCAGCCCTAAGTAACATTTTAAAATATTTAGGACCATAGGATTTTTTTTAGTATGACTATACATACACACACTCCACTGGGGACTGAACAAGCACTCTACCCCAGATTAAGCCCCCATTATACATAATAGAAATTCAGTTTTGAATGAGGTTTTGAGGTAAAATCTGAGCTACACAGCAGATATACACCCTTCTGAGGATGTATATGATCCTCTAATGATCATATCCTCTAATGCGCCTCAACTCTGGCTTGGGTGGGCAGGCTGCAGATACAGCACAGCGATAGAACACCTGGCGGATGAACAGGAAGGCTAGGCTTCATCCAGCACTGTCAATTTTTCTTTTTAAGTTGTGCCCTATTTGAGAGCACACCCTATTTCACAAATAGACAAGAGCAAAGGGGTCCCACAAATTTAGGATTAAGGTACAGGTTCACACCTGCCATTGATGGTCTGTTTCTCTTCAATACTGTGTCTCAGTTCACCTCTATCCTGTAGGGAACAGAGGAAGTCTGGAGTGACTGCCTTATCAAGGATCCTTGCCTTAGACCCACGAGAGAATGGCAAAGCCTTCCTGGGTTCAGTATGAGTGTTGATGGTATGTGTAGAACATGTACACCCTAGCTCCCTGACCCCCATCCTGATCTTTACAGCCTGAGGATTGCTTCCCTACATATAGGGGATGCTCTCGCAAAGATTAGCTAAACCTGTCTCCTTGACCCAGCAGTATACCAGGAATGCTGCCTCTTTATCTGTATACAACAGCACTGCCTCTTTGTGCTTCTCCACGGAATAAACTAAGCTTCTGGGTGCTGGTTTCTCCATCAGAGTGTCCAGTTTACCCAACCCCAGCTTTCCTGTGTCTGTGTGTTCTGTTTTTCATTCCCTCCCTACCTCATTCAGGTTAGACCATGGGGCTGTGTGGGCTAAAGCTCTTTCCACTATATTCTCTTAAGATCAACTGACCTTAATAAACAAAACGGATGCTGGTATGATCACAGCTGTCATGCATATTTACAGTACAAAGATGAAAACTCACAGATGCAGTGTGGAAGTATTAAGGTTACAGTTACAGGTGATCAACTTTAACACAGAAACTGCTAAACAGCAGCTTTACAATGTGTATACATCCAAATAACCCAAGGAGACAGCACCAGCAAGACATAACAGTCTGCTATTGTCAATCATTTGAATCTACAGGAGAAAACTGAAGATGAGAGGTGGGACATCCCAGTGACAAACACTACTGAACAGCTTTGCTGCTAGCTGCACTCCTTTGAAACAGTGCCTTAGGCTCCAGGGTTGGTCAATCTAGACTATCTTTGCAGTAAACTCCTTTAATACATCATGATACGGAGAACAGTGCTATGTGGCAGCAGAAAGCTTTGATCTCAGGAGCTAGGAATGTACTAAGTAGAACACTTGGCTAGTGGGCACAAGGCCTGGATTTCAGCAGCACCACAGAAATGGAAAAGTAAAAGTTCAAGGGTACAAGTGGTTTATACCTGTTCTTACATTACATAGATTTTACATTACACAGAATTCACAAAGCTAACATATGTATGTTTATATATGTGTGTGACATATAAATCATATATATATATTTTATATATATATATATATAAAATATATATATATCTGTGTCAGTTAACTGGATGAGTACATTTCTCAAAAAATGTTAAAGGTGAGACACTGGTTCCTCCCATTACTGAGAACAAGATGCAGAGACAAGTCAGGTTTTTGTGAGACTACTACTACCTTTTTTTTTTTTTTTTTTTTTTTTTTTTTTTTGGTTTTTTGGTTTTTTTGGTTTTTCAAGACAGGGTTTCTCTGTGTAGCCCTGGCTGTCCTGGAACTCACTCTGTAGCCCAGGCTGGCTTCAAAATCAGAAATCCGCCTGCCTCTGCCTTCCAAGTGTTGGGATTAAAGGCGTGTGCCACCACTGCCCAGCGTCTACTGGTTTCTAATG
Organism: Mastomys coucha; assembly: GCF_008632895.1. NCBI lineage: Eukaryota > Metazoa > Chordata > Mammalia > Rodentia > Muridae > Mastomys > Mastomys coucha. The sequence continues at coordinate 26,247,988 of NW_022196899.1, forward strand.
TAATAAGTTGTAATGACATTTCTTCAGTGTGTACCCTATGTCGAAGTGAAATTTTTACCCTCTGGCCTTCATATCACCTGTCCCCTCAAAGGACTGAAAATGAGCACTTACTTAAATTCCTAGTATGGCTAAGAATGCATGAACAGCCACCGGATCCCTCAGAACCACCTCAGCTATGAGCCCTCTGGGTCATCATGAAGCAGTTGGGGACTCTCAGGCTAAATGTGATGTCACAATCCAAGAGGGCTTCCTTGAGACAGCACACACATCTGCAGTATTACTTCTGTCTATCACAGGCCCTGGTTCTTCCATGACAACACTTTAAAAACGTGACATTTCTTCTATATACAAAGGTCAATGGTAGTCCTGAAAATGGCAAACACAAATGGTTGTCTGCTATAAAGTGTGCACTCTAATCTACAGAAAAACAATTAGCACAAGCAAGAATCTGTCGGGTTAAAGTCAACACAACCACTCAATGAATACTGTGGTCTTTGACCACAGCGAGGATCGAAGTCTTGATTGTTTCTTTGACCACCATTTATGTTACAACAGTTTCAATAAACTATAGTTTATTGAACACTGCTTTTTATATATAGTCACCTCAATAGAAAAACTTCATCTGCAAATAGAAGGTAGAGGGTGTTTGTTTCCTCACAGCTATAGGCTGTAGCATGGGTTTCTCCAGATATCATTGGAGAATAGAAAATATGGCACTCAATTCCAGATTCTAAGAAAACTGTCCCAGGAGCCAGTGGCCACAGCCATGCCATCATCAGTCACACCTAAGCAGCTAACACGGTTGTCATGACCAGCAAGGACACCTACAAAGGAAGATCAATATAGAGTTAAAACTGGAGTTTTAGAACTGCAAAGTTGTGCATTACGATGCAGATGGTGGTTAAGAAACAGACATTCTGGGGAGACTGCTGCTAGGGCAAGTCAGGCATAGAGACAAAACACACCACAAGCTATTGGAATAAGATGGTCTCACATAGCCCAGGCTGACCTTGACCTTAGTATCTAGCCTGAAATCATCTTCAAATCCCAGTCCTCCCACTTCTACCCACGACTGCAGGGATGAGATTCGTGTACCACTGTACTTGGTGTTTTGTAACTTCTCTAGGAAGTCATGTAAAGGCAAACTCCAAATCTCCATTAAGTTCACGATATTCCAGTTTTGCACCAGTATTTTTATTTGCCTGAGAAAATTATTGTTTCTCATGCTTACTGCCTCAGTCTGCTAACCTAGGCCTAGTCCTGGAAGCTTCTAGCCTACATACAATCTTAACTTGGTCTAGAATTGTTTTCTGCCTCTGAGACTTGCTGCCTAGTAAGCTCACTGTTTCTTGTTCTTTCTGATCTCTGGCTGGCTAGTTCAACTTAGCTGTTCTAGCTCAAATTCCTCTCCAAGCTGGCTGATTCAATCTGGCTTCCCTGAGTTTCTCCTGAATTGCTCTGCTTGACTTCTTTCTAACTCTGCAATGTGTTTGAATCTTCTGGCTCCTCCTGTCTTCACTGGTGTCTAGCTTGCTCTCTCTTCAATCTGTCTCTGTAAAACTCTCCCTGTAAAACTGCTTCTTTCCTCCTGCACTGCTCTCTCTTAAGTAGATTCCCTTTCCTCTCTGTTCTTATGAAAGTCAGGCATATCCTATTCTGTCAAATCTTTCTCTGGTTCATCATTTTGTCTGCCACATCATTGTCAGACATGGGAGCTTGCTTCTACAAACTAACTTTACTCCCATTGTTTGGTATTAAAGGTGTGTACTAAGGGCATGTCTGTATTCTGCCAGAGGGAATAAATGTATGTGCTAAGGCTGAGCCACACCACAACTAGAAACAGGTTTTTCCAGTAAATACCATAACCTCAGGGTTTACAGTATGACTAAATACCTGCAACACAGTTTTGCTACTGAGCTGTGCTACTTTCAGTAAAAACAGATTTTTGGGTGGAAGTTCAATGCAGTATACTTTTATCCACAAGTTGCCTTCCATCCTGTTTCAAAAAAAAAATACCAAAATCACTTAGTTCTTTCTGTTCACCACCAAACACGGACATTGGCTATCATTCTGTGAAGCCACTGAGCTCATCAAGGTGTTCGTGTTTGCAGTAACTTGAGACTCACTGAAGCTGTTTACTACACAGAATAAAAGGAAGAATTCTCAAGATTCCAGGGAGAGAAAGAATGCAAATGTTAAAATAAAAATGAGAATATATTGCTGGGCGGTGGTGGCGCACGTCTTTAATCCCAGCACTTGGGAGGCAGAGGCAGGCAGATCTCTGAGTTCCAGGACAGCCTGCTCTACAGAGTGAGTTCCAGGACAGCCTGGGCTATTCAGAGAAACCCTGTCTCGAAAAAACAAAAAAACAAAACAAAACAAAAAAAAGAATATATCAATTCAACATCTCTCTTTAAACATTTTCACTCTCAGAAGTTTATCCTCTTTAAATATTCCCTATTTCCAGTTTGGCTGTGTTTAGCAAATTTACCACCATGAGGTGAAATAATAACAATAAAGCACAGTGGGTTGCCTTCCCAGTCCCAGAGAAGACAGTGACGGAGTGACTCCCAGATCTGGATTTGGCTTTAAAGTGAAACATTCTGAAGCTGAACCAGTTATGAAGACAGCTATCAGCAAAACAAGCCTGAAACTCAAGTATGCATTAGAGATGAGTTATGGGTACTAATGAGATTGAGTTAACAAATACAAAATATCTTACAGAGTCACTGACATGAGGCAACAGATAATTTTCAAAAATCTACTTGTAAAGTATAACACTCTGAATGCTACAGTTTGATAAAGGGGTTCTAAAGGTGGGGTTAGAGCAAAAGAGGCACGAGACAGCAACAGAGCTGTAAGCTACAGGGTGGTGACAGAGCTACACCACCAAAGCTACAGGGTGGTGACAGAGACATCTGGGAGTCCTCAGCAGTGGAATCAGGATCTCTGCGTCTAAGCAGAGGTAAGTATGTAAAAATCGGACTGCATTAGTAACTAGTAGAAGTGACATCTGCCAGTCTGCTCTCCTGCCATGATACAAGTCACATGACCAACCATTCTGTGCCAGCATAAGACTAGAGATTTACTCTTGGCTGCTAACTTATCTCCTGACTGGAGAAAAACACAGTTGAAAATGGAGAACAGAGTTGACTTGCTAAGCGCTGAGCCCAGCTCTCCTCTTGAATCAGTCCTGAATAGTATTGGGGAGCACAGGGGAGACATTCAGGGTAGAGGTATGTATGTAAAAAAAATGGCAGTAATATGGGTGTGCCATTTAAAGTTTTGTTTTGAGATGGGGATCTTGATGAGGCTGGCCTCAAACTTGTCATCTTCCTGTCTCTGTCTCCCAGACATTACCACTATTCCCTCAGTTTACCCTGGGGTGCAGAAAATATGTTTGCTGTGTTATAGTAACAAACCACATATAGCCACTTGATTCCTAGAGTATAATTTTAAATTATTTTAGTTAAAATTAAAAATCACTCCATTTAATTCCATCCCTGTGTGGTTGCTGTGCTGCCTTTTAACTGGGGCCTGCAGTGGAGGGGTCCAGTTAAGGTGAAGAAGATAGACTGCCTTGTCCTCAGGGTCAATCTCAAGAGGATGAGCTACAGCAGCCTGGCATGACGGTGGCATTCACCAGCAATCCCAGCATCTGGAAGGCTAAGGCAGGGTGAGGTGGAGCTCAAGGCCAGCCTGGTTTCATGGTGAGTTCCGGGCACTTAAAGCATAAGAGCCTGTCTCGGAATAATAAATAAGCGAACAAAACCAGAGTGTGAGGAGAAGACTGATTTGTGAAAGATGACACTGATTTATATTTATGGTTCTTGACCTCTAAATGTATCATTATAGGCCCTTCAGTAGTATATATGATTCAGCCACCACTGAAGGTAATAAATATGAAGGAGAGCCACCCAGCTGCCATTTTTGAAAGTTCAAAGATACCCAGGAGGCATCAGTGTCTGGAGGGAGCTTCTTCAAGCTTCTTGAAGACAGAGCCTGCCTTGGTCACACCACTCACCTGCCCGGCCTCCTTTCAGAGCGTCCCACACACTGCAGTTGAAGTCATCATAGCCGGCTAGCAGGAGGCGCCCGCTCTTTGAGAAGGCCACAGAAGTGATGCCACAGATGATATTGTCATGAGAGTACAGCAGGAGCTCCTGGTCTGCACGGAGGTCAAAGAGTCGGCACGTGGCATCATCAGAACCAGTGGCAAAGGCATATCCACTTGGGAAGAACTGGAAAGAATGAAGAAAGGAGGTCACAAAACCCATGGAGGCGAGGCACTTGGCATTGGGGGCGGGGGGTGGGAGACTGAGCTACATCAGAACAGATTCATACAGAGACCATGGAGGCGGAGCACCTAGGGTGAAAGGTGAGGTACAGCATGCTTCAAGTACAACCTTGTTTCTATCCATGTCAGTGACTGCTGAGTTTGTTTCTTTTTATGTGAGACGGGCTCTCACCATGTAGCCCAAGCTGGCCCAGAACTTACAATGCTCCTGCTTTGGCCTCCTAAGTGCTGGGATTACAGGGATGAACCATCACACCTTGCCTAAGACATATATGTATGTGTGTCTATATGCATATACATATATAAATAAAATATTCTGGGCTTTATTTACTCTTCAGAGTTAGGACTGAATGGCATCTCCAGAATCCATGGTCCATTGCTCAGCACACAGTGTTAATAATTCTGCCGTGGTCCTCCACCTGTCTTATCAAAACATTTTAGGTCAGTGTTTCTATGTGCCAGTTACTAAGGAGTCAGGCGCGGGGGGGGGAGGGGGAGCACTGCACTATGACAGCAAGTATGGGTTGCATGTCCACACTAAGATTAGCATCAGTGCAGTGACCTCCCAGGATGAGGAGCCACCTGGATGAATAAGAGGTTCCTACATATAAGTGAGAAACAGAGCAGGCCAAACATTCCCATGTTGCTCATAAGTCAAGTACTAATATTTATAGGATGTTTGTGTAAATATTCCAGAATCCTATTATGAAAAATAAATTGGAAAGATTTTTAGAAAATACAGAATACTGAGGCTGGGGAGATGACTCAGCAGATAAATATCGCACTCATTGTGTGCTTATGGAGACGAGAGTCTGGAGCTCAGCACCCATGTAAATGCTGGCTATGTGCGGAGGCCTGTTCCAGGACCCACATCAATGCCAGTCCGGTGTGGAGGCCTGCCTGTACTTTAGCATGTAAATGCTGGCTATGTGCGGAAGCCTGTTCCAGTACCCACATCAATGCCAGTCCGGTGTGGAGGCCTGCCTGTACTTTAGCATTTGGGTGGCAGGTATAGGCTCCCTGGAAAAAGCTAGCTGGCTAGACCAGTATAGGTGAACTCTGGGTTCAACTGAGAGACCCTGCCTCATTGAATAAGGACAAGGAGTAACAAGGAGGACACCCAACATCAGCCTCTGGCCTGCACACAGGTGTTTACACATGCACAGACATGTACACACACATCACATACATGTACACAGGCAAAAAAAGAGAAAATGTACAACTTCCATGAATTCTGGATATGAAGTGAATGGTAGAGACCCAGATGTGACTGGAGCATCTATTTTTGGTGCAGCCCTAGTCAACGTGCCTGTCCACAGAGGAAAAGCACATTTGTACCTTCTGGGAACAACTTTCTCATAACAGTTATGTTTTCTGCAATTGAGCCACTGGTGTTCATAACAGAATGGCTGTAAACTGGTCTTATTTGCTACAAATATGACTAGACTACTTATCATTAATCCTGCTTCAGAAAAACCATACAGCAGTTCTAAGGTTTTTATGTAGGCAGGTTTGCTCAGCTCTCGCTTCTAGACTCACTGAGCAGCAGATGATAGCCTTGAACTTGGGATCCTCCTGCCTCTACCTCCTGAGCACTGAGATTCCAGGCTTGTGCTACCACACCCAGCTTTCTCTCATTACCTACTTTACCTGTGTGTGTATATGTAAGTGCGCACGGTGAAGCCAGAGGTCAACATCACGTATTTTCTTCACTCTCTATTTTGTGTTTGCTTTTTAGACAGGGTCTCTCAGTGAGTCCCAGTCTTCCTGTCTCTGCTCCCCCAGTGCTGGGATTTACAAAAGTCAGTGATACCAGGCCAGCATTTTTTACTTTTAAGTTATGTGAAATAAAGTCAGGTCTTTCATATATGCATGGTAAATACCAACTGTGCCATCTCCCCAGATCCTTCATCACTTTTAATGAACAGCTTATAATTAGTTTAGTTCATTTAATTTCCTCTATTGATTGTGATGGTTTATATATGCTTGGCCCAAGGAGTGGCACTATTAGAAGGTGTGGCCCTGTAGGAGTAGGTGTGTAACTGTGGGCGTGGGCTTTAAGACCCTCATCCTAGCTGCCTAGAAGCAGTATTCTGCTAGCAGCCTTCAGATGAAGACGCAGAACTCTCAGCTCCTCCTGTGTCATATCTACCTGGATGCTGCCATGTTCCCAACTTGACAATAATGGACTGAACTTCTGAACCTATAAGCCATGCCCAATTAAGGATTTTGTGGGGAGCCCTGGGTCCAGGAGCCTTTCAGGGATATTTCATGTTTGGAGTGGAGTTTATAAGAGTTTATAACTCTTCCTTTATAAGAGTTGCCTTGGTCATGGTATCTGTTCACAGCAGTAAAACCCTAAGATATTAACCTTATCCATCTGGAGTCTATTTGATAAACAGCCTTCAAAGTAGGGCTTTAGCTTAATTTTCTTAATACTTAAGCAGCTGTTCCATTGTTAATTTTTTTTTTCTATTGATCTTCTGCTATGTCATTCTCTAAGTTCCTGGCAATAGCCTTGTGTTCTTTTCCTGTGGAGGGATTAGACCTGCTCTGCATGCATGTAAGCAAGTGCTGTGACATGCATGCTAGGTTTTAAAACAATACTAACATTGAATAGTTTAATATTGTCATAACCTACCCTTGGGTTTTAAAATAAGTTGTTTGATGATTATAGCTGGCCCAATCATATGCATTTCCACTGACTGAATGCAAATATGTAGTAATATTTTTCATAGTAGCAATATTTTTCATACTTTTATAACACATCTTCTTTCAGTTTCAGATCTGACTATACAGTTGGAAGACTGAGAAGAATTTACATAGGCAGTGTTATTTCCTGTTAGTAAGCACAGGAAGACAGTGTCCCACTGTTTCACCAACAGTCCCACGGACAGGGTTCTGCAGGGCAGCAGTTTCACTAGATTAACAGATTCTTAGAAATGGCTGAAGTGACTCTCTTCACTCCAAACAGGAGATATCCCTGGAAGGCTTCAGGACCCAGGACCACTACCCACGCATTCTTCCTTCTACTTACTGTGTGTCTCATGTGGTTACCACAAGGTAAATTCTGACTTCCTTCTACTTCCCTCTGTGGGTGGTGCTGGCCACTTTCCACTATCACACCTCTCCAGGCCCACTCTTGACTTTTTTTTTTTTTTTTGAGAGACTGGGTCCTTCTGTGTAGCCTAGGCTGTCCTGAAACTTGCTTTGTAGCCCAGGCTGTCCTCAAACTCAGAGATCCATCTGCCTCTGCCTTCAGAGTACTGGGATTAGAGGTGTGTGTCATCATTGTCTGGCTCCACTCTTTGCTTTTTGAAGGCTAAGTTTCACTATGTTACCCAGCCAGTCTCTTGGCAGCAATTCTCCTGCCTCTGTCCCCAAAGTGCTGGGACAAAGGCTTGGGCACCATGGCCTAGCCTTCTTCTACAATATTTTTCTCTCAACTATTTCATTTCAAAGGGGGGCCCTCAGTGTGTACTAATAGCTTAACAAAAGTGGTGCTTAATGTCTGTCCTCACAAACAAACAAAGCTAAATATGAGAACAGTTTGTTTTGCAGAGGGATTTTAATCCAGCAACATGGCTACTCCAGCTATAATAATACAGACATATCCTTAGCACACACCTTGAATCCCTCTGCTTACAATAGAGACATGCTCTTAGTGAACACCTTTAATCCTAAACAATGAAGGTAAAGTTAGATTGTTGAAGGAAGCACCCACATTTGAAAGTGAGAGTCAGACAAAATGACAATCAGAGAAAGATCTGACAGAATAGGATATGTCCAACTCTCATGAGGAGAGAAAAGAGAGGCTACTTAAGAGAGAGCAATGCAGAGTTGGGGGAAGGGGGCAGTTTTACTGGGACAGTTGTGCAGAGACAGGTTGCAGAGAGAGAACAAGCGAGGCACAGATGAAGATAAAACCAGTCAGAGAATGAGAAGCCAGAAGATTAGGGCATACTGCCAAAGTTAGTATGAGACCAAGCAGAGCAATTCAGTCAGAAGATGAAAGAAGCTAGTTGGAATCAGTCAGCATGGAGAAGAGTTTGAGCTAGAACTGCTACGTTGAACCAGGGATCAGAAAGAACTAGAAAGGATGAGCTTATTCAGCAGTAAGTCACAGAAGCTGAAAATATTCTAGGCCTGGGTAAGATTGTATGGAGGCCAGAAGCTTCCAGGACTAGGCCCAGGTTAGGAACTGGAGGTAGTAAGTGTCCCTGACAATTACATCAGGCGAATAAAAGTTACTTTAACAATGTCTCTATAAATTTACTATTGTAGGGCTGGGACAAAGTGCTTGCTTTGCACACATGAGGACATGAGGATTTGAGGACATCGAGTTTGAACCCCCAGCTTCCTGTATAACAAGTTAGGCATGACTAAGTATGTTTATAACCCCAGCATAATGGGCAGAGACAGGCAGATGATCCTGAGAAGTTGCTGATGAACCAGCTCATTCAAGAAGGCAAGTTTCCAGTTCAGTGAGACCTGTCTTAAAGTAATTATGTAGACAGTAATAGAACAGGGAACCTGCTCTTGTAATAGCCTCTGCATGCACACACATACATATGCATGTGCATATGGTGCATATGTACCAGACATCACTCATGTGCAAAATTTAAAATGATGATAGTAATAATAAACAAATTCACTTTTTGTAAAGCAAAAACAAATAAACAAACAACCATAAGCACCTGCCTGTCATTCATGAGGGCCAGGGTTCAATTCTCAGCAGCACACAGACAAACACAGACCTGGGGGCAAACGGGGGTGGGAAGGGGAGTGGACAGAAGAGAAACTACCCATTTCAACAGATAAAGAGAAAGCAGTTGATACAATTTAACATTTGTTCCTGGTTTTTAAAACTTAGAGCACTTGCTGCTGTTACAGAGGACTAGGGTTCGGTATCCACACCCACATCAAGCAGTTTACAGTCAACTTTAACTCTAGCTCCAGGGGATTTGATGCCCTCACGTACCCACATCTGTTCAGATGCACTCAAATGTTAGGTCCCATCCAAGGCTAATGACACACACACACACACACACACACACACACACACACACACACAAACACACACACAAAGTAACTTTAATAATCTCCAAAATTTTCGGTGCTTCGAATACACAATTCCTTTAAGTCTCCACAGTGTTCTCTGATGAAGCGGCTCTAGTCCTGTTAGGAAGGCTGGCAGTGTGAGGCTTACTGACATTATGAAGCTTGGTCAGTTTCAAAGCTGGCATGCAGAAGAGCTGACACCTCCCTGCTTTCTCCACAGAAAGCAGCACCCTTTCTTACTGAACCCCTGTGTACTGGCTAGTTTTGTGTGTCAACTTGACACAGGCTGGAGTTATCACAGAAGGGAGCTTCAGTTGGGGAAGTGCCTCCATGGGGTCCAGCTGTGGGGCATTTTCTCAATTAGTGATCAAGGGGGTAGGGCCCCTTGTGGGTGGTGCCATCCCTGGGCTGGAGGTCTTGGGCTCTATAAGAGAGCAGGCTGAGCAAGCCAGGAGAAGCAAGCCAGTAAAGAACATCTCTCCATGGCCTCTTCATCAGCTCCTGCTTCCTGACCTGCTTGAGTTCCAGTCCTGACTTCCTTTGGTGATGAACAGCCATGTGGAAGTAAGCCAAATAAACCCTTTCCTCCCCAACTTGCTTCTTGGTCATGATGTTGTGCAGGAATAGAAACCCTGACTAAGACACCCTGTGTGGTTGCCTTCAACATAGGGAACACCTCTAATGCAGCCTGCTCACTAACAATCACCTGTCTCTACTCATTGTGGGAATAAAGTTTATATCTTGTCCAAAAATAAGCACTCAGATTTAAAAAACAAGTCCTATTATTTGGGGGATTTGGTGTTATAAGAGCACACACTAGTTATAAGAATCCAGGAAAGCAATTTGTTATCATGGTTTCGTGTTCAGCACTTTAGACAGTTTAGAATTAATTTTTGAGAGGTAAAAGCAGCCAGATCAGGAGGATCAGAAGTTCAACGTTATCCTCAGCCAAACAGAAGTTAGACTAGGCTACATAAGATCCTATCCCACAAACAAACAAACAAACAAACATGCACTCACGCTGACAGCGTTGATGTCTGAGATGTGTCCTGTGAAAGACTGTCTACACATCCCGTCTCGGATATCCCACAGTTTTGAAGATGCGTCACAAGCACCAGAAACAAAGGTCTTCAAGTCAGGACTCAGTGAGAGGCTCATCACATCACCCGAGTGTCCCGTGAAGGTTGTAGTCTGCTGTCCCGTCTCGATGTCCCACAAAGCACTGTGATTAACACAAGCAAAGACATAAATGTCCACCTCTCCCCGTGGCTGCACCCACAAAATCGGGCTTCCTTGGAATAAACTTACCAAGTTGTGTCTCCTGAACTTGTAATGATTTGCCCATCATCTAAGAATCGGCAGCAGGACAAGTAGCCTGAGCAGAGAGCAGCAAATGTCAGGTCATCTCTGATCCAGTGACACAAAATGGGACAAAATCCATAAACTCAGGCCACAGAACCTCGTCAGTGGGACATACAGCTCCGCTTTAAAGAGCCCAATGCGTTGCTGCCTACAACTAAGTTTTCTCACACTCTTCCGAGGTGTTCACTGATTCAGACACTGGGCACTCAAAGTCACCATGTAAGTATGGCAGCCTAATGACAGCCCAGTGTGTTTAACTGTGACACAGTGACACAATCCTGTCATCCTCAAAGTTCATGCTTCAGAACCACACGATTGAATTTTTAAAAGTTATGACACAATGCGGCTTTATTTTCAGTATGTTTATGACAGTGTGTAGGCTGCAGGTTGGACACACATGAGGGAGGATGCTCCTTAGCCAGGGTGTTCCTCTAACCCGTGGAAGCACTGGAGAAGACCCTAAAAATACTGGGGAGGCTTTCTGGAAAATGCTGTATTTGCATGAATTCAAATCCACCAGCATCTCGGAGCCTGATGGTGGCAGGGCAACACCATTCTAAGCCGCTGTAACCACAGACAGGATGGATGTGACAGAAACTTCCTAAATAACAAGGCCTGCGGAGCAAGTGCAGCTGCAGGGACTGCGCTTCTGGTCGCATGAATGAACCCCGGCACAGACTGCATGATCCTGAGCCTCGCTCCAGGGCAGCAGAAAGTGCACAAAGCCACATCTGCTTTCTTTGCATTTTTTGTGAATGTTTGGATATTTTGGGTAGCAAATTTAGCATGTTTACAAAACAGTATAGCTACAACTGAAAGAAAGAAATCACAGGGCGAGGAAGACACCTCCATGGGAGAAGGCCTGCTCAGTGAGCTCAAGGCCCCAATGCAATCCCCAGCCCCAAACTACAGCAAGGAATGACCACCACCACATGACTCTGAGAGAGTCACTGCTTTTTAAGATCACTAATTTCTGCTTCCCTCTTCCTCAAGCCACCTGACACAATCTGCCATGTATCCTTGATCAGGAAGGGAGAAGGCTGAAGAGGACATTAAGTCACCCACCTGTGTGCCCCGGCAGTTCTCGGCTCACCCGCACATTCCCCTCTCGGGTCTTCAGGTTGTATATGGAGCAGATGTTGTCCAAGCCTCCACAGGCAACGTAGTTCCCAGATGGGGCATAGGCACAGGTCATCACCCAGGAGGACCTCAGCGGGATGGCGTGCATCTACCACACAGAGCACAGAGAGGCATGGGGACAGACTGTTACGGGGAAAGGAAGCCATAGCGTGCATCTACCACACACAGAGCACAGAGAGGCATGGGGACAGACTCTTATGGGGAAAGGAAGCCATGAGACCTGGAAACACCTCAGGCACACAGGATGTCCCTTTCTATGCTGGCAGGTCACATGGAATTGAAGTGCTTGTTTTTAGGAACAATTTTATTTTTAGTCTTGTATCTGTGTGTGTGGTAATGTGCATTTACATGCAGGTACCCTCTAAGCCACAGGTACTAGATCTCTTGAGGCTGGAGTTAGAGGGGGGTTGTGACCCCTTGATGCCGGTTCTAGGAACCAAACGGGTCCTCTTTAAGAGCAGCAAGGGCTTTTAACCATTTGAAACCATCTCTTAAGTGTCACCTGACTCTCAATTTTTTAAATAAAAGCAAAGTTATATGGATTGTCTTTTTTTTTTTTTGCTCTTTTTGAGACATGATCTCAATATATATAGATACGCTAAAGTCCAAGAGATCTGCCTGCCTCTGCTTACTGAATTAGATGCAAAATATGAATAAATATTTTAGCACATTAATGCTCAAAAGAGGAGTCTCCTACACCTGAACACTGAACCATAAAAAGGAATGGATGGGGAAGTATCAGAGACAATGGGAAGGGGGCCTGATGTGTGCTGTTGTAGTAAGGCACACATTCTAGGATCTCAAAGAGGGAGCACAATGGTAGAGGCAAACCTAGAAGCAGGTGGAGGGGAACAACAAAAGGTGTTTGATTTATCAAGGACACCCCCATACAGAGTGTCCACACATCCTGTGATAGTACCATGCTTCCTCTTGACCTAAAGTGATATCATCAAAGTGTATTTGGGTTTGTTTGTTTGTTTTAGGAAAATGGATTTGAATGAGACTAGCTTCGTCCTTAGTCTAAGCCTTAGCAATTCAAGGGCTTAAGTTATTGTTCATTTCACCAAACCCTGTTTTTAACTGCTCAGTCAATTACTGCTAATGTATGCATTTGACTTGTACAATATGCCCCCCAAATTTTCGATGTCATTCACTCAGCAACTTGGATCAAGGATTCAAGGATTCTTTACTCTGGGTACAGAAAAAAAAAGAAAGAAGGAAAGAAAGAAAGAAAGAAAGAAAGAAAGAAAGAAAGAAAGAAAGAGAGAGAGAGAGAAAGAAAGAAATAAATCAAGAATTTTACTTCTAGATCTCAACAAATTCAATGTGTCTATTTCTTAAGTCATCCTGAAAAATAAAACAGACTCTGGAGTTAGCCATCTACCATAGTAAGAAATAGAGACATCACTGTTGTTTCATTCCAGGAACTGGGAAGTTTAAAAGTTCTTGTCTGCATAAAAGTGGCAATCTTCAAAAGCCAGGTGTGGTGTTGAGTGTCTGTAAACTCAGCAATGTGGAGGTAGAGGCAGGAGAATCAAGAGCTGACGGCTAGCCTCAGCTACATCGTGAGTTCAAGGCTAGCCTGGGCTAAATAAGAGCCCGTGGAAAGAAAGAAAGAGATGGTGGAGGAGGGAGGGAGGTGAAGGGAGAAAGACGGGAGAGAGAAGAGGGAGGGAGGGAGGGAGGGAGGGAGGGAGGGAAGGAGAGGAAATAAGAGATACTCAAACACATACTGAAATTGTTCTTGCAGCAAAAGAGTTCAACATTAAAAGCAAGCATGTCATGAGAGCTGGTGTGGATCTAGAATAAATTCATCTCAGAAAAGGGGACCCCCGAGTAAGGAAGAACTGCTAGGCAGTAAACAAATACAAGATCATTTAAGAGAAAGATGAAGAGATTCTACCTTATTTGTCGTATAGCTATCCCAAATAATTAATTTTCCATCTTGCGAAGCACTGACTAGTAGCCTAGAGGAGAAACACAAGAACAATTTGACATTGAGGAGAAAAAAAGTTAGTTATGCATTCTATCTCTGAAGAGCACTTCAGGAGAAAAAAACACTTTTTCTAATACAATTTGTTGACTAAAACTGTTCTCCCAACTTTTAGAAAACACTATGGTCCATGCCAAACGCTTTACACAGACAACACAGAGCCTGGGTTCACTGCTTTATCAGTTCTGCACTGAGTGCTCGCTGGAGTTTTGTTCTGTTCTGGAATTTGCTTTTTCATCACATATAAAATGTAAAAGACACAAAAGAGGTACAATTACAAAACCCTGCAGGCAAAGGCTTTGATCTAACCATGTTTACAGACGGGCAGGTCCATAGGTGGGCTTCGGGGACCACAGGAGACTTGGAAACCTCCTGTACCCACATGTGCTGGCGGGAGTTAAGACCCACCAATTACCGGCAGAATGCATGGGAATAAGAGGCAGATTCCTGGGTGACATTCTGTTCTTGAGAAAATTTTTGAGAAAATAATCATTAACACTGCTTCAGTAATTATATCTGGGGTTAAAAGTCTGAGGTATCAGTAAGGCAATTTTTTAAAAAAATTTAAATCGTATATATTTATGTGTATAGAGTTCAAAGGCCAACTTGGAGGACCCAAGTCTCTCCCTCTACCTTGTGGGTTCTGGGGAGCAAATTCAGGCCATCTGGCGGCAAGAAGCCTTTCCTACTGGGTCACCTCGCTGGCCCAGGGCAAAATATTTTTATCTTAAATTAAAAAAAAAAAAAAAAAAACTTCCTTAGCTTTATGTTTGTTGTCAATAATATAATTTTATCTATCCCCTTCTAAGAAGCACATACACTATGCTAATATATTCAACACCCTCCTCATTCTTAGGCCAAGGTTATATTCATCTTAGAAACAGCAATAAAATGACTAACAAACACAGGCAAGCACAGCGTGCCTGTCTTAGGCTGTGGAACTAAAAGATGTATTGAACTGCCATGCCTGGTGGCCTGCACCTTTAATCCTAACACTTGGAAGGCAGAGGCGGGCAGATCTCTAAGAGGTCCAGAGCATCCTGGTCTACAAAGTGAGTCCCAGGACAGCCAGGGCTACACAGAGAAACCCTGTCTCAAAAAAAAAAAAAATGTATTCAATCAAAACTCTCCTTTGTATAACTCAATCCTATGTGGAGTTAGCTGATAAATCAGAGCAGCATCCATAATTTGGACACAGATATACTTACGTATTTGCTTATTACCTGGTATTTTAATACTAATAAACAGTAAGACTGCTTTTGGCCAGAAATGGTGGGCATGCCTTGTCAGGGCCAAAGGAAACTCCATTTTCCCAAACTCCAAAAGGCAGTAGGGATAGATGCCCTTTTGTCATGCCTATCAGCATAGGAAAGCACTGCTGGCCTCCAGGCTCCCTCAGCATCACAAGTACCTGTTACATATTCCAGAGCCCATGCTAGCCCCTCTAACCTCCGCCCCTACCCTAAACTCCCTGCCCCCAGCCACCCATTCACCTTAGAACCCTATGCTCCCTGCTTCCTGTCTCTGTCCTCTCTGCCTCCTCTTCCCCACCCCCACCCCCATCTCTCATCTCTCTGCTCTGCTCCTGCTCTCATGCTCAGTCTGCTTCTCTCCCCCTGCTATCTGTCTCTCTCCTCTCTGCCTCCTCTTCCCCACCCCCACCCCCATCTCTCATCTCTCTGCTCTGCTCCTGCTCTCACGCTCAGTCTGCTTCTCTCTCTCCCTGTTTTGGATTCCTCCACATGCACTTCGTGTTAACCACACCATAGAGCAGAAGTGCCATTAGGTTACATGTACCTATAATTCTCATACTCAGGAGTCTAAGGCAGGAGGATTTTTGATACTGAGGCTAGCTGGAGCTATTTAGTAATGATCTGTCTCAAAAGAAACAACCCCTCACAGAACAAAATAGTTTTGATATATTATAAAGCACATCATAACACTCCTCTGCAAAGATGGTGTAGGAGATACTTAAAAGAATTGCTGTTGTAAGAGATTTACTAATCTTCTTAGAAGACATTAAATCACACAAGGTAGAATTTAGTCAAAGGAATGCTCCTCTAAAAATACCCCGGAGGTAGCTGGTATGCCGACCAGCCCTGTTAGACATAAATGAAATTTAAGATGCTAGGATGTAAAGGTTATTCTCCAGGACTGACCAGCCATGGGGCTCCATTCCCTTAAGAAAGGAGACACCCCTGATTTACAACCAGCCATTAGGCCAGCCCCATATCAAAGAACATTCCTCTGACAGGCAGCACAGGGTCACAACCAAAGTAAAGTCCTGGCATGTCACAAAGCCCCCCAGTTCTCTTGAGAAAGGCATAATTCTGCCAAGTAGGCACTATGAGCCCGGGTAACAACTATTTGAAAAAGTATACACTGGTATATGTGAAATAACTCTAGCAACATGCATAATCTTTGCTGTGTAAATGTCTCATCAGCTTAAATAGCCAGATTTGTAGTCTGTTTAAAACTGTTCAAAGTATAACGTGGGGCTATCTGGAAGAGATTTAAGTACTTGGCATATGAGGAATGCACAAGCCTAAGGTGTGTCTAAGTTAGCGAAATCTATCCAAGGCCAGCCCCACTCAGAGCATTTGACAGAGATATATGCTATCTTAAAGAGTTTCTTTGTTTATTAATCACTAAGTGTGCTCAATGATTTCTCACTGAGAAGGCATTAATTCTAGAACAAAGAAGGAAATCCTCAAAATAGTTTCCACAGGTCACTAGACAAAGATCTTTCTGAGTAACAAATTTATTTTTCATACTAGGAACTTTAAAAGTATTTATTAGCAGTAGTATTATTGTATATGTCTATTTGTAGGTACACAAGTGGAGATCGGAGGACAACTTGCCAGGTAAACACCTTTATCCAAGAAGCCATCTTGCATGCCCTAAAAGTTTGTGTAAAGTTCAAGCCTGAGGACACAGTGATTAGCATCTGCTTAGCAAGAAGGAGCCTCTGGGTTTGATCTGACACCTTAACAAACAGCTCTAAACTTCTGAAGAGTCTGTGAATATCCTCAGTGCGATGAACAGTTCATGGTTGATGCATTCTGTACAAAAACTGCACAAAGAAGACTTTTAGGAACAAAGGAAATACAAATAATAGTTCTTAATGGAAAAAAAAAAGTGGGAGTTTGGTGGTGACAGCCACTGACCTGGAATCGTATCCCCAGTGCATGGCGTAGATCTTAGCGAGGTGGCCGCGCAGAGTGCGCCTTGTTCGCATTTGTATTCGACCCACAGAGTCCATATTAGACGTGATCTTGAGAAAGTGACAATACCATTATTCTTTGCCTTAGACATGTTAATATATAAGAAGCAGAAATGAAGGCATAGCGCCCGAGGGTGACTTAGTACAGAGAGCGTTAACAGAACTGCTGTGGTTTGTTCGGCTCGTGAAAACAGTGACTGACACAGGTCACCCTTGTGCTGCTGTGTATGTCAATGTTTTTTCAGGTGAGGAGCTAAAGGCAACACACAGACTTCCAAACTAACAAAGCTCCAGCTGCAGGAAAAGAAAGGACAGGAAGGTGAGTGGGCAAGCTGCTGAACTGCATCAAGAGAGCTGTCTGCAATGTATGCCAGCTTTCAAGACTGTAAGTGCCCTAAATGTTTTAGCTGTGCGTGTGCATATGTGAATGTGTGTATTTGTGTGTGTATGTGTATGAGAGACAGAGACAGAGACAGAGACAGACATGTTGAGGACAGAAGACAACTATGTGGAGCTGATTCTCTCCTTCTACTGGGGACTGAACTGAGGTCTTCAGGCTTGAGTGGCAATGTCTGGCCGGAAGCCATCTTGCCAGCCCCCTATCAAATAGTTTATACAGAACTAGAACAGAGGAGGCTTGAATCTTTCAACACAAAGGAACAACAAACACTGGAAACTCCCATTACCCTGATTTGATACACGGCTCACATAGCCAGCTGTCAGTGAACCCACAAATATGGGCACTTAAGATATTTTAATGGGAAAAAAAAATGACAGCCACAAAGGGAATCCAGAAATAAGTGACTACAGAAGAAAACATTTATCATTTTCTATAAGAAAGCCATGAAACTGGAAAAGACTGGCTCACTGGTCAAGAGTACTGGCTGATCTCCCAGAGGACCCAGGTTCAATTCCCAGCACCCACATGGTAGCTAACTCATAGCCATCCAGTTCCAGGGGATCTGACTCTTTCCTCTGGCCTCTGAGGGCACCAGACATGCACATAGTGCACAGATATACTTGTAGGCAAAATATACATACAAAATTTAACCAAAAAATTATTAAATTGTTTAAAAATGGGAAAAGAAGGCAGTTTCAGCTTGTGGGGAAGTGTGGCCGTGAGGCAGCCAGGGATGGTCTGCTGTGACTTGGTGGTCCAGGGAATAAGGGAGAATTGAATCTGCCTGGAGCCTGTCTATGTCCCTGCCACCAGTCAGAATAGAAGGGTGAGCTCTTCATAAA
The DNA here is from genome assembly GCF_008632895.1 of Mastomys coucha. NCBI lineage: Eukaryota > Metazoa > Chordata > Mammalia > Rodentia > Muridae > Mastomys > Mastomys coucha. Next base: position 26,266,306 of record NW_022196899.1, read on the forward strand.
AACCAAGGCACAGGGACACCAGGCCCATGGCTTCTGGCACTGCTCAGTGTGTGTGGGGGTGCAGATTAGAGGTCCAAAAGTTTGACCTTGAGTTCAGTGGGGCCAGTGAGCAGGTATCTTTTGGAGTCATAAAAAAAAAAATTCTGATTTTTTTTAAAACATAAAAAAGGAAGCGAGTTTTATACATGTCTAGCACAAAACATATATCCTCCATTAAGTGAACAGTACTTGCCTAACAAAACCTTCCTAAAATTTCCATTTTAAAAAAAAAAAAGCTCAATCAACATATGCCAAAGAGATTCGGAAAGTGCTTAAAGAAAAATGGCTACGAGATGATCCTGCACGTCTCCACAGTGCTCACCGCCCGCAGACTTCTATTTCAGCAGTGTGTTTGTGGAACAGTCTGGATGTCACCTATACTGTGATACTTCATGTGAACTGCTGACACGAACTGGGGGACACTTTACCTGAACCAGCGTGGCATCGTTGCAGGCCTTCCGAGCATCCTAGAGCAAAGAAGGGTGGTGACATGTTAGGATGGGGACCCTCAGGATGGAACAGGCTTCTATTTACTGAAAATTAACCCTTACTGTACCATGTCACCTTTAAGTAAATTTTAACCTAACATAAAGGGAGCCATTTTAAGATACACAATTATAGATTTTTCTATACATTTAGAATGATATGTCTAGGACATGTCTTCATGTCTGTCTGTCTGTCCCCAAAGAAACTCCATCTACCTGATTCCCTTCCTCTGCATGCCTCAGTTTCTCCTTCCTTCCTCTCCGTCCCTTCTGTGTGGACTCCTTGTGTAAATGAACTCTATAACACACGGCTTCCTCCACTTTGCATGTCCTCAGTGTTCAGCCACGTTACTGTATGGAGCAGTGTTTCCATTTTAGAGCTAGTGGTTCTACTGATGACTTTTCAGCCTTTTATCTGTTAGCTGAGATTTTTGGACACAGATGGTGTCTACTTTTCAGGTATCACAAAGCAGGATGCCATGTTTCCATGTTTTCTAATCCTTTGGGAATTCTACCTGTTGCTGTTCAGAATGGCTGCACTCTACATAACTTTACATTCCAACCAGGAATGGCCAGGGCTCCAGCACCTTAGCACTTTGGTGTCGCTGCCAACTCATAGGATGCTTCGTGCGTTTAGTTACAGCCATCTTAGCTATGGAATATTGCACTGTGGTGTGTGTGTGTGTGTGTACGTGTGTATAAGTCTGTGTGTATATGTGTGTGTATAAATCTGCATGTACACAGTTGGTGTACATCATCTGTGTTTGTGTGTGCGAGTGTGCTGTGTGTATATACATGTGTGTGTCTGTGTATCTGCGTGTTTCTGTGTCTTTAAAAGGATCTCTAGTCAAAGCTTTTGTCAACTTTTAGATCAGATTTTCTTTTTCTTGTCCAGATTTAGTAGCTCTTTACATATTCTAGATACCCAACCCTCACAAGATGTACAATCTTCAAATATTTTCTGATTACATCATAGCTGTCTTTTCTTGATAAAAGTTTTAAAAATATATTTTTGTTCATGCACATGCATATGTGCGTGTGCGTGTGTGCATGCATGTGTGTGTGTGTGTGTGTGCACGTGCGTGCATGTGTGTGAATTGCCGGCAGAGGTGTTAAATCTCAGGAACTGGAGTTACAGTGAGCTGTAAGTCTCCCGATGTGAGTGCTGGGAACTGAACTTGGGCCCTCTGCACAAGTTTTAAATATTTTTACTTGATGGGATACAACTCTCTGGTTTTTTCCTTTTGTTGTTGTACTTCTGCTGTCATATTTAGCTGTGGGGAATAGATGAGGTCCCGAATGAATGCTTATTATTGACATAAACATGACCATGTCAAAGACACCATGCCTCAGAGCCATGCGAACGGCAAGGCCTTCCTTTCCTAGGTCAGGTTCAGAGTACTGGTACAGCCTTTCTCCTGGTCTGAGTGTGGGTGTTGACAAATGGTTGACCTCTGCCTAAATCCAGTGTGTAGGGAACTATCAACCACAGCCCCCTCCCCCTGGACGTCTACAGCAGCAGAGAGGGCTCCCCTCCAGAGAACTCCTATTGAGCTGGAGAAGGAAGTAGCTCGGTTTCCAGGCTGCTGCTGGTGTGCCTGCAGAGGAGCACACAGCCCACCTGATCCCACCTGAGTATGCCTGTCATTTTTATATTTCTGTCACCCAGTTACGTCAATTCCCAGGCAGTGTGGGTCATGACAACTATTTCCTAATCTGAGGTCATGGAGATTTACTTCTAAGAATTTGACTTGTTTTATGTATATAAGTGTTCTGTCTAAATGTGGCTGTATACTGTGTGCACGCCTGGTGCCTGCAGAGGAAAGGAGGGCACGGATGCCTGGAAATGGAGTTAAAGATGGTTGTGAGCTCTCATCTATGGGTGCCAGGAACTGAACCCAGGTCTTCTGGAAGAGCACCTAGCACTCGGAACTTCTGAGCTATGTCTCTAGCCTCAGAGAGCTAAAACAGCAACATGCTGTGTTCAAGCAACTATGACTGTGTAGGTCCAGACTATAGACATCATCATCACCATCGTGATTATTATTATTATTATTATCAGTGCTGGGATGGAGCTCAGAGCTTTCTTTGCACTTACTAAACACTGGCTCAGCTACTAAGCCACACCCCTGGGTGCAGGAAAATAACCCTCTGTTAAAGGCAACATGGTCTCAGTCTCAGAGAACACTATCTGTTGGCTGCTCTTCATCCCTCCTTGTGTTCTCATCTCCTCCTTTCCCACAGCACCTCTCTACTGACTATTCTTTGCTTTCACAATCAGTGGTTTTCAACCTTCCTACTGATGTGACCCTTTAATACAGTTCCTCATGATGAGGTGACCACCAGCCATAAAATTATTTTCACTGCCACTTCATAACTGCAATTTTGCTACTGTTATGAATCGTAAATGCCTGTGCTTTCTGATGGTCTTAGGCAATCCCTCTGTAAAGGTCTTCAACCCCAAAGGGATTGCAACCCACAGCTCGAGAACTGCTGGTCTTAAAATAGCCAATTATCAATACTGGCAAGGGCCCTCAACTATATTCCAGATTAGCAGGAGTTTTCCTTGTGTGATGGTTTGAACAGGTTTGGCCCTCAATAGACTCATGTGTGTGAATGCTTGGCTGACAGGGAGTGGCCTTGTTGGAGGAAGTGCATCCCTGTGGGGGCAGGCTTGAGCTCAAGCTTTGTGCAAGGGAGCCTTCTTCTAGCCGTCTGTGAGGTCAGTCTCCTGGCCTTCTTCAGATCAGGGTGCAGCATTCTTGGCTGCTTCTCCAGCACCCTGTCTGCCTGGACACTGCCATGCTTCCTGCTATGACAATAGACTGAACCTCTGAGCCTGTAAGCCAGCCCCAAGTAAAAGTTCGCACTGCCTTGGTCACAGTGCGTCTCCACAGCGGTGGGTGAAGCCATGCACTGATATTTGTATGTGGTTTTCACCTCTGCCCTTCTCTGGGAAGAGGCAAGTAGGCGCTGGGCCACTCCCAGCCCCGTCCTTCCTTCGCCTGGTGCCAAGAAGCTTCACTCTTGTGCTTTCATTTCTGGTTTGATTCCCTTGATGCTCCTGGGTTCGCGAAAGCGAGTATCTGCCCACTGCTGCTCTTCTTGTGCCTCATGTATCAACCCTTCCCACAGCTGCTTGCCCACAAGCACTCGGCAGCCCTTCCCTATCTAGAATGATCCAAAAATCTAAGTATCGTTTTTTTGTTTGTTTTTGAGGTAGACCAGGCAGGCCTGTAAGTCAATATGTAGACCAGGCTGGCCTTGAACTCAAGATTCTCCTGCCTAAGCCTCAGTGGAACACTGCAACCACAGGTCTGTGCCACCATGGGGAGCATTCAGAGTAGTTTTCCATTTATCTGTTCCTCCTTGGCTATGCATTTCTTTTTCTTTCTTTCTTTTTTTTTTTTTTTGTTTGTTTTTTTCAAGACTGGGTTTCTCTATGTAGCCCTGGCTGTCCTGGAACTCACTCTGTAGACCAGGCTGGCCTCCAACTCAGAAATCTGCCTGCCTCTGCCTCCCAAGTGCTGGGATTAAAGGCACCACCGCCCGGCGGCTATGCATTTCAACTGACAGAAACACATTGCATCTGTCTTTTACTGTTACAGCTGTACAACCTAGTGCTGTTGAGGTGTCTCCTCATATGGTAGCACCTGCCTCATGTATCCCAGCAAACTTCCATGATTCTCAGTGCATGAAGAGAATCCTTAAATGTTTTCCATTGGCATATAACAGCAATGGGTCTCATCACAGCATTTTCATCTGGGCAGATATTGTTTTGGTACTATACCCCCAGTGGCCTTCTTGTTTTCCCTCATCGATCCTTTCTAGATGACGAGTTGTCATTACATTAGACATTCTACTTTCTATCAATTTTTAAAGTTTGACTTTGTGTGTGTGGGCATGCTCACCACTGCATATATGTGGAGGTCAGACGACAGTTTTCCTTCTACGTGTGGGTCCCAGGGATGGAACCCAGGTTGGCTGGCTCAGCAGCAAGCACCTTTACCCTGAGTCATCTCAACAGCCCTAGGAATACCACCCATTTGTGCCTTTGCCAGCAAGGGTGGCTGTTTGGAATGATTTGGAGAGCATTCTACAGAAGCGTGATAAAAACAACTTAACCATTTCCATACTGTTTCCTTGAGACAGGGTCTTACCTAGCTCAGGCTAGCTTTTCAGCTTGCTATCTTCCAGAGGATAACCTTAGACTCTAGATCCTCCTGTCTCACAGCTAGCTCAGGCTGACCACGTCTAGCCTCATGAATGATTTATTATGTAATGACTGATAAACTAATAAATGGTGTCCACACACTGCTGAAACTAAATTATGTGGCGAAGCTTCAACGTGGCACATTTCCTACCTGGATCTGATTCCGAAGCTGTTCAGCCTCCTGCCTCAGCTGCTCCAGTTCACTCATCCTGCGTGGCAGTTTCCCTCAGGAGTCTCAAGTAGAGAGCTGAGGGGAGAGGAGAGGGTCAATTTTCGTCTGTATTTTAACCTACAGTAAAGTGCTGACACATAACTTTTTAGTCCTTCCAAATATAAATGAAACAACCAGCGTTGCCAGAACTTAAAACTGTGTAGTGGATAAACATCTAGATCATTTATAGAGCAACTTTATGCAGGAGTATGACATGAACGATGTCGATATCAGCATGGGGTCAAACCTTCCATGGCAGAGGTGCCTGTCCACACCCATGCATACCAATGAAGGGATACTCAGAAACAAACTCTCCATGAAGGACAGCCTGCACACACATATCACCGTGAAGGAATACCCAGGAATTTTTGTGGTACCCCACATAAGCCATTTGCATGTAGCTAGCTCCCCTAATTGCCAGCACCAGTTCCCAGCACAGCCAGGTAGGCAGCAGCCTTTGTCTACAAACAGCTTAGGTAGACACCCCTCTTTAGTTTCCTTCTTCCTTTCCCATCTTTTATTTCTTTCCCCACTTTCCTTTTGAGACAAGGTTTCTCTGTGTAGCCCTGGTGAACCTGGAACTCATGTAGACCAGGCTGGCCTTGAACTCAGAGATCCACCTGCCCCTACCTTCCTGTGCTCTCATCCCAACATCCTCAGATGCACACATAGTGCCCTAGATACCTACCACTTGCTATTCTAAAACCCTGTCTTCAGGAGCATCAGGTCCAAAAGAAATTGCTAGCTATACTGCCTATTAGCATACCAAAACATAAGTTGGCCAGCCTCCAGGCTCATGGATACCTGTGGCTCCTCTCAGCTCTTCTCACACCTCTTACCCCCAACTCCTCCAGCTCATGGGTTCCCTTCTCACAGTTTCTCATTCCTACACAACCCTACCATTTTGGACATGAGCTGTCCTCATTTTTTTTTTTTTCTTGGCCCACGCTCTCTTGTCCCTCTCCTCTTTGCTTTCTCTCTATTTCCCTCTCACCCCTCACCCCCAATCCCGTTCAGTCTGCTGGCCATGTTTAATCTACTAAGTTCTCTCCCTGCCCTGGATTCTTCCAGATGCCTCTGGCTGGGGTCTCCCTCATATCTATAATAAAAACTTCCTTCTCATCCATACCTTGGAGCGGTCATGTTCTTAATTTATCCATCTGGTGCTGAAACTCACTACATAGAGAGAGCTGGTCTTCCTGTCATTCACTGCAGGTCAGCAAGTGTCACAAGATGAGGAAGGGATCTTGAGATGGAGACTGAGATTTAAGACCAAACCATAGAGAACTGATAACAGACAAGTCCAGGGAGAGGCTAGCTTGTGAGATTTTGTTGGTTTTGAAATATGGTCCCACTATATAGATCATGTTGGCTTCAAACTCCGAGACCAACCTGACTTTGCCCCCTCCCCCCCAAGTACTGAGATGAAGGCATATACTATACCCAGCTTGAGCTTGTTTGAATGGATCCTCTGCTTCCACCTCCCAAGTGCTAGGATGTCAAGGACTATGCTAAGGAGGATGAGAACCGCCTATGAGTCTATATGGGCTCATGTATTTGAATGCTCAGCCCCCAGTTGCTAGAGCTCTTTAGGAAGGATTAGGAGGTGTGGCCTTGTTGAAGGAGGTGCATCCCTGGGGTGGGCTTTGAGATTTCAAAAGCCAATGTGAGGCTCAGTCTATGTTCTCTACCTCAGATTTGAGGAACAGGATGTAAGCACTGAGCTACTGCTCCAGCACTGCCTGCCCACCACTGTCCTTCCCACCACGAAGGTCATAGAATCACCTCTGAAACTGTGAACAAGCCCCCAGTTAAATGTTTTCTTTTATAAGTTGCTTTGGTCATGGTGTCTTTTCATGAGACAAAAGTAACTAAGACAAGAGCTGTGGACCATCACACCCAGCTTGGATGGCTTTACAGGCAACTCAAATGTAATACTCCAAAGCTGATCTCTGCCGCACCCTAACTCTCCTGCATTTCTGTAAATGGTCATTCTATTGCTGTAACTGAGTTCAAAAAAAAAAACAAAACAAAACAAAAACACCCCAGGAATCATTCACTTCCATTTCTCTCAGACCTTCCCATCTATTCCATTAGTGATCCTATCAGCTCTCCCAGGAGCTGATGGAGTCTGCCTGCCCATACTGCTATTAAATTTGCTTGTCTCCATCCTCTGTCACCTGACCTCGTTTCTTCTGCTGTTACTCTTCCCCAGTCATGTCTACAGCACACACTTTCAGAATACAAGTTCCACTTCTGTAATAGGTCTTGCAGTGTTTTCCACTCTCAAGATGAAGTTGAATTCCCCCTCCTGTGTATGAGTGTGTGTGTGCATGCATGTGCACACATGAAAGCCAGAGGGCAATCCGGATTCTTAATTAGGGTTACCATTGCTGCTGGGTGGAAGGGTTAATTTGGTTTATACTTCCACATTACTGTACATCACTGAAGGAAGACAGGAACTCTATCAGGCAGGATCCTGGAGATAAGAACTGATGCAGAGGCCATGGAGGAGTGCTGCTTACTGGCCTGCTTTCTCACAGAATGCAGGACCACCAGCCCAGGGTTGGCACCACCCACAATGGGTCGGGCCCTCCCCCACCAATCACTAATCAAGAAAATGCCCTACAGCCAGATCTCATGGAGGCACTTTCTCAATCGAGGATTCCTCCTCTCACATGACTTTAGACTGTGTCAAGCTGACATAAAATTATCCAGCACACTGGGGTATCATTTCCCAGGCCCGGCCTACCTTCTTCTGAGACAGAGTCTCTCACACTAGCCTGGAGCTCAGCCAGCAGGCTGGACTGGCAGGCCTAGCAGTACCAGAGATCTGCATGTCTCTGCCTCCCCAACATTGAGATTACAGGAGCACGACCAGGCCAGGCTTTTGTTTTTGTGTGGGTTCTGGACAGGAACGCAGTTGTCTTGCTTGTCCCTGATCCTCAAGTGGACTTTGATCTTGACCTACAGAGGTCACACAAGCAGCACTGTCTCCTTGCTCTTTCATCTTCACACTTACTACATACTCCACACCTCTCCTTTCCCCAGCTCCTAAGAGCTCCTGCTGCTCCTTGAAGACACGCAGGGAGCTCCAGGCTAGGTGTCTTCCCATTGCTTTTCTGTCTCTGGAATGCTCCTGGCCCTGATGTTTTCACTGCAGGCTCCTACCCACCCCTCCACCCCGCCTGCTCAAATGTCCCCAGACCCCCACTCCCCAGCACCCACCTGCACCCACTGCTCTCACTACTGAGGCCCTTTGCTTTGCCTTATTTTCAACACTACTTAGTATGTATTTACTTATTTGTGGCCTGTTTCACCCAATAAAATGCACTGCCTGAGGCAGAGCCGTTGCTTTAATTTTCACTACAGCATCAGTGCCTAAAACACTTTGGTCTCAAGTAAATAAGCTAACTTGAAATACCTTAAGAAATAAAGAAGTTTTACTCTAAAGAGCAAAAGAAGTTGCAGTGGCAGGAGACAAGAATATTACTGTAGCCCTAGCTACTTTCTTACGGTGTTTAACTTTTTTTAATCCTATACTTCCTGTATATTAGAAATACAATCTGTAGGCTATAGAATAATCAGCTTCAATAATCTTCTGTGGCAAGAATACTTGGTGATGCTAAATCAGAATGATTTCCCATAGCTCATGGAGTAGAGCCAGATGTTAGCCTATCAAATAGGTCTCTACTTTCAACCAATAACTAATCTTTTGAATTTACTCACTGGATCCTTACCATAAGTGGCTAACAATGCCTAACGCTCTCCCCTTGAGAGACAGAGAAAGAGAGGGAGAGGGACAGAGAGACAGACAGACAGAGCACACAAGTGCACAAAAGCACACACATGTGCTACTGCTTGGAATCAAGTGATCCCAGGTGCATCTCACGCTCTTGACCTTGGCATTGTTTAAATGAAGCTGATTTTGCAGACATGCACAACTCAGGAATTACAGGTCATGGTGGCTGCCATGACAACTGTGAAGAAAAGCCTGCTGGCCATGCAGCATGCTGTGAAGTCAGTCCCATCCTGCAGCCCCTAGCAGGGTGGCGTGTACTGGGGATGAAGGAGGGAGGCTGATGGTACAATAGAGACACCGGAAGGTAAAGATCTGGGCAATGTCCAGTACTTAAGGAAAGCTGCAGATAGCAGCCTAAGCCAGCTGGAAATGTGTGGGGTCTACCAGCAGGGCTGCACAAAGCCCTCTGTAGCTGTCCTCCAAATACACACACACACACACACACACACACACACACACACACACACACTAACAACTTGTACATACAAACCCACACACTCACAATGTATTAAAGACACTTGTACTTCACTTTTCTTCTTTTCATGTGGTGGATATATGTGTGCATGTTTTCAAGTGTATGGGAATTATACTTATCAGCTGTTCAACCTGATTCATTGAGGCAGGGTCTCTCAATCAAACCCAGAGCTTATTGATATTGCTGGTCTTGGCAGCCAGGCTATTCTGAGGATCGCTGGCTATGCCCCCTGAGGCTTCCTTGCCCATCCAGTATTTATGTGGGTTCTGCAGATTTGATCCAGGCTTAGGCAGCAAGCACTTTAAATTCCGGGCCCTCTCTCCAGCTCTTATACATCCCTTTTTAAAAGCACCTGAAATGCAGAGTGTAATCTCCAAAGACTTCCCCAAATTGATATTGCTCCAGATCAAACTGGAGCTATGTATCACAATGAAGTGTAGACATGGCCCTGAAGTCAATAACACAACTGAGTATTTTTTTAGGAAAGTAATTGATAAGCATGTGACTCTTTTGATTGCTACGAGCTAAGTGCTTTAGCACTGAACATCTCATTCACCCAACACATTTTAAACAACTCCCACACACTGAGAGCGTCACAAAGCCTCCTATCAGGTACCTTAAAAGCTGGGCTGTGCCAGTAACAAATATCAGAGGGTGCCGAGAGCCGCTGGATCCACACAGATTAACTGAGAAAACAGAAGCAGTGCAGCTGTGTAATTCAAATGTCCTTCTCACAACACATCTTAAAACATCCGCAGAACTTTCACCAAAGGAGGCATTCTACAGTTGGTATAATGCCACTGCTGTATGAATGAAAAGTCTGTCCATCCATCTAAAGTCTTAGTTACTGAGGATCCACACAAATGCAAAGCTCACATGAAGCATGAAAGATGTCCATTAGTTACTGTGTATGGCATGAATGTGCCAGTGTCCTTAATGTATGCATACGTGTGTAGTAAGTTCATGCATATCTGCGTGTGCAGGCGCGAGGTTGACATCCCATGTCTGCCTCAATCACTCTCCACCTTGTGTTTTTGAGGCAAGGTCTCTCACATAGGCTACCTAGCTGCTGAATCCCAGGGATCCCCCACCTCCACCGCTTTCTTCCCAGCACCAGGATTACAAATGCCAACACTGCCTCAAAATACCACTGGTGGACCTGGGACATCAACCCACAGAGGCAGGAATGAGAATTCCTGCAGCAGAATATAAGCAAATACACAGTATACACAGTGGGCAGCCCTCAGAGCAACACCAGGCAGGGCCGTGCACACGAGAGACTTCCCTCTGCTGACAAAGCCCAGCTTCCTGAAATAACTGGCTAGCATGTTCCACTTACTTCAAGATAGGACTTGTTCTGCAGCCCAGGTTATCCTTAAGCCTCACAAGGGCTGCATTCCCAAACATGTATCTCCATGACTGGCTTTACCATGGTCTACTTACCTTACAGAATTCTAGAATCCAAACGGGCTGCTCTCAGCCTTAACTATTCCGACTACTTCTGTCACACGTGCCAGTTTAGAGAACAAAGCTTCATCCAGCTTCAGACTGCCTGGGTTCTAAGTTCATATTACCAAACTGTGGAAGTCCAATATTCCCACCAAGTCCTAGACAAAGTGTTTTTGTGAGAAAGTCATAAAAATTAGAGGAAGGGCCTGGGGGGTGGCTCAAGAATTAAGAGTACATAAACTCATACCACACAAATAAATTATCTTTATAAAAATAGGAGGAGATAAGCCCCAAGTCCAGTCACTCGTTACTAAATTGACACTTAAAAATAGGTCTTTTAATTCCAGCACTCAAGCAATAGAAACAGGCAGATCTCTCTGAGTTCAAGGCTAGCCTGTGTATGTGTGTGTGTGTGTGTGTGTGTGTGTGTGTGTGTGTGTGTATGCGTGCGCACATATGTAAGTCAGGGCCTGGAAAGATAGCTGAAAGAGTACGGGTACTTGCTGCCAAGCCTGAGTTTGATCTCTGGGACCCACACAGCAGAAGGAGCCTAAAAGGTACATACACACACAAAAAAATGTAATCAAAACACACACACACACACACACACACACACTCTAGGACTCAGTCACTTGCTCTCTGATCATAGGGACCAATCTCCTTGTGTACCAAATGGATGCAGAACAGACTTGTGTTGATTTTTCTATAGCTGGAAGTTCTAGAACTTCCTGTTCTAGCTCCTGGGTTCAATCCCCAGGAATGGGGGAAATCTTCATTTTATGTGAGGACTATTTCAAAGCAGAACAAAGGGATGAGCATCTGGCAGGAAAGCTCTCCAGAATGCACCCTGGGAAGTGGTGCACCCTGGGAAGTGGTGCACACTGGGGGAAATGATACTCACTGGGAAATGGTGCACACTGGGAAGTAGTGCGCACTGGGAAATGGTACTCACTGGGAAGTGGTATGCACTGGGAAGTGGTACTCACTGGGAAACAGTACACACTGGGAAATGATACTCACTGGGAAATGGTGCACACTGGGAAATGATACTCACTGGGAAATGGTGCACACTGGAAAATGGTATGTACTAGGAAATGGTGTGCACTGGGAAATGGTGTGTTCTGGGAAATGGTACACACTGGGAAATGGTGCACACTGGGAAATGGTGCACACTGAGAAATGGTGTGCACTGAGAAATGGTACTCACTGGGAAATGGTGTGCACTGGGAAATGGTGTGCACTGGGAAATGGTACTCACTGGGAAATGGTGTGCACTGGGAAATGATATGCACTGGAAAATGGTGCACACTGGGAAATGGTGTGCACTGGGAAATGGTACACACTGGGAAATGGTGTGCACTGAGAAGTGGTGTGCACTGGGAAATCGTGGGCACTGGGAAATGGTACTCACTGGGAAATGGTGTGCACTGGAAAATGGTACTCACTGGGAAACAGTGTGGGGTCACTTGCTGGGAACCTACCAAGCATCTTTTGCTTATAAGTAGTGTACCAAAGGGAACTGGCACCCATGACCCCCACCACCCCCGCTGCCACCTCCCTCATCCTAAGCTACCTCTCTCTACAATCTAACCCCTGACCATTTTCTTTCCATCCTTCTGATCAGATTAGGACTAACAAGGAGGTTTGCCTAAAATTTAGATTTTCTTTCTTTATATTTGAGTTTTTTCTTTTTCTTTCCTTTTCGAGACAGGGTCTCACTGTGCAACCCAGAATGGCCTCACACTCACAGAGCTCTGCCCCCCTCTGTTGGGATAATCTCTTGTGCACTCTGTGGGAAGCATCACCTGCCTCAGGGCTTTGTAAATACCTTCTGATTGGTTTAATGAAGAGCTGAGCAGCTGAGAGCAAAGCAGGACAGGACAGGTGGAACATCCGGGCAGAGATGGGAACTCTGGGGAGTGAGAGGCAGGAGATTTGACAGCCAGACCTGGAGGAAGAAACAGTGAGGAGATGCGACTAACAAAGCCAGGTGGCAGGGCAGAGCTGGGGGCCGGGATTACTGAGGTGAAATAGCTGAGACTCTCCCAAGCTTTCCTAATTATTAAAAAGTCTGTGTGTCTGTCATTCCTTGGCGGGGGTGGGGGGGTGGGAGGGGGGAAGGGGTCTGGTGGCACAGCTCTGCCTCCTGAGTACTGGGATTAAAGGTGTATGATACCACATCCAGCCCATAAAATTAAAAAAATCCAAACTGACTTTTTTTCAAACAAGATCTTATGTAGCTCTGCCTGGCCTCAAGCTTCCTGAATAGCCAAGGATGATTTTGAACTCCTGACCCTCCGGCCTCTTCTAATAATGTTCTGCTAGATCCCAGCCATGGGCAACTGGCACCACCTTCTTTTTATGAGGATCAAACTCTGTACACACTACACTAGCGCTCTACCAGATGAGTTCCTGGTTTGTTGATTTTTTTTTTAAAGAAAACCACCTAGTTGGTGCTGAGTTTTCCCATTTGAGTCTCTCTGGTGACCTATCCACTCACCCACTTCTTGTCAGCATTATTCCACCAGAGGGCAGCCAAGAGAAAGGCTTCTGTGACAAGTGGCATTGGAAACTCTCAGGCTTCTACAGAAGCTGTACGGAGAAGCTTCTCTGTACAGCGTCCGGTCCAATGCCAGAGCTGGAAAATACGAGTGCTTACACTCACTCCGCCAACCCTATCCATCCACCCAGCATCTGTGCCAACCACGAACCGGGATACCCCAGGTTCTGGTGCACTTATCAAACACCATGATCCTCAAGGTCCCAGAGCTATGACGGTTAGTGTTGTTAACCTGATGTTCCAGAAGCGTCTGAGGATGAGCATTCTTCTGGGGATTATCCTGATTTCACCAAATGAGGTGGGGAGAGCCGCTCGAGGTGGTGACACCACTTCCTCACTGCAATCCTGGACTATAAAGCGGAGGAAGCAGAGTGAGCAGTCACCTGCTTGCCCACACCCATTGCTCTCAGCGGCTTTGCTGCCTGCACAGGGTGGGCAGCTGCCTCAAGCTCCTGCTGCTGCAGCTTCTCCTGCAACAACGGACTGTACCTGAACTGTGAGCTGAGATACAACCTTCACACTGCAGCTTCTCCTGCAACAATGGACTGTACCTGAACTGTGAGCTGAGATACAACCTTCAGCTCTTAAGTTGTTAGGATACCTTATCACAGAAACAGGAGAAGCAACGAAGGCAGGATCTCTGTTCTTACCTGTTTAGGAAATGAACCCAAAGCAAGAGCACATCAGCTCTCTACCCAACTTTAACTACAGACCAGAACTAAGCAGGAAAACAGCCAAAGTTAGATCCCAGGTGGCTAGGGAGGCTATTGTAACATAAACTAATCTAAGTACAGTTGAATGGAATCAGGAAATGAGGCGTGTCTTCAAAAGGGAAAGAAGCCACGCAATTCTGGCACCGAGTATGAACCTACCAGTGGAAAGCCAGTCTGTACTTCACGGTGAGCATTGAGTACCTCATAGTGAGACTCTGTCTCAAAAGAAATAATAACAGGACTGGGGATGTAGCTGGGGATGATAGGACGCTGGTCACATGTATCAGGCCCTGAGCTGGACTCAGGCAGAAGAAACAGAAAAAACAAAAGCTCTAAAGTCATCAACCTTGTTTGCTGGATCAACAAGAAGAGAATGTGATTATGAAGGAGTTGGGGGGAAGGGGCGGACAGCAAGAGGCAGGTGCAGTGGTAGGCCTGCTTCAGGTCCCGTAGTCCTCTCAGGCGTGTGGGGATTTTTTTCTCCTCCCTCTCCCCCTCTTCCTCTCTTCTCTTCTCTCCTCTTCTCTGGGCCTTCATTACTCATGTTGTTGCCTGGGCTCCTCAGACTGGGCCATTTAGAGACTTTCAGGCTATGTCCTTCTGAAATTCCCCACACTGTTTTCAACATTACCTTGCTCTGCAGCACAAAGTTCAAGGCTCACCAAGTGCTTACCTGTGCCAGCTCTAGACTCAGCCATGTAGTTAAGGCACTGGCCATGTTCATGTCATTTCAGCGTTATCCTCAACAGCCAGAACTGGGAAATGTATGTCTATATGCTGTATGTACATGTGCAAGTATGTGCATGTTTATGTACGCCAGTGTGTTCACATCTTTTAATCACAGGCTCATATTGATTCCATTCGTCTCAACCTAATGCCAGAGACTTTTTATTCCCACCTCCCTCTCTTTCTGACAGGACCTCACAGAGTCCAGCCTAGAGACTTTTCATTGCTCTTCCCTTACCCCCACCTCCCTTCCCTTTCTGACAGGACCTCACAGAGTCTAGCCTAACCTAAAACTTGCTGTGCAGCCACGGATGACATTGAGCTTCTGACCCTCTGCTCTACCTATCAAATGCTGGCATTATAGGCATGTGCCACCACATCTGGTTCTAGAGCGAAGCAGGTAGAAGCCAGGGTGTTGGCACACTAGGCAAGCACCCTACCAATGAACTTCATGCCCATGTTTTGTCTCTTAAGAGACTCTAGCTCCTAAAATACCAATACATTGACTCATTGTTTTTGTTACTATTCTCTTGCTGCGAAAAGACATCATGACCAGAGCAACTCTTATAAAAGAAAGCATTCAACTGGGAGCTTGCTTACAGTTTCAGAGAGCTGGTCCATGATCATCATGGTGGGAAACAGGCACTGGGCTGGAGCAGCAGCGACTGAGAACTGCACATCCTGATCAGCAGGCAGGAGGCAGAAAGAGTCACTGGGCCTCAAAGTCCACCCTCAGAGACACACCTCCTCCAACCAGGTCACACCTCCTAGTCCTTCCTAAACAGCATACCAGCTGGAAAATGAGCATTCAAACATTTGAGCCTATGGGAACCATTGTCGTTCAAACCCCCACACTCATCTTTTCAATACCCACAAGATGGCTTCAGGACCGCTGTACTGCTGCCATGCAAGTAAGAGCTACCTGCAAAGATCAAACCTCCCCCGGCCCCCCTGTTCATTTTACAATGAGATCAGAAATGGCCGGTCCTGTGTTCAAACCCTACCTGGTTCTTTTCCTTGTGGTGTTCGGTTATTCAATGTTTGTATTCAATTGTGGAATTAAGAAAAAAAGAAACATCCTAAATTCCAACTCCAGCTTGTTTATGTGCATGTGTTCATGGCTATGTGTGGGTATGTAAACACGGGAGCCCCTGGAACTGGAGTTAGACTACCTGTCTTGCATTTATCTATTGTCTTTCCCAGGGCCTGCAGGATGACTCAGCAGAGAAAGGCATTTGTCAACAAGCCCAAAGACCCGAGTCTGACCCCCAGGACCAAAGGAGAGAAATGACTCCTGCAAACTGTTCTGTGACAGCCCCAGGCTTGCATCTGCTCACACATGAATGCACACCTGTACAAAGGTACACACTGAATAAAAATGTAATAAAAGGGCTTTTGCTTTTATGTTTTTTAATGGGCTATCCCAGCTTGCTTGTCTGCTGTTATGCTAAAACACTGACCCAAAGCAACCTGGGGAGGAAAGGATTGATTTGGCTTACACTTCCAGGTCACAGTCCTCACTGAGGGAGAGCAGGGCAGGAGCTCAAGCTAGAACTAAAGGGAAACCACAGAGAAACACTGGCTTGCTCCCAGGCTCACTCTCAGCTACCTCTCTTACATAGCCCAGGCCTATTGGCCTATGGATGGTGTCCGAATTGGGCTGGGCCCTTTTACATCAATTGCCAATTGGGAAAATGTCCCACAGACCTGCCCAAAGGCCAATCTGATGAAAATGATTCCTCAGGTTCCTCTGCCAAGGTTCACACCCAGTTGACAAGCAAGATTAGCCTTTCTCAATGAAGATCAAAATTAGGTTGTAAAGCTTAGAGAGCTTAGATGTTTGGCTGTTAGGAAAGCATACTGCTCTTGCAGAGGAAACAAGCGCCTCACAAGGACTAGTAATAACTCTACCTTCATGGGGACTGGACGCCTCTGCCTCTCTAGGCACTGGCAATAAGGTGCCCAGAAACACAAGCACTTTAAAATGACTTTAATAAAAGCTAGGCAGTGGTGACACATACCTTTAATCCCAGCACTCCGAAAGCAGGCAGAGGCAGACAGATTTCTGTGGTTTCCAGACCAGCTTGGTCTACAGAGGGAGTTCCAGGATAGCTAAAGCTACACAGAGAAACCCTGTCTCAAAACAAAACAAAAAGAGAAAGGGAGAAAAAGAAAGAAAAAAAGAAAGACAGACAGAAAGACATAGGGCAGTAACTGAGGTAGAACACCACATTGAGGAAAAAATGTGTTTTCGGGTAGACACAACACCATGTTACACAACAACGTAAGGGAGCCACAGGAACAGACAGACACATAGGAGCTTCAGGGACGGGGATGGCAGTACAGGAGGCAGCTGTGAGGACACGCGGCTTAACACATAAAGGACACAAAGAATTCCCACATTATAGAGCAGGTTGTTGTTGGGAGACAGGGGCTTCCTTGTAGCCCAGGTTAGAACCCCTCTCAACAACACCCGCCCACCTCATCTGCTGGAGCTAGGACTCCAGGGGAGCCCCACATATACCTGGAGTCGTTTGCTATCCAGCTTCTACCCTTCCAAAGTGGTGGCAGTTGTCTCTCTGGAGCCCATGTCAAAATAGAGGTATTAGTTTGTAGGAACAGTTAAGACACCACCAGTTTAATGCTATACAAAGTAATGCGAGTAAATGGCACCAAGCACACAGAGAAATCAGCACAAGTTTCTGAGATTACATCAGTGACGGCTGAGGCTCATTCCCAGAACCTAGGACTAAACTGAATGTGTTCTAGAGGAAAAACATGCGCTCTATGGACAGCGGGATCTTGTCCTGAATCAAAACTGAGTTAACAGTTACAAAGGCCACAGTGAGTCATTTGACATCACCTTGCCTGTGCAGGGTATAATGTGTCCTTTGAGAAGTGACCCAGAGATGACAGAGCAGTATAGCTCACTGCCCCTGATGCAGGACAGAGCTTCGGTAAACAATTCCTTCAATAAATCAGATTAAACTTAGTCAGCAAGGCAAAGAAAGGAATAACCAAACTTAAATAACACACCTGAAAGAAATCAGAGAATTCACTCAATCTCCAACAATATTTGGTGATGGCAAAAACAAAACAAAACGAAACAAAACAAAAAAAACCTGCCCAATACTTAGCTACCACTCTTAGTTTTGAAAGTGTCCCAGGATCTATTTTTAAAGAGTAAAAACACACGCTGATATGTTTATTCATAAAAGACCAGCAACTCAAAACTGCTTCCTGTGTATTGCTCATGGGCTTAAGGCATGCAGCTAAGTGAACCACAACACGCAGAATCAGCGTCATGGTCTAATAACGTGTAGACACAAGAGGTCTGACAATATTTATTAAATGATATTTTTAAAGTTTCTATTTCGGTTTCAAATCCACCAGCAAACCCAAATGCAAAAGCAAATGAGTCCTTAAATGCTCTTAATCAAAATATTAAAATATACAGTAAACTTTCAGAACCAGCAATGAACGCTGCCAGAGACCAAATATTACAGAGTTTGGTCCGACCCCTACAAAAAAACAACCTCCCTCCCTCTCATATGATCATGTGTCAGCCATCACATCCTGACAAGCTGAAAAATAGAAAAGCTCACCGTCTCAGTTCGCGATACTGAAATATAATAATAACATTTTTGTCTTAAGGCAACTCCCTAGTAGGGCGCGGGTCCACAGCAGGCTATATTCTTACCTTTTTAAGAGAGAGAGGGGAAAGGATGGGAGAGGAGTAGAGAAAACAAAATCACCCACAACTGGCAGCCGTCTCTAACTTTGAAAACGCAGAAAGAGGTGCGGGTAGAAGACGAGGGGGAAAAAAACCGCTTTCTCCTGTTCTAAACTTGCAAATATCCAAAATCCGTTATCACAGCGCCCCCCCCCCCATTAAAAATAACCAAGCCTTGAGGACATAGTATCTGTTCAAAAGCAACAACCTGAGGCTCCAGCAGCCCGTGGAGAACTTGGGGGCGGGGGGCGAGGGAGACCAGAGTCCAAGCTCTGCAGCTACCGTCCTCTGGGCTCCCCATAGCCGCACCCTCGGGCCGTCCCGGGCCTCGCTGAGCCGCCCCGCCGCCCGAGTACGCACGGAGCCCAGCGCCCGCCACCCGCGTCCACAGGGAGCCCTGCGCCCCGCCGCCCGCTGCCCGCCGCCTGCGCTCGCCACCTACCTGGAGCCCGGCCGCCACCACCGCGCTGCTGCTGGGCGCCCGGCTGCGGGTCGCGAACCGCTAGCAGGCTCCGCCACACAAGACGGCGACCACACCCAGAGCCCTGCACGCCGGACGGGGCGGGGACCGGGGCGCCGCGCGCGGGGCGGGGGCGGGGGCGGGGGCGCGCGAGGCCGGGGAGAGGGTCTGGGAACGCGCCGAGACAGCCGCGCGCGCGGCTCGGGTCGGGGCCGGCGGGAGCGAGCGCGGTCGGGGCGGGGGGCGCTCCAGGGGCTCAGAGAACCCAGAGCGCGCTTGGCCTGGGTGGAGGCTGATAGGCGCACGCACGGCCAGGGGCGCGTGTGTCTTGGGGAGGGGGGTGGCGGGGGTGCGCGTGGCCTGGGCCGGGGTGCCGGGGGTGGGCGCTGGCAAGGCGTGCAGCTTCTGCGGCTTTGGGAAGCGGAAAGAGCATCCCAGGCAGTTTCGATTTATCCGTGTGCCCCTGGACGCGCCGTCTAGTCTAAGCTCTGTGCCTGACTTCTCGCCTGGGCCTGGCCTGGACCTGGCCTAGCCTGGGCTGCTCTGCTCTAGGGTTGAGCCAGGAGAGCCAAAGATGCAGTCTGCAATTATTGGGCTCTGAAATCTGAAGTCAATCCAGGCAAGCAGCAGTCGGTGGATGCCCGAGGTTCACGGGTAACATAAAGCTAGCGATACTGCCCCTCCCCACTACACACTCCTTCCCCTCCCCCCAGTCCCCCACCCCAAAGGTGCTGAACACATTCCTGAACAAACCCATGCTCGCACAGAGCCTGGCCTCTTGACTGTCAGCTCTTGGAAATTACTCTCTCTGTTGTCACTGATGACTGGAAGGCCTTCCCCAGCACTCTGCCAGGTCTCTGCTCTTTAAACACCAAGGTACCTCAAGGCATCTCAAGCGACTTTGTTCACATTTCTCTAGCGTTTTATACTGAACATGTCATAAAATAAATTTCTCCCTCCAATTTGCTTCTGCAGGGGCATTGCTCCTCTCCCCACCCCCATCTTTCTTTGGAGTTAATTCCACTTTGACAGACGGTTGCTATAGCATTCTCTTTCTGACGTCAAACAATTTAAAGAAACAGAGCTGGGTAACAGGATTGCAGAGCTGGAGAAGGGTTTAAAGACTATCAGGAGAGCCTGACACCCCTGCGGCCTTCCACTACTTCCTTATCAGCTGCTCCGCGACATCACCTGAAATAAAATCCACTCATACCTACGGCAAGGAGGCCAAACACAGCGCTCTGAAGGTGACTGGGAAGAAGATGCAGCTGCTCTGTGTAAAAGCCACACCACCACAGATGTAAAAACTCCAAGATACCAGGATGATGAAGTGGTTTCTCCCCCAAAGTTTTGCTTTCCCTAATTAAATGCTGGTTGCTCTTTCTCTGCTGAAGAAAATGAAGAAGTGCCAGACCTACAGTCTAAGAGTCAGGATGGTTGGTTGCAGCCTGAGTAGTCTAATTTTTGATGGCGTGTTTTAGTAATAAGTCCTAAACTAGAAAGTTGGAAACAAAAGGAAGCTGGTATGTAGGTAGCACTTGCATTTCTAAGGCTCCCTGCCTCAGCCTGCCTCTGTCTTTTATCCCCATTTCACAGATTAGCAAACTGAGGCCCACTAGGATTCAGTTTGTTTTGTGAGTTCAAGTAACATGGCACCTGACTAGACCAATTCCAATACCTATTTTCCTTTGCTGTGATTGGTTCCCTCTTAATCCTGTACACCAGCATGTACTATATGGCAGGATTCTGAGATTTGCCCTACTTTCAACTGTATATTGAAAGACAAGCATCTGGGGAAACTGAATGGAAAGCCCTGGGGTACTGAATCTGTTCTGGAGACGACTGGAGGAACAGCCATCAATAGCTCCAAAGCATGGACTACAGAGCCTGGAAAGATTGATGACCTGTGAAAATTTGATGTGGACAAAAATCCTGGCTGAATAGTCCAAATACTTAAAAGAAGTAAGAAAGTGTTCATCGCCCAAACAAACCCACTTCTTAGTATATTATATTTATTGTATTTGTTTTGTTGCCTGTCACTCAGATTTCTGGAAAGAACCCTTACTGTTTAAGAACAAGCCTGTGTACTGTGCATTGGAAAGTAGAGGCAGTGATATTTTCATTACTCAGAGCAACATCCCAAGAGTAACGAAGTGTGTGGATGAATTCTCACAGCTCCTGGTGTGTCCAAGAATAAGGAGACCTGTGGAGGGTGGAGGTAAAGAAAAGAGAGGGAGAGGGGAGAGGAGAGAGGGGGAGAGGAGGACAGGAGGAGAGGGAGGAGGGGGAGAGGAGGAGAGGGGGGAGGGGGAGAGGAGGAGAGGGAGGAAGGGAAGAGAGGGAGGAGGGGAAGAGGAGGAGGGGGAGGAGAAGAGGGAAATGGGGGAGAAGGGAGAGGAGAGAGGGAGAGAAGGGGAGAGGGGAGAGAAAGAGAGAGAGAGAGGGAGAGACTGGAGACTGGGAATCTGGTGGAAAGAGAGACGCAGTCAGACACTGAGAATGAGATAAATAGAAAAAGACAGCCAAGGAGCTACACAAGAATACACACAGACACGTACACACAAGTATACACACATACATGTACACATACATATATGCACACTCACATGCATACGCCCTCACACACATACACAGCTCATTGTTGGCGATACTGGCTGTGTGGAAGACTGCCTCTCAGGACTGAGCATGATGACCCACAGCAGCATCTAGATCACTAACTCACTGGGTCCATGTTCTCAAAGTCTGCTTTATTAACAGAACATAAGAGGAGCCTCAGAGACAGAGCCGGTACCTTCCGCCCTCATCTCCAGGATAATGTTCACCAGAAGCACTTGTATCTACTAACTACTCCAAGGACAAAGACATGAAGACATAGTTGCTCGTTTTGTTTTCTGTCCTGACCTGCTCAGAACCTCATACACACACAGACTCCCACTGTAAATTGCTTATAGTTCCTGGGTCACTTCCCTCAGATGCTCAGCAAGAACAATTTCAAACCTATCTTCCTCAGGCATCTCAGAGAATTTAGGAGAGTGCTACTGCTACACTGGGCAAATGATGTCTGCCACAGGCATGGGACAGGGAATAGAAGTGTGCAGGCACATGTTACCTGTTCTTCATCTTGTACTTCCTGTTCTGGGAATCTTGTTGGAAAGGAACTTGGCACAGTGGGAAAAACACACACTTCATATTCTGTCAAAGACTCAGTGTAGGGCTCATGTTGTTGTGAGATATATATATATATATATATATATATACACACACACATATTCCCTAGGATCCTATAGTCTACATGGGGTCTACCTTATCATATACTGAATTCTACCATAGTTGACAAATACTTCTGGCACTGTTGGTCAGCTAAATATTCACTAATTAGCTCATCCTATCCTAAGAAGACTTTTGAATAGCATGTTGTAGGGAGCCACTCTGACCTGTTTGTACTGGTGAATAAAAACATCTGATTAGTTCTTTCTTGCTCCATATAAGCAACCCTGAAACGATGGAGTTGAACAAGCAATGTGTTCCCGCGCGCGCGCGTGTGTGTGTGTGTGTGTGTGTGTGTGTGTGTGTGTGTGTGTGTGCACACCTGTGGTGGGGTGTCCCACAGCATGCTAGGCACAGCAATAGTCGTCTATTTTGCCCCTGAACATCTTTGTATAGGGCTTGGTGGCTTAGCAAAAGCATCCTTTACTTTTTGCCCTGTCTGCTACACTGTTAGCCATGGCTCTCTCATGGGGCTTGGAAATCAGGGCTACCTGTTGACTGGAAGACCAGCCAAGTATAGGCTCCGTTTCCCTTCTTACAGACCATTCCATGAATTGTGAATTCCCTGCAGGCCAGCAGCTGAATTCTAAGAGCAGGTGTTCTGGAAAACAGGGAGGAAGTGCACGGCGTCTCAATGACAGCCCACAACACAGATGCGATTCCTGTGTTCTCTAGATCTGGCCAGGCTACAGGGCTGTACACGCAGACCTCTTCATCAGATAGTGGTCCATCCTAGGAGAACAGGGGGCTAGCATCTACCCTTACAGACATCCTTAGAAACGGATCCTTCTGGCTTGGCGTGTACATGTGCGCCTGCCATCCCAACACATCTGAGGCTGAGGCAGGATGATTGTAGCTGGAGGTCAGTGAAGTAGCAGTAGGCTGCACAGTGAAAACATGCTTTAAAGAGCAACAGTGTTGGCAACAACCAAAGTCCATACCAAAGCACCACCATCAACCAACTCTCAATTTCATAACTAAGAGTTTATCTTTCTTTTCCTTTCTAAGGATAAGCTTTACTGATAATAATAAGGATAAGTCTTACTGATGATAACATGTTCTGTCAAATATTTCCAACAATAGGTCTCATTTTTTCTTACTTACATGATGCCTCTTTTTTTTTTTTCCTTCAGAATTTGCTGGTTCAGATTGTTAACATGACACATGCTGGAAACGCCTAAGAGGAGGGAACATCAGGTCAGGAATCAGCTTAACCATGGAGCTGTTGGGAGGCATTTTCTTGATTAGTGATAGATGTGGGAGGGCCACTGAGGCCAGTGCCATGCCTAGGCAAGGTAGTCCTGGGGCATATAAGAAAACAAGCAAAGCAAGCCATGGGAGGAAAAGCATGGCTACTTTGGTTTCTGTCTCTAGTTCCTGCCTTGATTTCCCTCAATTATCACCCAGAAGTTGTAAGATGAGATAAATTCTTTCCTCCCTAAGTTGGTTGGGGATACACACATACACACACACACACACACACACACACACACACACACACAAATGTTGTCAACTCAACACAAGCTAGAGTTACCAGGAAAGAGGAACCTCCATTGATATAATACCTCTACCAGATTGCCTGTAAATAAGTCTATGGACATTTTCTTGATAAACGGTTGGGAAGTCCCACTTATAGGCAGGTGGTATGGGTTATATAAAGAAAGTGGGTCAAGCAAGCCATTGGAGCAAGCCAGGAAACAGCATTCCTCCAAGGCCTCTGCTTCAGTTTGTCCCTTGATTTTCCTTTACCATGAAGTAGCTGCAAATATAAGCTAAAATAGACCCTTTGCTCCCTAAGTTGCTTTTGTTCACTGTGTTGGATTGAATGAGAAGTCCCTCATATTCATCTGAATATTCCTTGGTCCCCAGTTTGTGGTGATGGTTGGGGAGGCTTAGGAGGCATGACTTTGCTGAAGGAAGTATGTTATTAGGGAGCCCTTTGAAATTTCACAAGCTGGGCTGGCGAGATGGCTCAGCGGGTAAGAGCACTGACTGCTCTTCCTAAGGTCCTGAGTTCGATTTCCAGCAACCACATGGTGGCTCACAACCACTCGTAATGAGATCGGACGCCCTCTTCTGGCGCGTCTGAAGACAGCTACGGTGAATTACGCAGGAGCGAACAGGGGCAGCAGAGATCCTGAGTTCAGTTCTGAGCAGCCACACACATGATAGCTCAAGGCCATTTGTACAGCTACAGTGTACTCATACACATAAAATTAAAAAAAAAAAAAAAAAGAAATTTCACAAGCCAAGTGCCATTTCTGGCTCACACTCTCTGCTTCCTGTTTGTGGGTTTGAGATAGGAGTGCTCCTGCCCCAGCTACCAAGCTTCTCCACCATGATGGTAATGGACTCTTTATCTTTCTGGAGCCATAAGCCATGATGAAGTCATGTGCTCCCGTGGAACGTAAACTTTGAGACTAGCTCCATTCATTAAACATAGCATGTGGTTCATTCATTTAAAAGATAATGTTTTTACTCCTTGAAAGTTCCATATATTTATATAACATGTTTTGATCGTATCCATCCATCACCACTTCCTTCCAATTTCCCTAAGTGCCACTACCCTCACACACACACACACACACACACACACACACACACACACACAAGTGTCCCTGGGGGCCAGAGCCATTAGATATGCTAGAGCTGGAGTTACAGTTAAATATGAGCCACCTGATGCAGAGAACTGAACTTGTTCCTCACCACTGAGCCATCTCTACAGCCCCTTCCCCCATTTCCCTTTTTCTATTGTTACTAATAACTCCCTGAATCCAGTAGTGCTGCTCATATGCACATGGGGATGTGGCCATCAGTGGCTAGGAGCAACCTACCATGTCCCAAGAAGTGAGTGACTTTGCCTCCCTCAGCAGCCATCAGCTGCCAACAGCTCCTCCTCTAGGGATAGGGTCTGGTCTCCTTACTTCCCATATATGCTGAGATACTGACAAGATTGATCTTGTGGAGGTCTGATGCAGGTAACCACGGCTGCTGTGAGCTGATATGTGCAATAGCCATGTTGTGTCCAGAAGTCACCAAGGCTCTCCTTCCTTCCAGTCCTTACATTTTTTTCACCAGCCTCTAGTGGGAGCTTGGTATTGGTGACCAATCCACAGCTAAACCCCGACATCACTTTGAGCAGTTAGGGGTCTCTATGTTTTTTGTTTGTTTGTTTGTTTGTTTTTTTTCAGACAGGGTTTCTCTGTGTAGCCCTGGCTGTCCTGAAACTCACTCTGTAGACCAGGCTGGCCTTGAACTCAGAAATCCATCTGCCTCTGCCTCCCAAGTGCTGGGATTAAAGGCGTGCGCCACCACCACCTGGCAGGAGTCTCTGTTTAACCACTACCTACCACAAGAAGACCAATCTCTGACCAAAGTTCAGAGCAACAACAAATCTATAGATATGCTTAGGTGTAAGGGGGAGGTTCTGATGCTAAGGTCCTGTTCCCTAACTGGCTCTTGAACTATCAGTAAAGAAAGCCTTGGGCCAATTGCTGGGCACAAGGTACAGGCGGGACTTCCATGTCCCAGGAGGAAGAGGCAGACATAAGGAAGGAGAGGAGGCAATTTTTTTTTTCCATACCTTGGAAAGTGAAGAAGCCAGAAGTCATGTGAGGTATTGGGAGGAGCTGTGGCCCATGGCCTCTAGTATAGTCAGGTGGCCAGGGATTTGAACTCAGGACCTTTGGAAGAGTAGTTGGTGCTCTTACTGGCTGAGCCATCTCTCTAGCCCTATAGTCAGATTTTATAGAGACATTTTTCTCAATTGAAGCTCCCTCCTCTCTGATGAGTCTATCTTGTGTCAAATTGACCTAACTAACCAGTACATATATGTATTAATTTGGCAAGTGAATGATTTGTCTTTGTACTTTCTTCAGCATTGTGGGTACATGTTATTTATACCTTCTACCTTTCCTGCTTTGACCCCAATCCCTAGATTTATTTCTGATTAATTTTCCTAAATCATGACACCGATTGTATCCCTCTTTGGCTCAAAGAACCTGCAATGTTATACCACTTACTCTTTTCATTGTTGTAATAAACACTTACCAAGCAGCAGATTGGGGTGGGGAAGGGGGCAAGAGTTTGTTATGTTCATAGGTGGAGAGACCACAATCCATCCAGCTAGAGAAGGCATGTTAGTTAGAAGGAGGATGAGGCACAGTCAGTCTACAGGCAGGAAGCAGCTATCTATCAAACCTCAAGGCTGGGCTTCAGTGAGACCCCCACCTCCTAAATGTACCCCAACTTTCTAAAACAGCACAGCCAGCTAGGGACCAAGTGTTCAGACACATGAACCTATAGGGACTAATTTCACGCTCAACTCACAAAAAATGTTTCCCAAGCATCTACTTAACCAGTGTGTGCTCTGCAAGTCCTCGTAGAATCACCCTCCAACCCTGTTTCCAAATGCTTACTGCACTTCCTGAGTCTGTTTCCTATCCCACCTGGTCCTTCTGCTCTTCAGAGGGTTGACATTCTGTCCCCAATGATACCCTTACCCAAAGGCCTCCATGTCCTTCCTTCCAACACTCTCAAGAACTAAAAACTCAACACTATCCATGCCCCACCACCCCTGTACCCAGTAGGCCACTAAGAAACATCACCAGTTTATCTTAGACATTTGTCCCCAGGCTGTGAACGCTCCCTTATAGACAGGCAGCAACTCCCACACCAGGAAGTGGCCAGCTGGGAAACAAGTCTACTTTGCTAGCAGAAGCCAAGGTATTTCCAAGTGATTGTGTTGAGCCTCTCCTTTGGGATGGGGGCGATCCAAGGGAGGGATTCCACTCTCCCTTCAGCACTGCATTCTGCTGCAACTTCCCCGAGCCCACCTGCTCTACTCAGTTACAGAACACAGAGTGAAGCTGCAGGAGAAGCTCTTTTATGTCTGTCTGAGCAGTTCAGTGAGAGGGTTTTGAAACTTTTAAAGAACTTAATGATATGGTAATTTTTCAGGTAATTTTCCAATAAAGCAGAAAGAGCTCTGATAGCTGTCATCAACGTGTCACTTCCCTCCAGCAATGAAAGCAATGAAGGGAGCAATGATCAAATAACAGAAGTAGTTTCTAATGGAAGCTTTGTTCTGGACTGCACATGAGAGGCACAAGGGTGGAAAGGAGCCCTGTAGAACAGCTGGTGTCATTTGTTGTTAGAAACACCATTCTCCATATCAGAGAACAACAATTACCAAACATGCCCTTTAGAACAAGTCTAAAATTAAAAAAAAAAAAAAAGATTTGGGAACTGGAAAGATGCTGGAGTTCACAGCACTGGCTGCTCTCACAGAGGACCCGGGTTTGATTCCTAGCACCTACGTGGAGCTTCACAACCACTTGCAATTCTAGTTCCATGGAGGCTCTCTTCTGTCCTCCAAAGGCTGTATACATGTTGTATACATAAAACCACACAGGCACACACACACGTGCACATGGAAACAAAGAATAAGACAGCTATAAAAACAAGATGATTTTGAATGTTCCATTTTGCCCCAAAATGTATTTAACAGAAAAAGGCATTGCGTTCAGACTTCCTTCTCCATCTTCTCTATTGTGCTCTGAATATGCAATGTTCCTAGAAGTTCATTATTTGAATGCTTGGCCTCAGCTGGTGATCCTGTTTGGAAGACTGTGGGACCTTTAGGAGATGGAGCCTTGGCAGAGGAAGTCCACCAGGTTTTATAGTCCAGTCCCACTTCTCTCTGTTCCCCACTCACCCCCTGCCCCACCCCACCCTCACAAATCCCTCCCCCATTACCCCATTACCCCCTCCTCAAAATCCCTTCTCCCATTACTCCATTCCCCTACATTACTCCCCCCATTACCTCCTCCCCTTCTCCGAGAAGAAGGGACATTTATCAATCTTACCACAGCACCTGAAGCCATCAAGGGTTTCTTGTTAAGTGAGTCAGTGAGTAAGTGAAGACTCAGGGTCTCCAGGAATCTACCCATACATTCATTCATTTATAAGTATTTAATATGTTCTTAGACAGTAACATAACCTTACTGCTGTGTAGGTACAGTGAAATTCAGATGAAAAATCAAACACACACACACACACACACATTTGGGTTTGTTTGACTGCTCTAGGAACACAATCTTATCCCATTTGGTGAGATAATCAAGCAGGGGTAAAAGTAGGGCACAAGTTCAAAGACTTTGCCTGTTTTTTTATGCATTACATCACGCTGAGCTAACACAGAAAACTGGTCTACCTTCCAAGATTTCAGTCCATCACATGATGTAAGGAGTAGCAAGCTGTCCATCCAATGACAGTAGCTAAAGAAGCCTTGGGAGAATTCATTCTCTCAGGGACCAGTGGTTCGTGGTCTCATACATCCAGAGTGCTTCAATGGGTGGTGGTGTCCACCATTTCTAAGTGCTCATTGGGAAGTCCAGCCATGACTCTGATCCACAGTATTAGCATGGTAATAATAGATTAAATAGAAACTGCTTTCTCTTTTCTTTAAAGGGGAGGAATCAATTATTAAAGCCAAATATCAGAAAACAAGTATATAAAATACTGTGGAACAGGAAGGAATTAAGAAACAATCTTCTTTAAAGCAGAATTATTTTTAAAATTATTTTTAAATATACTATTTTATTAATTCTTTGAGTACTTAATAATGCATACAATGTATTTTTGATCAAACTCACTTCCACTCCTCCCCTCACCTCTTCCCAGAATTATCTTCCCATCCACTACAACTTCATGTCCTTCTATACACATTGGTATGAGGCCATGAAGCTGGACCAGAAGACACTTTCAATCCAGTGCTCCCCAGTCTCTGGCTCTTATTCTGGCCCCTCTTTCATGACAATCCTTAAGATTTTGGGGGAGAGGGTATGATACGGGCTTCCAATTTTAGGCTGAACACTTGGGTAGTGGTTTCCTCCTAGACTGAAATATTCCATCCCAGGGAAGCACCTGAAGACAGAAGGTAAAGAACCCAACATAGCTTCAGGAAGTCCCTGAAACTGACCAGATTCATGTGCCCTCTCCCTCTCAGAAAAAGCGATACAAGCTATTGTTACTTTCAGACTCGCCAAGCTGCAAAGAAAACTCTAGAATTAGACCAGCTGCCTGAGAAGAATAGGCCAGCCTGGAAGAGGGTTACACTAACTGAGGTATCTGGAAAGGGCATTCTCTAATATGTTGAACTGCCTGCAGGCTGTGTGCTGTGCTAGGGTGAGCCTTAGTGATGCAGTGGTCTTTGAGTCATTTCTGTTTCTGCAAACAACCTCTCTCCCATATTTCTGTAAGTAACCCCAATAAAACCCATTGATTCACTAAGTCAGATTATGGTGGTATCCATATTTGGTGTGTCTTGGGCTCCCTGTCAGCACTCTGCAGTCAGTTTTTCTCTCCACTTGAACAGTTTTGTGTGCACTGTCCACTGCACAAAGAGAATCTGATGAGAACTAAGATTAAACAGAGTTCTTGTTTTCAAATCCTTCTTTCAATCTGTTCAAACATAAAATATGTTTATAAAACATATAAAAGCAAGGACCTGCCATTATTAGCCCAATTGTGGTCTTCAAGAGATTCATCAGGGATTTAATTTTCCCTTGTATACAGAGAAAGAGAGTCAGGCTCACAGAACTGAGCATCCTGCTGCTTAAGGTCCTAAGACAAGCCCAGGGTGTGTGTGTGGGGAGGGTCCTCAGCTCCTCGTTCCTTCCTAACCCTCCCACGTTAGCTACACAACCTAAGAGGAGTGTACTTGATAAGCTAAAGCTTTTCAGCAACTGAGCAGCACAGCAGACTATCCTACACATTTCGGTCATCTAACTGATGGAGGGTGGGCCCAGAACTTTCCAGACTATGTGTCTTGGCTCTTAGGAACCTACGCTCCATACACTCCAATCCTTACACAATTGTTCCCACTCTGTGTCTCTCTCATATGTCTACCTCATTCTCTCCCTCTCTTCTCTCACTAGTCCGGTTCTCTCTAGCTTGTATTCAATTCTCTTGTTTAGTTTTCATTGACAAAGTCTTGAACCCTTGTCCCACTGTGGATAGATTTCCTAGCTTAGAAGCTTTACATCATGAATTGTTCATCCTGCACTCCACACTGAGGTACTCATTCATGGTCCTGCCTTGCTCCATCTTCTCTGAGAACAGCGTGCACTCCATCGAAAACCAATAAATGTTTGAAATTTGTAATTTTTCAACTAATGAACAGATCACCACACTTATTTAAATTGCATCCCTCTCCCCACCCCCAAGACAATTCTGGTACTCTTAAGAATCTTAATAAAATTTGACTTATTTGTAATCAAACCCAGAATTCAAAGACCTAATAGTTACATTTTTACCCTTGCAGCACATAGGGATAAGTATCTTTTCCACAGTAACTTGTAACTGCTCAAGCGAGCCTGGGGCAGCTGTACAAGCCCTTGCAAGCAGGTTCTTGTCTAAGTGACAGTGACTCAGAGACGTATTAACTCAGAGGAGAATTGGAGGAAACAAAGAGTCCTTGTCATCTAGTGAGTAACTGCCTCATCTCTGGATGAAAAAGCAGGAACTCTAAAAATAAAACTTACTGTAGATTGTTCATCTTTCTTTCATTTTAAAAACCAAACCCTTAACTTGCCTTTTTGCATTTCTGCATTATTACTACCATTATAATTTAAGACAGGTTCTCAGTGCACAGCCCTGACTAGGCTGATGCTTACAGAGAGCTGCCTGCCTCTGGCTGCCCAGTGCTGGGATCAATGACAGATACCTGGTTATATGACATATTATTTTGTAAATGGCTTTACGTATCATTATTTGAAAGTAACTGCTTTGGTAAAGAATAGGGAACTTAGTCTTAGAGATCACATGTGTTGAAATGCAAATTTCAAGGAAAATGTATTTTCCATGAAATCAGACTTAGTTTTAATTTTTTCCACATTGATGATTGCCTAATAAATCTATTCTATGCCAATTAAAACACAGATTTTTAAAATCCAAATCTTCAATTACTTTGCCATTTTGTACATTTTGATGACATCAAATTATTCCTCCTATTGAAGTTGTTTGCAAAAGTGTATATTAAAAAAAAAAAAGAAGAAATCATTGTGTGATAAGGGGGAAAGACACAGGCTTTGCTGACCCATCTTTGTATCTCTTAGAGATTTGGAAAACTCCCAGACTTTCCCTGCCCTGGTCCATATGACAAACTACTGTGAAAATTATTTTTCTACTGTTCACTTTTGATAAAGTCACACCTGGGCTAAGAACCTATACTTTTAATGCATTTGTTCCCTCACTCCTGCTCTCCTGCATCATGGGGCACACCAGAACCTCTGTGATCCGGTCTCAGCCTGCCCTCTCTGGCTTTAGCACAGCAGTATATTCCACTGAAGGTCGTGCCTGCTTCTTTTGGGAAGCTGCCCTGGGGTTCATTTTGTTCTCACAATCCATAGTGCCTCACAGCTAGAAAGAGGCTGAGCACATCTTGTTTCTGGCTGTGGTAGCACTTGTCCATGTCTTGTTTGTATTGATGTCACTGCTTCATGAGGCCACAGGGAGGGCCTTGGTATCTCTCACAAGCAAAGCTTACTCGCCCTTTCCCAGCATGCCAATTAAAGAGACAACAAACAGTAAAAAGCAAAGAAAGCAAATGCGCTCAGTGCGGCCACACGGGGAGAAGAGAAAATGTAGAAATCCAGTGACACAAGACTTCCACCACTGCCACCACCACCACGTTTGGGGCACTGACATGAGGTTTAAGTTTGAAATGAAATGAAGAAGTACCTATAGATTCCAAGCAGTCCCAGTCAAGATGTGGTCTCACCCATCAGGGACCCATCACCCTCTCAGCCCCTGCAAAGCGTCCCACCACGGTGCGAAGTCTCTTCTTGGAGGCAAGCTCCCCATTCCACCCCCACCCCACCCCTGTGACTGGCACCTGGCTTCAGCTCTTTCCTTCCTCCAGCACAGGGTTTCTAAGGGAATTTCCATTCTTTGGAGTTCATAGTTTCAAAACTCTGAGAGCTGAACTGGTGGACACAAGTGTATCTTGAGAATGTATCTTCTCTGGACAGTGGAGAAGTAACTATTGTCTACTTCGGCTGCAATTATAATAATCTGTGTGCTTGTTCTATGTCCTAGATCTGAGGATAAGAAGAATGATAAATTTGAAAAAAAAAACTGTGAAGAACAGGGTTAGAAAAGCAGAAATTCAAGCCCTACCGCTGGAACCTTAGGAACAGTGTAAGTTTCAGCAGAACCTGCTCTTCTGGACTCCTTACTTCTTCTGTGGGAATTTATGGATGCCTGAGGCTGGGAAGATGGCTCAATGGGTAAAGTGTTTGCTGTACCAGCATGTGGACCAGAGTTCAGATACTCATCACCCACGTAAATGCCAAACCATGGGATTGGCATCCATTTGTAACCCAAGAACTCACACTCATGATAGAGAGACAGAGATCCACAGAGCAAGCTGGCTCTCTATCAGACTAGC
>NW_022196899.1:26298901-26300385 GCF_008632895.1 Mastomys coucha
ACAAAACCAGAGAGAACATTTCAGATCTATTCTTCACAAACTTTACTAACACATACACATGGAAGATCTATTAACTAGATGACTTCATCATTTCACTATATATATGTATATGTGCATATATATACATATATATATGCATATATCAAGTTGTAATTTAGTGTACCTTAATTACATGCAATTTTATTCATTAGTTATACATCAATAAATGCAAAACAATTAAATTAAAACAAACTAATATGAAGTAATACAAATAGAAAGAAAGGTAAATAAAATACTTCTTATTACATTCATTTTTATTCGTGTGTGTGTGTGTGTGTGTGTGTGTGTGGTGATGCATCTGCCTCACTGCATATATGGAGGTCAGAGGACAACTTCTAGGAGTCTGTATTCCCTTTCCAGCACATGGGCTCCAGAGATCAAACTAAGGCCATCAGACTTGGCAGCCAGTGTCCTCATCCACTGAGCCGCAGACCCAAAATAAATATTTCATTGAATAAAAATAAGAAAGGCCTGGACTACCAGTTATTGAAGCAGAGTCTAAGATTATTTCATACTGACACAGAAAAAATTATGTTGAAATATACAAGGCCTAGTATCAAGCGAGGAGACACAGTAGGATTCTTCCCATGAAGATACCAGGATCTTGAAACCACTGTCCCTTCCTGTTCCCTGCTTTCCCCCCAATCTTAGATATTTGATTTTTTTTTTAAGTTTTATTGCATTATAATGAGAAAAGTTACATAATTTCAATTTATCTGAATTTGTTAACATTTAAAAACATTTTTAAAAAATACAATTAAATCACATTGTTGTTTTCCTTTTGTACCCCAACTCCTCCCAGAGACCCCCCTTCAGTACCTACAATATTTTTTTGTCATATTCTTTAAAATGTTTAAAATATTATAACAATAAAAATGAGTATTATAAAAGTTTTTTGATATAAAACAACAATCAATAGTCTTATGTAGATGCTTGTCTACGGCAATACTGAAAATGCATACATTTTTCTCAATATAAATTTTAAATAACTCTAAACATATTAACTGTATATTTCAAAATAATACATCACTACTAATATTTTCTTAAATGAACATAAATATATAAAGTGTTTTTGTTTGTTTGTTTGTTTTATATTTAGTAGAGCTTAAATTTTTGGCTCTTACTGTGGTAACTTGATACAAGAGTTACAAAGGAGCTGGGTGGTGGTGGCACACGCCTTTAATCCCAGCACTTGGAAGGCAGGGGCAGGTGGATTTCTGAGTTGGAGGCCAGCCTGCTCTACAGAGTGAGTTCCAGGACAGCCAGGGCTACACAGAGAAACTCTGTCTCAGAACCTTCCCCCCCCCCAAAAAAAAAGACTTGCAAACGTCAAGCAAAGCATTCAGACTTACTCTTTGCTGTTCTCTTACAAACCCCCTCCCAATTTAATTGTCTATATTTCTTTTGAGTATATAAATACTTTTAAAATATGTAAGCTGTTCTGA
>NW_022196899.1:26301507-26301799 GCF_008632895.1 Mastomys coucha
TTTAGATTCTGGATGGTTTTGCTCATTTCCTTCACCTGTATGATTGTGTTTTCCTGTAGTTCTTTAAGAGATTCTTGTGTTTCCTCTTGAAGGGCTTCTAGCTGTTTACCTGTGTTCTCCTGTATTTCTTTGAGGGTACTATTTATGTCTTTCTTAAAGTCCTGTATCATCATCATGAGAAGTGATTTTATATCTGAATTGTCCTTTTCCGGTGTGATGGTGTGTCCAGGACTTGCAATGGTGGGAGTATTGGGTTTTGATGATGCCAAGTAACCTTGGTTTGTGTTGCTTA
>NW_022196899.1:26301910-26305034 GCF_008632895.1 Mastomys coucha
CCTTGCTAAATCTGACTGGAGCCTGTCCTTCCTGTGATCCTGATTGTGTCAGAACTCCTCAGAGTCAACCTGTCTATGTGATCCTGTGATTCTGGGATCCTGTGACCCTGGGCTTGTTAGAGCACCTGGGAGTGGAGCTTCCTCTGGGTGTTGTGGGACTGGCTGCAGAGCTTGTGCCCAAGGTCTGCTCAGGGTACCAGCTCAGACAGACCAGAAGAAGCCTGAGCCACTGGGCTGGCCGAGTTCCTGTGTGTCTGGCCCCACTGGTCCCAGTTACCCCCAGTGTTGGGACAGATGTTGTGTCCTCCTCAGCTCTGATCCTGGGCATGTTAGAGCACCTGGGAGTGGAGCTTCCTCTGGGTGTTGTGGGACTGGAAGGAACCTGAGCCACTGGGCTGGCAGAGTTCCTGTGTGCCTGGTCCCACTGGTCCCAGTCACTCCAGGTGTTGGGACAGATGTTATGTCCTCCTCACGTCTGATTCTGGGCGTGTTCAATATTTGATTTTTTAAAAGTGTCTAGAAATAGCATGCTCTAAGAAGGTTTTGGTTAATGTAAAAATATGCAAATACAAGCAGTTCTGAAGGGATGTTGCCTTCTGAGCCTTACTAAGAACAAGGAGCTTAGTGGACAGACCTGTGAGTGCAGGTAGGACCATCACTGCTGCTCAGAGGAACCTGCCCAGAACCCTCAGGACACAGGAATTGAGGGCCTGGCTGGGACAAGAGTCTTCAAGTCTCCATCTGCACCCAGATTTGATCCTGTGCCACAGAGCTACATACACAAATATCTCCAGGAGAGAGCTAGTCTCCCAGGAGTGCCTACCTGCGAGGACAGGTAAGACCACTTCTCTTCAAATTCCTGACCCAAGAGGAACCCTTACAGAGCCATCAGAACACAGGAACCAAGGATCAGCTGGGGGCAGGATCCTTCTGATCTCTATCTACACCCCAGAGCTGACCCTGTGCCACAGCTCTTCATACACAAATTCCTCCCAGAGAGAATTGGTTTCCCAGGAGTACTGACACACAGGCTTGCAGGAGGGACAAGCCAAAATCAGAGACAGCAAGACCAGCTAACACCAGAGATAACCAGATGGCGAAAGGCAAGTGCGAGAACATAAGCAATGAAACCAAGTTGCATCCCAATCAAGGCTCCACTTTACTGAAAATAAACCAGGGACTT
This sequence comes from Mastomys coucha, assembly GCF_008632895.1. Taxonomy (NCBI): domain Eukaryota; kingdom Metazoa; phylum Chordata; class Mammalia; order Rodentia; family Muridae; genus Mastomys; species Mastomys coucha. The sequence goes on from NW_022196899.1 coordinate 26,303,094, forward strand.
TATAGTCACAGGAGAAACTGAAAACAAGTCTCTAGATTACACTACAAAGATAGTTCAGGTGCCAAAGTCCCCAGGTTCAGAAGATCTTCAGACGGCTAGCTGGCGTACTCAGGCAGTGGGCATGCTCAGGCAGCTTCTTTGTAGGGCTAGATTTGTGGAAAGATATTGTGTAAATATCTTTCAAAGACAAACAAACAGTCAACAGAGAGCATCTGTCTTAGCTCCCAGGTGTTAGCCCCCAAACAGAGGCTGCCAGGAGTACAGTGGATGACTGAAGTCAAGAGGGAAGGTAACAAATCAATAGGAACCAAGACTACTTGGCATCTTCAGAACCCAGTTCTCCCACCACAGCGAACCCTGGTTACCCCAACACACTAGAAAAGCAAGACTCTGATGTAGAATCACATCTTATGATGATGATAGAGGAATTTAAGAAGGACATAAATAACTCCCTTAAAGAAGTACAAGAGAACACAGGTAAACAGGTAGAAGACCTTAACGAGGAAACACAAAAATCACTTAAAGAATTATAGGAAAACACAACCAAACAGAAGAAGGAACTGAACAAAACCATCCAGGATCGAAAAATGGAAATAGAAACAATAAAGAAATCACAAAGGTAGACAACACTAAAGATAGAAAACCTAGGAAAGAGACCAGGAGTCATACCAACAGAACACAAGAGATAGAAGAGAGAATCTCAGATCCAGAAGATACCATAAAAAAACATTGACACAACAGTCAAAGAAAATGTAAAATGCAAAAAGCTCCTAAACCAAAACACCCAGGAAATCCAGGATACAATGAGAAGACCAAACCTAAGGATAATATATATAGAAGAGAGTGAAGAGTCGCAACTTAAAGGGTCAGTAAATATCTTCAACAAAATTATAGAAGAAAACTTCCCTAACCTAAAGAAAGAGATGCCCATGAACATACAAGAAGCCTGTAGAACTCCAAATAGACTGGACCAGAAAAGAAATTCCTCTTGTCACATAATAATCAAAACACCAAATGCATTAAACAAAGAAAGAATATTAAAAGCAGTAAGGGAAAAAATGTCAAGTAACATATAAAGGCAGACCTATCAGAATTACACCAGACTTTTCACCAGAGACTATGAAAGCTAGAAGATCCTGGGCAGATATCATATAGACACTAAGAGAGCACAAATGCTAACCCAGACTACTATACCCAGAAAAACTCTCAATAACCATAGATGGAGAAAACAAGATAATCCATGACAAAGTGAAATTTACACAATATCTTTCCACAAATTTAGCCCTACAAAGGACAATTGATGGATAACACCAACACAAGGAGGGAAACAACACCCTAGAAAAAGCAACAAAGTAATCTTCTTTCAACAAACCAGGACTGGAGAGATGGCTCAGTGGGTAAGAGCACCAACTGCTCTTCCGAAGGTCCTGAGTTCCAATCCCAGCATCCACATGGTGGCTCACAACCACCTGTGATGAGATCTGATGCCCACTTCTGGTGCATCTGAAGTCAGCTACAGTGTACATATGTATAATAATAAATACATCTTTAAAAAAAAGATGCAAATCAAAATAATCCTGAGATTCCATCTCACACCAGTCAGAATAGCTAACATCCAAAACTCAGGTGACAGCAGATGCTGGAGAGGATGAGGAGAAAGAGGACACTCCTCCATTGCTGGTGGGATTGCAAACTGGTACCACCACTCTAGAAATCAGTTTGGTGGTTCCTCAGAAAATTGGACATAGTACTACCAGAGGACCCAGCTATACCACTCCTGGGCATATACCCAGAATATGCTCCAACATGTAATAAGGACAAGTGCCCTGCCGTGGACTGGGATTTCTTATGGGGGTCCCTGTTCCGCTGGACAAGGGATTCTGGCCAGGTGGACACGGGATTCGGCTTTTGACAAACAGACTACACACGAGTGGTGTAAAA
>NW_022196899.1:26305591-26331930 GCF_008632895.1 Mastomys coucha
TGGGGTGCCAGGCGACAATGCGGAGGCAGGAGACTGACTTTCCTTGAAGTTTACGCCTCAGATACCACTTTCACGCAAAGTGTGCGTGGCAGTGCCCCACTATGTTCATAGCAGCCTTATTTATAATAGCCAGAAGCTGGAAACAACCCAGATGTCCCTCAACAGAGGAATGGATACAGAAAATGTGGTACATCTACACAATGGAGTACTACTCAGCTATTAAAAACAATGAATTCATGAAAATTTTAGGCAAGTGGATGGACCTAGAAAATATCATCCTGAGTGAGGTAACCCAATCACAAAAGAACACACATGGTATGTACTCACTGATAAGTGGATATTAGCCCAGAAGCTTGGAGTACCCAAAATACAATTCACAGACCATATGAAGCTCAAGAAGAAGGAAGACCAAAGTATGGATATTTCGGTCCTTCTTAGAAGGGGGAACAAAATACCCATGGGAGGAGTTACAGAGACAAAGTGTGGAGCAGAGACTGTAGGAAAGGCCATCTAGAGACTGTCCCATCTGGGGATCCTTCCCATATACAGTCACCAAACCCAGACACTATTGTAGATGCCAACAAGTGCTTGCTGACAGGAGCCTAATATAGCTGTCTCCTGAGAGGCTCTGCTAGTGCCTGACAAATACAGAAGTGGATGCTTTCAGCCAACCATTGGACTGAGTACAGGGTCCCCAATGAAGGAGCAAGCTAGAGAAAGGACCCAAGGAGCTGAAGGAGTTTGCAGCCCCATAGGAGGAACAACAATGTGAACTAACTAGTACCCCAAGAGCTCTCAGGGACTAAACCACCAACCAAAGAGTACACATGGAGGGACCCATGGCTCCAGCCACATATGTAGCACAGTATGGCTTTGTCGGTCATCAATGGGAGGAGAGGCTCTTGGTCCTGTGAAGGCTCTCTGCCCCAGTATAGGGGAATGCCAGGGCCAGGAAGCAGGAGAGAGTGGGTTGGTGAGCAGGGGGAGGAGGGAGGGAATAGAGGCTTTTTGGAGGGGAAACCAGGAAAGAGAATAGCATTTGAAATGTAAACAAAGAAAATATCTTTAAAAAAAAAAAAGAAAGAAAGAAAGAAAGAAAAAAGAACAAGGATCTTACAATAAGCAGTTCCTGCCAAGCCCCCTGTAGCAAACATTTGCTATAAGTCTTAGTCTCTAAAAGAAACAACTGTGGCACTGTGTTAGCTGGCTTCCATTACTGTAAAAAAGACTTGAAACCATCACCTTCTGAAGAGTGAAGGTTGATCTTTGCTCACAGCTTCTAAGGCTCTAGGTTACGATCAATTGCCCTAGTTGCTCTGGCCAGGAGTGAGGCAGCAGATGGAGCACATCACTGACTTGCATGGAGCCATGTAAACCTTGGTTTTTTTGATTTTGGAAGAGTACACAATATACTAAATATAAAGGTAAAGTCACCAACTACAATTGAAGTATGATCCCAGTTATACATAGAACCATCTATTTATGGGAAGCAACTGAACAGATTTGGTAAAAATGTCAGAAGTAGCTATTACTCAGTTGTAAGTTGTAGGGAAGTTTATTCATGACTTTCAAGATTCACCAAGTTTTTATAATGGATATTTGTTAATTCTATTATTTTTTAAGGTTTATTTACTTTATGTATGTGAGTACACTGTAGCTGTCTTCAGATACACCAGAAAAGGGCATCAGATCTCATTACAGATGGTTGTGAGCCACCATGTGGTTGCTGGGAATTGAACTCAGGACCTCCAGAAGACCAATCAGTGCTCTTAACCACTGAGCCATCTTTCCAGCCCCTGTTAATTCTATTATTGAGAAAGTATTTTTAAATCACATATGTAGTTAATCCTGACCACTGTGTCTGACTGATAAGTATTGACCTGGGAAAGGAGCACACCCTTTATAAAAAAACAATGAGGAACAAAGAGTTCCCTTATGTAGGGCAGGCTTGCCTTGAACCCACCCTGTAGCACAGGCTAGCCTTGGAATCAGAATGTTTCCAACTCAGCCTCCCATGTAGAGGGAATGACAGGCATGCACTCCCGTGCTCTACACTTGCTAAAACAAACTTCCTCCATTTCTTCTTTCTTTCCTCCTTCCCCCTTTTCCTCCTTCCCTCCTTCCCTCCCTTCCTCCTTCTTCTCCTTGCCCCCCAACCCCCATATCTTTTTTCACAGTGCTGGAGATCAAACTCTGTTTCTCACTAATAGCTCTAAACCACATCCCATCACTAGAACATACTTAAAATCATTTTAACATTTGTTTATTTTATTTTATGTGCATGAATATTTTGCCTGCATGTGCCATATGGGCACTTGGTATTTGTGGAAGCTATAAGAGAACACTGGGTCCCCTGATACTAGAGTTGGGGATAAGTGTGAGCTACCACATGGGTACTGGGAACCAAACCCAGATCTTCTTAAGGCTCAGCCAACTTTACAGCTTCTTCTTCTCCGTCTCGTCCTTCTCCTCCTCCTCCTCCTCCCCCCTTCTCTTCCTTCTCCTCTTCCTTCTTTTTAGCTTTTTGTGATAGAATCTCTCTATATAGTCCTGGCTGTCCTAGAACTCACTGTGTAGATAAGTCCTAGACTTCTCAGAAGTTCAACTTTCTCAGAAGTTCAACTTTCTCTGTCTCTATAGTGCTGGGATTAAAGGTGAGCTACTATGCTCAGAAGAAAAATACTTTTAATAGAACATTCTATCATTTTTAATGCCTACTGCTGCTGATTTGGAAGAACGAAACCTCTTCACACACAATCTATTCTGAAAACGAAATAGTCTCTACAGGCCTTGCTTGCCTACGCTCTGTAGATTCTAGACTACAGCAGTAGTCTACGCTCTGTAGATTCTAGACTACAGCAATAACTCTTTCCAAAGTCAGAAGTACACTTCCCCTACTGAAGGAACTAAAATCAAATGAAACCAAACAAAACAAACCCACTTTTTATTGTGGGATAATTGTAGAGACACAAGAAGTTCCTAGGATAATATGGAATGGCCTTTGTACCCAGTACCCATTGCCTCTGGAAAGGGCTTTTAAGCGTGGCTCTATTGCTGACTTCACTCCTCTGCTCCACTGTAGTGGGAAGCAGACAGTTCCGTGCACAAGTCCACCGCCCCTTCTGTCTCTCTACTTTGAAAACACGGAAATCCCTTTTTTTTCTAACTTCCTGAGGTTCACCCTAAGTCACAGATGTTTGAAAAGAAATCCAATCTTGTTCTGCACTATGCTTCTACTGTTTGGGAGAACATCAAATGTGACCACTGAACCGGAAGGCCTCACTTATCCAGCCAAGAATCACAAGTAGACACTCAGCCCCGTCCCTCTGGTGGAAGAAGCTTGACTGAGAAGAAACAAGCAACTAAAAACAAAAGCACACATCACTTTTCCAAGCTGAGGGAGCACCGTTTTCTTAATTTGTATAATGCTGTTTTCTCAGACAACTGAAACTGACTGGGTCAAGTAAACTTGAAGACATAGTGAGTTCAGAACACATGAGTCTGCAGGAAGTCTGCCCTGGTAACTAAGAAACTTTTTATAGAGCACACATCAGGGTTGTTAGAGTTTTCAAACACTCTTAAGGGCTCTATGGCCTTCGGATGTATCATCTCAAATTACAGAGTCACAGAATTTTCAAACCACAAGGCATCTATGAAGTATGTGGGTCCACCCTTCATTTTGTGAAGGAAAACATCCCTAGTGGAAAGGCTTGCATTAAGGTGTTGGATACATCTGGAAGCTAAGCCCAGATGTTCTATTCCCTTGTGGCAACAGCAGCAGTGATGTAGAGGTAGATAGAACCAAACATAGTTTATACACCATTCTTCTTTCATTCTCTGTGCTTACTTCTTCTATCCTTCCTAAACCAGTTTGTGTCATTCCTAGAATCCTGTCTTTTCCCAGGATGTCTATGGGATGTGATTTGACTTTTGCATGACCACACATCACAGCACTGCAGGTTCCCACCTGCTATTGGATGCTATGATCAGCTACAGAGAGGCATCTGCTTTACCTGCAAGTCCACAGTGACAAGATACTTTGTAAAGAAGCAAAATTGCTGGGCAAGGAGGGCATGCATACACCTGCAAAACTAGCACTGAGGAGGTTTAAGAAAGAAAATCAGGTGATCAAGGACATCCTTGGTCATCAAGTTCAAGGTTAACATGAGTTTGGACCCTGCCTCAAAGGACCAAACAGTACAAAATTTTGAGAAAATAAAATTTATTGTTACAGGAAAATATCCACTGCTGGATGATGGTGGCATACACCTTTAATCCCAGTACTTGGGAGGCAGGAGCAGATGGAACTCTGGTTTTAAGGTCAGCCTGGTCTACAGACTGAGTTCCAGGACGACCAGAGCTACACAGAGAGTCCCTGTCTCAATCACCAAAAAAAGAAAGAAAAAGAAAAGAAAAATATTCACCAATGAAGCAATTTCTCAAACATCACACGTTTCAGCTTGTGTTTTTTTCTTGATGATTCTCTATCCAATATTTAGGTGCTCTGGAGGCAGAAAAGCACAGGGGAAACTTAGCAACCCGGGACTCCATTTGGGTTGGGTTATTACTTCTCTTCTTGGGTGATAAACCCATGAACACCAGACAAGCCAAAATGCCTAATAATGCACTTAGCAGCCTGAAACCTTGTGGTGGTTTGGAAGGGGATGGCTCCAGTAGGCTCACAGGTTTGACTGCTTGGTCCCCAGTTGATGGGAGTGTTTTGAGAAGGATTAAGAGGTGTGGCTTTGGTGGTGGAGGTGGGTCACTGGAAGTGTCTGGGCTTTGAGGTTCCAAAACTCCACACAATTCCCAGTTAGCACTCTCACACTCTCTGCCTCATGGTGGGTCTCTCTACCACCACTTCAGTGCCATGCCTGCCCACCGCTTACCACACTTTCACCATGAGGGTCACAGACTCACCCACTAAAACTTTAAGCAAGTCCTCCAGGAAACACTTTCTTTTATAAGTTGCATCAGTCAGGGTCTCTTCAGAGCAATAGAAGAGCAACTAAGACAAATCTATACCTGCTTGATTTATGCAAATGTGTTGCACGCAATTATTAAAAAACAATCCATTTATTGCAGGCTACTCTTTGGTCTCAGTAGTCTCTCTGCCTCCATGGCTAACCCCACGTGGTGGTCCACGGTTTGTTGTCACTGAGCCGATGTTTTTCCAGTCATCTATTTCCTGAGGCTAACTGTTGTCAATTCAGCACTCTGGGGCTTCCCAAGCCATGCTCTGCTGCAGTTACCTTACCTCTAGAGCTCAGTTGAGTCTCTGCAAAGAGAAAAACACCAGACAACCTTTAGATTTAGTTTAGAACCAACAGATAACACAACCGTTGGGCGTGGAGTCTATTGTCCTAAACTCATTAACTAACTATTCTAGGTTAGAAATCTTCGGACGGAGGGTTCTGGTGGATTCCACCACCAGATCTAACAGTCCCCGCTCTATATTTTGCCTGCTTTTCTCCCATCTCGATGTCCAAAGAAGGGACATTTCTTTCCCTCTGTTCCTTCTTCCTCTCTCAGACCTAGAAGGTCTCCCTCCTCCTTGCCCAGTGATTGGCTTCTTGACATCTTTCTTATCTAATCAATTAATTCGGGAAAAATTCTGCTACATATATGCCCCTTTCTAAACAATACATCTCGCAACCTGTGAGCAACTAGGACCCCCATGTGCATCAAGCTGTATGTCTACTTCTCTCTCTCAACATGGAATCAATTTCTCCTCTCCTTAATGACTATCAAAAATTGTGAAATTGATTTTTCATCTTAAGAATATAACATTAGGAGTTCTTGATCTAGTCTTTCCAATTCCCACCTGTAATTATTAACCTTAAAATAACTTTTATAGCTGGGCAGTGGTGGCACATGCCTTTAATACCAGCACTTGGGAGGCAGAAGCAGGCAGACTTCTGAGTTCGAGGCCAGCCTGGTCTACAGAGTGAGTTCTAGGACAGCCAGGGCTATACAGAGAAACCCTGTCTCAAAAAAACCAAAAGAATAAAAAATATTTCATTTTAATTTATTATAATTTATTATTTTTATTTTATTTATATTTTTTTGGACCCAGGGCTTCCTGTCACCCAGGCTTACCTCAAACTCATTATATAGCTGAGGATAACCTTGAACTTCTGACCACACCTCCCAAGTATTGAGAGTACAGGCATGTGCTACCACATCCAATTTATGCTATGCTGGGGAGTGAACCCAGGGCTTCATGCATGCTGACTGCCTATAGTACACATTGCCTGCATATAAATATTGACAACTCATGGATATCTTTCTGACAAACACATAAAGAGAAAACACCCCATGCCTCATGTCTTCTGCAGTCAGCAGGAGCAGCCAGAGATTTCAGTGGAATTCCCAGAAAAGTTTTGAGTGACGCAGGACAGATTTTTATCCTAGTTCATTTTGTATAACTAAGTCTAATCACACAGAAACCCCAGAAAGGAAGATCTGAGCAGGCTGACTCCAATAGTCCCATTTGGAAGCATCAGTGTCGTTTCCAATTCAAGGAGCAAGACTAGAAAAAAAAATCACTGCAGTAGCCCAGGCTGGATCAGTGGAAAAGCGAAGGTTCACATGCCTTTCGATCCATAAATAGTAAGTTGTCTTACCCTGTAAAGTGAGCTTGTGCCTTTAATGAAGAAGATGGGGGAAGAAGGAGGAGACAGAGTAAATAGCGCCTGCCTCACAAAATAATCATGAAGCTCATTTTAAAACATGTTGGCACAAATCAAGCTGGAGAAAATTGGGCCTGTGGTTAAAAAACACGTCTATTTAAAAACAGCTCTTTCTAAGGAAAATTTGAAAGACAGAAAAAGCTTTCATCCAAGCATGAGACACCTCATTATTTCAAAAATCTAACCAAAACTATTTTAAATGAGAGTCATTTCATGCACCATGCACCCACTATGAATGTCTTTAGACTTGGAAAGCAAATACAGAATGTTTAATAGTCCAGTTTCTACCGCGTTTAACAAAGAAAGGCAACCGTTGACTGTGGGGATGACGCCAACAGCTCAAAGGAAAATGACACAACCACAGTCTGAATGCTTCAACCTGCTTTGTTAGAGGAATCTTTAAGTAACATCAACACACAGTATTGCTTTTCAGTGGGCCATCCAAGAACAATGCAGACATGACAGTATGAATCTGAAGGATATGTTCTCACTTTAATTTGAAAAGATTTATCAAAAAGTAGTGGAAACAAATGGGCTGTTTTGTTGTGGTAGGCTCTCTCTCTCTCTCTCTCTCTCTCTCTCTCTCTTTTTCTCTCTCTCTCTCTCTCTTTTCCTCTCCTCCTTCTCCTTCTTCCCACCTCCTCCTTCTTGTCAAGTTGACAAGAGCTAGAGTCATCTGGGATGAGAGAGAATCACAATAGAGAAAAATGAATCCTTCAGATTGGCTGTAGGCAAGTCTGTAGGGGAACTTTCTTGTTTAATGATTGGTATGGGAGTGCCCCGTCCATTATGGGCAGTACCCCTAGGTAGATGGTCCTGGTTTGTATATAAGAAAAGCAGCATAGGCAATCGATGGAGAGCAAGCCAGTAAGCAGCATTCCTCCATGACCTCTGTATCACTTTCTGTCTTGACTTTCCTCAGTTAATACTATTTCAATTAGAAGTCACAGCTAATCCCAACACTTAGGAGGCAGAGGCAGGACTGGCCTGCTCTATACAGCAAATTCCAGGACAGTCAGGGCTAGAGAGAGATACCCTGCCTCAATAGACAAAGGAATGACACAATTTGCAATATTCCTTTTGTGGCTATCTATGTTTTAAATTTTTAAAACATTTCCCATAAAAGTCATACAAACTCAAATGGAGGATCAACAAGATGGTTCAGAAGGTAAGGTGCTCGCTGCCAAGCCTGATCACACAGGTTTGATCTCCAAGATCCACATGGAGGAATGGAGAGTGTTTCTATCCAAGTTCTGGAATTAAAGTCATGCACCATTAAGCCTGACTTTTACTGTGCCATTTAATTGTGATCATCTTAATAATTGCTTTTTTGGTTGTCTTAGTTTGCTTTTCTAGTTCAGTGATAAAGACTATGATAAAAAACAAATGGAGATTCGGGCGGTGGTGGCTCATGCTTTTAATCCCAGCACTTGAGAGGCAGAGGCAGGCAGATTTCTGAGTTCGAGGCCAGCCTGGTCTATAGAGTGAGTTCTAGGACAGCCAGGGCTATAAAGAGAAACCCTGTCTTGAAAAACCAAAAAAACCAAAAAACCAAAAAACCAAAAAATCAAAAAACAAATGGAGAAAGATGGTTTTGTTTCACCTCAAATTTTATAGTCCAGCCCTAAGAGAAGCCAGAGCAGGAACTCAGACAGGAACCTGGAGGCAGGAACTGAAGACAACTTCCAAAAGTTGTCTTCTGACCTCCACAGACATGGTGATATACACACCCTCACCCAGAACAATATAAATAAACAAATATCATTAGTTTGTAATGAAAAATAAAGCCAGGTGTGGTAGTATATGCCTAAACTTCAAGCACTGGGAGATAAAGGCAGGAAAATTGAAATTTTAAGGCCAGCCTGTATTATCTAATGAGTGCAATGTCAGCCTAGGTTACAAAAACATTTCATAGAGTAAAATATGTAAATTATTAATTCAAAACCCAGATAGGATTTCAGCATTTAGGGCTCTGAAAACCTGAATTGGAATAATCATTTGTTCATGGCTTTTCCTAAGAAGTCTTTCTATCCCACTCCAAAAGAAAGGTAAAAACAGAACAGAGAAACAACCACATTCCGGAGCAGCTTTGTGAACCAAGTCATCTGGAATTCCTTAGTGGAACATGGGTGAGGGCTTACTTACAGGAAGGCTCGGCAGAAAGCCTCCCCCTGAGTGGATAGCAACTCACATAAATTACATTCCTTGAATTCTCTGCACAACTTGCAAGTAGATCCCCTGAAGCATCTCCTTTCCTTCAGCAGATGTTTACTGGTCATATGACATTTGGGACAAAGCCAGTGGAGGGCTTGTACATTTCTTGAACCTCCTGAGTCTTCTAAGTTTCTTGTGCCATGTTCCCTCTAGCAGGAATGTTTCAATCTGGAGGAAGCCGCCATGTGTCTGGCAGTGACTACTTTATTAATTCCTCCTCCGGTATCTGCTAACCCCCTGGTGGAAACTTGCACCCTGAAGCCAACTAGGTCAATTATCTGCTTGTGATGGCTAGTTAGTTTTTGGCTGTCAGTTTTTTTTGTTGTTGTTGGTGGTGGTGTTGTGTTTTTTTTTTGTTTGTTTTTGTTTTTGTTTTTTGTTTTGTTGTTGTTGTTTTGTTTTTTCGAGACAGGGTTTCTCTGTGTAGCCCTGGCTGTCCTGGAACTCACTCTGTAGACCAGGCTGGCCTTGAACTCAGAAATCCGCCTCTCTCTGCTTCCCAAGTTCTGGGATTAAAGGTGTGCATCACCACTGCCCGGGGGCTGTCAGTTTGACTGTATCTGGAATTAACAAAAACCAAGCAGTTGGGAATGACTGCCTATAAGAGATTTTTTTTTTTTCATTTGATCCTTTGAAGTGGGAAGACCTGCCTTACATCTGGGTCACACTTTCTGGTGGTAGCCATCATAAAAGAACATGAAAAAAAGCAGCTTTTGCTTTCATCTGCTTGTCCCTCACTTTGGCAAGTTCCAGTAAGATGAACTTGCCTGTTCACTGCTATTGTGTTGATGAGGCAACCCTTTACTAGCCTTAGAACATCTTTCTTTAGGATTCCAATGTAGACAGAACAATAGTAACTCTAGGAATTCCCTGGTACTCTAGCACCAGATAGTAACTCTAGGAATTCCCTGGTACTCTAGCACCAGATAGTAACTCTAGGAATTCCCTGGTACTCTAGCACCAGGTTGGGACTGCTAAAACATCTAGTGCTGTGGGCTGGACAGCTACTGAATCCTAGACCTTTCTTTTCATTGTTGGGATACCCTGACCACAGTCTATAAAGCATTCTAATAAAGGCAACACACACACACACACACACACACACACACACACACACACACATACACACACGGTGGCTTAAATGAGAATGGACTCCACAGGCTCCTATGATCTATTTGGGAAGGATTAGGAGATATAGCCTTGTGTTGGGGTTTAAAAGAATTCTCTCTCTCTCTCTCTCTCTCTCTCTCTCTCTCTCTCTCTCTCTCTCTCTCTCTCTCTCTGTGTGTGTGTGTGTGTGTGTGTGCCGACATGTAAGCTCTCAGCTATTGCTCCAGCATCATACCTGCCTGTTTTCTGCCATGCTCCCCACCATGATTGTCATGGGCTCACTCTCTGGAACTGTAAACTCTAATAAACTCCTTTTCTAAGTTACCTTGGTCATGGTGCCTCTTCCTGGCAATAGAAAAGTAATTAATACACACAGACACACACACATACACATACACACACACGTGTGTGTGTATTCATATACATCAACACATATATGTAGATATATGTATATTAGATATATTATTTATTTCTTTTTCTTTTTCTTTTCGAGACAGGGTTTCTCTGTGTAGCTCTGGCTGTCCTGGAACTCACTCTGTAGACCAGGCTGGCCTCAAACTCAGAAATCCACCTGCCTCTGCCTCCCAAGTGCTGGGATTAAAGGCGTGCACCACCACTGCCCAGCAATACATTATATATTATTATATATGTTATATAGTCACCTATATATTCATTTTATCAATTCTGTTTCTCCAGAGAACCTTCACTAGCACACTACTCAGAGAAAAGTACTCAACACACTTCAGGGGATTTCAGAATAGCCCAGAGCTTTATAACAAAATGTCAAAGCATAATCCAAAATAACAGCATTGGAATAACAAGCAAAATCTCAACACTTGTAGAAAAAGACATTCAGCAAATGCCAACACCAAAATGGCACATACGTTAGCATTAGCTGGTAAAATCTTTACGACAGCTGTTACAAAAATGCTCTGAGAAGCAAGGGTAAACATTCTTGGGGGAAAAAAAGCAGAGAGAAGTATTCAGTAAGGAAGTCAATGTGGGCTCGGAACGCATCTCAGTTACAGCGCTCGTCCGGCAGGGACAGAACTGGATTTAGTCACCAGGATGGCATAAACCATGTGTGGTGGTACGCACCTGCAATCCCAGCCCTTGGGAGCTAAATGTGGAAGGGTCAAAAGTGTAAGGTCACCTTTGACTATATTTCAAACTACCCTAGGCCACTTGAGAAAATCCAAAACTAAAACAAACCAAAGCAAAAAAAAACTGTAATAAGATTTTTAAAGAATGAAGCATATGAGGTTAAAAATAAGAATCAAATAAAAATTCTATAAATACACATTAAAAAAGGTCCCTGTGCTCAAAGAGCTATCTCTAATCTAATCTAATCTAATCTAATGTACTCTAATCAAAAGGAGAAGAAATGAAAAACTGTCACAATTCATAAGAGAGCAAAGGTCCACGTCAACAGACTGGAATCCTGTCACAGATGTCCTCTGACTAAAGCACCAAAGTGCTAGCTATGTGCTAGGGAAGCATTGTGACAGAGGGACAGGGAGCACAGGGTGGGAGTGGCCAACCCCGGCACAGCCGATCACCATAGCGATAGGACAGCATCAGGCTGGCCCCCAATCGAAAGACACACAAAATCAACACTGCTCCGTTTCTTCTCTCCAAAAGTCTATGCAGAAACCTCGAAGGGCTGGGCTCCAGGCAGACAGAAGCTTTCCGGCCAGGCATGTACTAAGCACTCAGGGGGTACAGGAGAGGGAACACTACACGCGGCTGATATTTAGAAAGAGTTGTTTTATTTACGTGTATGTGTGTGAGTGGGTGTGTGCATGTGTTTGCAGACCCCTTCGGATCCTGTGGAACGGGCATGACAGGTGCTTTTGAGTCTCTGGACTTGAGTGCTGGGAGCTGAACTCTAGCCCTCAGCGAAGGCAGCAACCACCTCAACTGGTAGGACATCTCTCCAGCTCACTGGCTGTTTGATTTTTAAAATGGAGAATTTCCCTGAACAAACTACTGTCGTAATCTTGGCCAGAACATACTTACAGTCACATACTTGTTCTCAAGGCAAACTCCAAACTGCTCCTCCATTATAGACAGCCAAGTGTCTATCAAAACCCCAGGAGTTCCTGAGAAACAACCAGAAGACTGAGGATAAGGGAGTCTCCTTACTTATTCCCCTGTAGAAATAACAAAATAATGATTGAACAATGAAGGGGTGCAAACCTGCAAAAACGGAGGTTTGTAAAAAGGAAAAGTTCGGGAAACTGGTATTTATACCCGGGGAAGTGCAGCACCACTCCTGCAGAAGGAGGCCCGTACCAAGCCAGAGCTTAGCACGGAGATGCCTACAGTATCAGCTGCTGCTCTGCCCTATACGACCCCTGGGCCCTGAGCTGCTTCTGTAGCCTGTGCTTTAGAACCCAAGAAGCAATGGTGTTCTTCAGACCTGGAACCCAGCCTCCTATGCAGTAGGCACAGCTGTTGAAAGCAGAGCCATTGACACTCATTGATTCTGTCTGTGCCCCACACCCGCCGACCTCACCTGCTTCGGAGTTCCAACTCCTACTTCTTCAGCCACTGTCTGTACCCAGACACAGCACTGCAATGACTTCCTGTGTGCAGATCGGCACCCAGAGCGGATCACTTGAGCTAGGACAGCCCTCCAAGAGGGGAAAAGAAGACAGTGGCAGGGTATAAAGGCCTATCAGATAGTCTATTGCTGGTGAATTGCTCACCTGCCTCCTTCCCTCTCTCATTTCTTCCTTCCTTCCTTCTTTGCTACTGAGCTGAGCTTACTGGAATAACTGAGTAGTGATGGCAGTCTGTAGTGTAGCCTTCAGGTAGCCTTTGAAATTCTGCTTCTGAAAAAACTCCGAGCTTCAGTGATATCTTCTGATGAGGTGGCATATACCACATCACCACCACATTTACTGGTACTTAAAAATAAGTCATAGCCAGGCATTGGTGGCACATGCCTTTACTTCCAGCACTTGGGAGGCAGAGGAAGGCGGATTTCTGAGTTCGAGGCCAGCCTGGTCTACAGAGTGAATTCCAGGACAGTCAGGGCTACACAGAGAAACCCTGTCTCAAAAAAAAAAAAAAAAAAAAAAAAAAAAAAGTCATAAACAAGAAAACATGAAGTTGGGGGCAAGAATAGGTGAGGTTAGATTTTTGGAGTTTGTTCTGTTGCTATGTATTGTAATGCTAAATTCTGTACCAGAAGGTCTAGGCCTATGAGTGACTTCTGTTTCCAAGTTTTTGTTGTGCAAACCTTGTTTCTTGATTTAAAGCTGTTGGTTAAATAAAATTGGCTACAGCCAATTACCAGAGGCATTAGACACCAGTGGGAGGAGGAGGAAGAAGAGAGAGGACAGGGAAGCCACCATGAGGGGAGCAGAACTATGAACATATGATCAGAAGAAACAGCAAGTATCTGGGATATACCACTGGGGAAGTAGCCGGGCCAGAAGTTTAAAAAGTAGATTAGGGTTACCCTTCAGTAATTGTTAAGGCCAAATAAGATAACCATAGTCTCATTTATTTGTAAGCTAGTCAGGGATAAGCTTAAATAGGCTCTACAACAGTAGATCTAGGAGAAATGGAGGTGAACACAATCAAAACACATGTCTGAAATTCTAGAGAAATAAACAAATCACAGCTTTACAAATTAAATATAAAGTAAACAGAACAAAAAATTTAAAATTTTAGTAGATTTTTAAATAAAATATTAGGTTCAATTAGCTCCTTATCTCAAAATAAATTTTTTTATGTTTGATAATTTTTTTTTAGATTTTACATAACAAAGCAAGGATCTCCAAACCTTAAAATGTTTAATTAATTAATTATGTGTATACTTGTGTGTGTATGTGTGTATTTGTATGTTTCTATACCCCAGCATGTTTATAACAGCCAGATGACAATTTACAATAACAACTTTTGAGACTGATTCTACCATGAGGGTCCCAGGATTGAATTTTGGTCATCGGGTTGGGAGCAAGTGTCTTTTTACCTGCTAAGCTACCTGATTGGCTGCACAGCTATCTTTCCGACCCAGCAACTTACTTTTTAAGTGTATAAAAAATAAACTGGGGGTGAGAAAGCAGTAGCTGGAGAGATGGCTCATCATTTAAGAACACTAATTGCTCTTCTAGAATACCTTGGTTCAATTCCCAGCACCCACATAGTGGCTCACAACCATCGGAATCTTCAACCTGGGGATCCAATGCTTTCTTCTGGCTTCCACAGGCACTGCACATATATATGGTGCACAGACATCCATGCAGGCAAAACACCTATACACAGAATAAAAATGACCGTTCTTAGCTGGGCGATGGTGGTGTCCACCTTTAATCCTAGCACTTGGGAGAGCGAGGCAGGTGGATCTCTATGGATTTAAGGCCATCCTGGTCCACAGAGAGAGTTCAAGGACAGTCAGGGCTACACAGAGAAACTCTGTCTCAAAAAAATAGTTAAATAAAATGGCACTAGAGATATGGTTTAGTTAGGTGAGTACCTGCCTGGTTCATGTGAAGCCTTAAGTTGCCAGATGTGATGATGGTACACACCTGTCACTCCAGCACTCAGAAGATGGAGATAGGAGGATCAAAAGTACAAGCCATCTTTTCCTACACTGTGAGTTTAGGGCTAGCCTGGGACACATGACACCCTGCCTAAAATAAAACAAAAGTGGATCATTATGTGGATAGAAAGATAAGTATATGGAGACGTATGTACATACAAAATGTACAACAGAGTAGAAGTGATGAATACGCAAGTGTACTGGCTGGTTTTGTGTCAACTTGACACAGGCTGGAGTTATCACAGAGAAGGGAGTTTCAGTTGGGGAAGTGCCTCTATGAGATCCAGCTGTGGGGCATTTTCTCAATTGCCCCATTGTGGGTGGTGCCATCCCTGGGCTGGAAGTCTTGGGTTCTATAAGAGAGCAGGCTGAGCAAGCCAGGAGAAGCAAGCCAGTAAAGAACATCCCTCCATGGCCTCTGCATCAGCTCCTGTTTCCTGACCTGCTTGACTTCCAGTCCTGACTTCCTTTGGTGATGAACAGCAATGTGGAAGTAAGCCAAATAAACCCTTTCCTCCCCAACTTGCTTCTTGGTCATGATGTTTGTGCAGGAATAGAAACCCTGACTAAGATAGCAAGTGAGCATGAAGATTTTTAAATCAACTGTTATACATTTGTAATATTCATAACAAAATGCTGAGAATCGTTGTCTGTTATCAGGTCCCTAGTCTATTTAATTACCTGGTTTTTTATCAGGGTTAACAGGTCAGTGGCTTTATTCTTCATTATGTGCCTTGCTATGATCAGGCTTGATGGGCCTTTATTCACTACTGGCAAATGAAGAGCATTTTTGATTTGTATTTTTGGCTCTGCTTATTTCTATTCTTAGAACCTTATAATTAACACTATTGGGAATGTGCTGTGATGGTACCCAGTGTCATCCAGGGCCAGGCCTCAGACACAGGCACAGACTCCATGGTGCGTTGAATCATTATTCAAACACAAGGATGCAAACCAACATGGTGGCATCAAATGACTCTATTAAAGGGTGGTGACTGTAAATTTGGGGTGAAGCAGAAACCAGCTTGGAACTTTCTAGTACTGGAACTCTCTCTTGTACTTTCTAGTACCCTTTCACAGGTCTATACTTTTTATAATGGGGAGAATTATTTTCTGACTCATGTAGCTCAGGCTGGCCTAGCTGAGGATGATCTTGAACTCCTGCTCCTCTTGCCTCTAGCTTCTAAGTGTCACATGTGCCAAGGCCTGAACCCAAGTCCTCTTGAGAGCTGTAGTAGAGATGTTTAACTGGCTGAGAGGTTAAATTGATTGTTTTGATCAAATAGAACATTTTAAGTCATAAAAGCGAGAATGGGTGATAATTCCTCAACGTGTTAAGAAAAGCTTTCAGATCTGCTTGGGAAAACATCCAGAGTCAAAAGTGACATTAAGGAAAAATTGAAATACCATGGGGAAAAACTTTATGATTATGCTCTACAAAACCCAGTTTCTTCATAAAGATGATGTACAAGGGATAAAGAGTCATACATCTGAAGGAATGGCACGCCAAGGTGCTTCCAGTATGCTTGAAGTGGTTCAATGTAAACAAATTATACTCAGACCGTGGATATCAGACAGAAGCAGGTTGCTTGCTTTGATAAAAACTTCAAAAGGAAAATGTGGTGGTTCGAATAGGGATGGTCCCCATTGACTCATGTATTTGAACCACTGACCCATGAGGAGTGGTATTATTAGGAGGTGTGGCCTTGTTGGAGGAAGTGTGCCACTGTAGGGACAGGCTTTGAGGTCTCTATGCTCAAGCTCTGCCCAGTGTGAAATTCCAGACTCCTGCTGCCTTCAGATCCAGATGCAGAACTCTCAGCTCCTCCAGCACCATGTCTGCCTGCACAAAGCCTTGCTTCCCACCATGATGATAATGGACTGTACCTTGAAACTGCAAGCCAGTCCCAGTGAAATATTTGTCTTTATAAGAGTTGCGTTGGTCATGGAGTCTCTTCACAGCGTTTAAACCGTAACTAAGACAGACAGAAAGAAAAGGCAGTCAAGCAGGGATCTATGGACAACACTTCTAAGCAAAACCTTTGTAAGCATCATCAAAAGATGCCAATGCTGATTCCTCTCTACTAGAAGAATGAGTCCAAGGTCAAGGTTGATTGTTCAACCCAGGTCTTTAAGTGGAGAGCTCATGAAGGTGAGTCACAGCTAGCCCACAGCCAAGCTGAAGCAGAAGTGAGAAACAAGTCTTTTATTGTTGCTGTTCTAAGAAATAAAAACATGGTCCATTTCCAGAAGCGCTTTGAGTCAATGTAGGCTTGGCTACAGGTGAACAGAAAATGCAGAGCCCTGCTGGAATCTGCTCATGTAGTTACAGCCCCAACCCCCAAGCCCTAGGTCAGCTTTCCCAACATCCTGCAGAGGTGACAAGGGCATGGTAAACTCTAAAGCAAACAAGATGTAAAACTTGCAGACAAACCCATGCACTTGACTTTGTTAAGAGACAGATAAACGTCCCTGTGTTCAAACAGCACACTTGCTGTTCTGGGCTAGCACCCAACTTTGCAAAGCCATAAAATAAACTGCCTCGTATTTGGGGCTTGGAGTCTCCAGCGCAAGAATCTTTGTTCCTTACATTGTATGTTTCTGAGACTGGGAGCCTCTTTGTTATCATAGCATAACTGACTTCTGCTGACTGATGCAAACAACGGTTAGCAAAGCTAAGGCTCAAATGTTTAGAAAGTTAAGTAACAATATAAAAACATGAAGTGTTTCTGGTGAGTGGTGGAGTGTCCAGCACTGGTTATGTGCTGAGTTTGAAGAAGGGAAAGGTAGCCTGATGTGCATTGTGTATGCGTGTGTGTGTGTGTGTGTGCATGTGTGTGTGTATGTGTGTGTGCATGTGTGTATGTGTGTGCGCGTGTGTGCATGTGTGTGTATGTGTGTGTGCATGTGTGTGTATGTGTGTATGTAAGATTTATTTATTTTATGTATATGAGTGCTCTATCTTCCCAGAAGAGGGCATCAGATCCCATTACAGGTGGTTGTTAGCCACCATGTGGTTGCTGGGGATTGAATTCATGACCTCTGAAAGAGCAGACAGTGCTCTTAACCACTGAGCCATCTTTCTAGCCCCTGATCTGCATAGTTTTTAACACTTGGAACTAAATTACTAGAATACAGTAGACTACTGTGAAGTCATTAAAACAATTGTATAGAATTGTATAAACAATTTCAAGGCATAAGAAGTGATCACATCATATTGTTTAAAGATTAAAAATAGGAACTAAACTCAGAGATTAAAAGCACTTGCTGCTTTTTGCAGGTGACCTTGGTTCAGTTCCCCCCCACCCATGTAGTTGCTCACAATCATTGGTAACACAAGTTCTAGAGGTTCTGATGCCCTCTTCAGGCCTCCAGCATGCACCAGACAAAAGAGAGGAGACTGAATACATGACAGTTATCACTCCAAAATTATCAGCATGGGTGTTTGGATCCCAGGTCCCTCATAACAAGCTGGGGTACCTTCAAACACCTGTCACACTAGCTCAAGGGGTAGACACAGAAGCATTGCTGTAGCTTTCTGGTTTCCAGTCCAGCTGAGATGGAATCCCAGGATCAGGAAGAAACCCTGCTTCAGGAGAATGGGGGCGGGGGGGGGGGGGGACAATGGAAGAGGACACCTGACACCCTTTTCTGGTCTGTGTACATACACACAGGCAAACAATGCACTCACACAGACACAAACATACACATGTAAAATAATTTAGTTTAAAAGAAGAGAATTAAGCTAAATTGAAGGGCACCAGGGAAACACCTGGTGATGCTGACATGAAAGAAGAAGACAGTGAAGAAATCTTTATAGAGAAGGGCTTGGCAGGAGCTCTGGGCTGCAGCCTTCATCTACACCAAAACAATTCAGGGTCTATGTATTGGTTCTCAAAGTAAATTGCTTTACCCATGCCTCTCAAACACAAGCTCTCATTCCTATTAACACTCATGTCTCTGCTCTGCTTTCTGGCTCTCTCTACACAGTCCCCCTCAAATCCTGTCTGCATACCCTCACCCTTTTCCTGTGATCTGTTGCATGTTGCCTAGAAAACACAGCCCTTCTTATGTCATGGACCCACAGGATTGTAGTGACTATAGTCACTATGCGTAGTGACCATTATGGCATGACCTAGAGACTGCTGCTGTTTCTTCATTCCTATTGAGTGGTGCCACAAGCCATCTTAATTGTCCAAACTAGAATTCTGAGTGTGTCCTGTTACAGTCCTTGTCTTCTTGCCAAGTCTCTGCCACTCTTTTTCCTTCCTGCTGCTCAGGGAAGCACCCCTCCCCCACCCCATCTGTCTCTGGGATGCTCTATGTCAGACATCCTCCTTTCTCCCTTGAATTATGGCACTAATCCTTTCTTCTCCATTTTTAATCATCACTCTTTATTCAAAAGACAGGGTCTCACTAGGCAGCCCTAGCTGACCTGGAAATCACTATGTAGACCAGGCTGGCCTCTGTCTCAGAGATCTGCCTGCCTCTGACTCCTGAGTGCTGGGATTAAAGATTTCCTGCTAAAGTTTGCTCTTTTTTCAACTTCTAAAGCTTTATGCTCTGTCCTAGAACCTTATGCTGCACCTCCCATTCCAGCATACAGTCTTCACTGTTAGCAATCCTTTGATGGCTTTCCTGAGGGTTCAGGAAAGAAGGAAGGAAGGGAGAAAGGAAGGAAGGAAGAAAGGAAGGAAGGAAGGGAGGAAGGAAGAAGGAAGAAAGGAAGGAAGGAAGGAGAAAGGAAGGAAGGAGGGAGGGAGGAAGGAAGGAAGGAGGAAGGAGGGAGGGAGGAAGAAAGGAAGGAAGGAAGTAAGAAGGAAGGAAGGAGGGAGGAAGGAAGAAAAGAAGGAAGGAAGAAGGAAGGAAGAAGGAAGAAGGGAGGAAGGAAGGAAGGAGGGAGGGAGGGAGGAAGAAGGAAGGAGGAAGGGAAGAGGAAGAAAGGAAGGAAGGAAGGAGGGAGGGAGGGGGAAGGGATTCTTCCTTCCAAGAATCTTAGACATATGTGGACAGTCATAGCTTGACAGAAGAAGAAAGCTGACTTAGAGATCCGAATATGAAGAGCTGATCTACTCACCATGAAATGGATTGACTTCATTTCCTCATTTTGCTTCAATTGTTTATTGTATGCACGCATGCATACATGCCACAGCACATGTGTGGGGGGCAGTGGGCAACTTGGAGCAGCCACTCCTTCCATCATGTGGGACCCAGTGATCAAACTCAGGTCATCAGGCTTGGTAGCCTGATGCTCATTTATCCACAAAGTTATCTTTTTTCTTTTCCTTTAGTCTCTCTTTCTATCCCTACCTTGATTCCCTACCTTCCTGCCTGCCATCCCTCCCTTCTTCCTTCCTTTGCTCCCTTCCTCCCTCTTGTTCTCAGTCCTTCCCTCCCTCCCTCCCTCCCTCCCTCCCTCCCTCCCTTCCTTCCTTTCTTCCTTCCTTCCTTCCTTTCTTCCTTCCTTCCTGTTTTTCCTGAACTCTTAGGGAAGCATCAAAAGATTAAAAACAGTGAAGACATATAATGAGAAGTGTAATTTAAGAAGCATATGCTGGGGCTGGGAGTGAAGCTTGGGGGCAGAGACAGGCAGCTCTCTGACATTGCAGCTACCCTCTTTCCATTTCCATCCTGCCCTCACCGTGCTTTTCTCTGATTCCCACTTTCCTTCACCCCAGCACAGCCCAGGAGTCCTTATTCATGAGGGTTTCTAGGACATTTTCTTCTCCCCAACCTCCTTCCTGTCTGGCACAGCCCTCAACATCACCCTGACACCATGGCACAGCCCTCAACATCACCCTGGCACCACTGATGTGCTCTTGTGTCTTTCCCACAGCTGGGTATACTGCAGGGATCTCAGATTGTGTCTTATTTACCGTGGCCTCAGCACATAACTGATGCCCAGAAATTGTTAACTTGAATGGCTGCCCACGCACTCTAGTCATTGACAGGATATGAAGACTAAACAGGATGGAGTAATTTTGATGCTGAGTGGTTAAGAGAACCCAAGAACTGCAAACAGAAGGCAAAACTGCAGGCAGGAAGTTTGAGAAGACCTATGTATCAGTTATCCCTAGTGACTCTTAACTGACAAATCCCAGTGGAAGAGACAAATACAGACACTTTCTCATGTGACCACAGTGGTCTGTCCTCACAGATCTGTGGCACCATGGGAGATGTGTGGGCTTAGCTGAGCCAACACTGGTGGAGCAGCCAGGCGTGCAGGGCTGCTAGGGGTGCGGGGCTGCAGGGGTGACCCTCCTCTTGGAGTTGTGTGAGATAGGGAAGCAGGGCTGAAAGAGATAAATGAACTAAAGTTAACGAAAATGGAAACTGAAGTGCTTCTGCTGCAGCACACCTTCCTATGGCGGCAGACTCCAGACTGCTTTAATGTTTATATTTAATAAAAAGAAAAGGTAATCCTAAAAAGTAAAACAGAAAGAAGAAGGAATACTTTGTTAGCCAGTTTCTCTTCACTATAGTGGTATGCCCAAGACAAAACACAAGTAAGGAGAATGCAGTGCCTTTATTTGGCTAGAATTCATTGAGATTTTTAGCCCATGGCAGTGGTCTTGTGACTTTGGATCTGTGGGGAGAACCACATTGGAGCAGGAGCACATGGCAGAGTAAAGTGGCCAGAAGGCAATGCATAGGAAGAGAAAGAAGAGGCCATAGCCCCAGGTCCCTTCTAGGTCAGGCCCCTCAGAAACTGGAGGACGTCCCAGTGGGCCCTACCTCTTAAAAGTTCTATTCTCGATAGGCGGTGGTGGCACAGGTCTTTAATCCCAGCACTTGGGAGGCAGAGGCAGGCAGATTTCTGAGTTCGAGGCCAGCCTGGTCTATAGAGTGAGTTCCAGGACAGCCAGAGCTACACAGAGAAGCCCTGTCTTGGGGAGAAAAAAAAAAAAAAAAGAAAAAAAAAAGGTTCTATTCTAGCCGAGGACACGACTCAAACTGTAAGGTGCGTGCTTTCCAAGCGTCGGGGTAGGTGGGCTCAATTCAATACCCCAAACCACATTTAAAAAAAAAAAGCTGGACATGACTGCACACTTAGCATCCCAGCTTTGGAGACGGAGAGTCAGGTGGGGCCCTGGGGCTTCCTACATAGTCAGTGTAGACTACTTAATGACTTTCAAGTCAGACAGACACCCTGCCTCAACATAAAGATGAGCGAGCACTAAGGAATAGCACTGGAGATTGTCCTCTGGCCCCACACGTATGTGCACTTACACACACACACACACACACACACACACACACACACACGTATGTGCACTTACACACGCACGCGCACATGTATGTGCACTTACACACACACACGCACGTATGTGCACTTACACACGCACACGCACATGTATGTGCACTTACACATGCACACGCACATGTATGTGCACTTACACACGCACATGCACATTCTGTTATTTCCCTGTGGGGTTACCTTGAAAAGCAAGTGTTTAACACACTCAACATCAAACCACAGAAAGTGCTTCATTGTTGCTAAGGACATGTCGAGTTGTGGTGTAACTATTCAGAGAAAATTATGATTTAAAATTATCATTGCTCCATCTTCCTGGAGAGAATATATTTTAAGGACACAGAAAAGTAAAGGAATCCTAGGTATTAAATATTATTTTTTAAGATTTATTTTTATTTGTGTGTGTGTGTGTAGTGTGCACAGCAATATACACATCATGTGTGTACATGTGCCTGAGCCCAGAAAAAGCCATTGGTTTCCCCTGGAGCAGGAGTTATAGGCAATTGTGAGCTACCTGATGCGTGTCTGGGAACCGAACTCAAGTCTTGTGGGAGGGAAGCAAGTGTTTTTAACTGCTAGGCTCCTATTAACAATGATAGTAATATTATTATTATTATTATTCTGAAATCATTTTGTAATTTCAGGAGAAAGCAACTGACTATTAATAAAGGTCTCTCTTTTCATATATATGCATGTATGTATGGGCACACACGTGTCCTTTAATGTTAAATTTGAGTTGGAAGCATCAGTTTGAGCTAGTGAGTTTTAATCAGTTTCAGTAGTTCCTAGGTTTGTCCTCTGAAAGGCCTAGACATAAATGCAGCATAGTTTGTGGCTTTTAAATACCACTTCCCACAGAAGCAACCAAAGCTCCTTGGAGACATGACTGATTTTGATGTCTATAAATATAAGCATACAGTGCTGTGCTTCCCCACTGATGTCAGAAGGACCACTCTCCTGAATCCAAACCACCTCACAGCTTAGCACATGAGGCCGGAGCGCGACAAGAGCAATTAACATGAAAAATTGCTTTACATGTTGTTGCTTGGTGTTTTATTTATTTGCAAATTTTTTAACCAGTAAAGTTTATTTTGAAATGCAATTAATTTTTAAAATCAGACTACCCATTTGTCAGTTTAGAAAGAGAAGTAAAACTACCAGAGTGGATACTTACGCTTGCTTTCATGGCTGTGGACAGAGCAGAAGCTGAGGTAAACGTGTAAATAGCCTGGTGAGTACTGAGTCCAATAGCCTGGTGAGTACTGAGTCCAATAGCCTGGTGAGTACTGAGTCCAAGCACTGCTGTTATGTAACCCCTGTCACTTGCTGACACAGGCACCTCCACACCAAGGCCTCAGGGGCAGTGACTGCCTGCACTGTCTTACATGGTACCCCATGCAGTCGCTTGCACGTCCTCTTTCCAGTCGGTGTGGATTTTGCTGGCCACCCTCCTTCACATCCTAGCCTCTTTCTTTATCTCTGAGACTAGTACATCTCAGCCAGCAAAAGATCAAACCTGTCTTTGCAGGCGTGACAGCTCACAACACTCTTTGTTCCCACATTTCACGTGAAAGTACAGCAGTTTTTAAAGACCGAAAACACCAAAGTGGAAAGGCAGATAGGAGAACCACCAGTTAGTGAAGAGATAACACGAACCTCCAGTTTAGCATAGACACTCTGCAACACACTGCCCTGGCTTCTCTCACTGGCCTGGCTGTTTTGTAGCTGCTGAGTTCGCAGCCCTGGCTCAAAAGTGCATGGATCAGTGACACTTTCGGTAGCTAACTTCTAATCTGTCGGGTGGCATCTAGATTCGAGGCCAGAAGAGACCAGCTCCCTCTTGGTCTCATGGACTACTTCCTGATGAGCTGAAATGAGAGAAACTCGAGACTGGAGACCCGAGGCGGGGGGGAAAGTTCCAGCACAGAGTCAAAAGGACAAGCCAGGTCTGCGTGTGCTTCCTGTTTACTCCATTAAAAAAATTTTTTTCTATTTTTTTTTTTTTTTTTGAGACAAGATCTCTGTCTTGCTTAGGGTTTCTATTGCTGTGAAGAGACACTGTGACTATGGCAACTCTTATAAAGGAAAACACTTAATGAAGACTGGCCTACAGTTCAGAGGTTTAGTCCATTATCATCATGTTTGGAAGCCATGCCAGCTTGCAGGCAGACATGGTTCTGGAGCAGGAGCTCAGAGTTCTACTTATGGATTGGCAGGCAGCAGGAAGGGGAAGAACGCTAGCCCCTAGGCCTGGGCCTGATTACATGAGATCTCAAAGCCCACCCCCAGTAACACACTTCCTCCAAAAACATCACACCTACTCCAACAAGGCCACACATTCCAATAATACCTAATAATCCCCATGAGCCTCTGGGGGCCATTCATTCAAACAACCATAATCTTTCTGTGTAGTCCTGGCTGTCCTGGAACCTACTACATAGAGCAGGGTAGCCTTTAACTCACAGAGACCTATCTGTTTCTGCCGCCATAGTGCTCCAATTAAAGGCATGTGCCTCTATGCCTGGCCTGTTTCCTTCATCTCCCTTCCTTCCTCCCTTTCTCCCTCCTTCTCTCCCTTCTTCCCTCCCTCTCTCCCTTTCCTCCTTCCTTCCTTCCTTCCTTCCTTTCTTCCTTCCTTCCTTCCTTCCTTCCTTTTTTCTTCTTTTTTGAGACAGGGTCTGATGTAGCCCAGCTGCCCTTGAACTTGCCATTGAGTGAAGGATGACCCTGAACTTCTGCCTCCAGTAGATATGTACCCATGCCCTTTCATGTGGTACAGGAACACAAACCTAAGACTTGTGAAGGTTAGGCAAGCACTCCAACCACTGAGCTACATCCCCCAGCCTAGTTTTGTAAAAATGCATTTTTTACAACCTGATGTCCTAATCAAATCTCCACTCATTTTCCTTGCTGTACATGGAAGCTACTGATGGGGCATGGCCCATGTGCCCCTTGTGTGAGCTGTGCACACACTGAAACAGAATTATTTTTTTATCTCTGCTACAGATGTGAATTGTGTTCCATTTTTAACTCTGACATCAGCACAGCACTGGTTGCCCGGGAGATAAGAATCTGGGCAATCAGGGAAGGGTGGCCTGAGCAGTGGTGAATTTTGTTTCTTTGTTGTTCTGTTCACTCACAACTTCCAACATACTCAGACTCGTGACAGACCTATTGCCACAGAGGGCAAGTAGGTATAGCTGATGACCCCTAGCCTGGTGGCAGCATCTGGACTGAAAGGCTGGAGAATCTTAGAATGAGGGCATTTAATAGAAATGTATGTATAATGTGTAACCTTTACTTAAAGAAGGCATAAGAAGTCTCTGTCACAAGCCAGGAAGGTGGACTGGTCAGTTCCAGAAACAGGATATAAGTTATCTAATTAGTCCTAGGAGTTGTCAGCCATTAAGAAGATAGTGTTGACCAAACCACATTCCTCTAGACAATGAGTGTGCAGGATGACTTCCTTGTGACCAGACTCAGCTAGGTAGTAGGTTCCTTTGGAATTTTCCATTGTTCCCTTCTTATGTTTCCCTGGTAACCCCTTCACCCCCCTAGTTTGAGCTGGCCTGCCAGGCTATGAGTTCGACCCCAGATCTGGAATAAACCTCGTGTGATTACAGCAAGTTCGTTCTCTTGTGAGTCATTGGGTGGTCGCATCATCCCGAGACATGAATAAGGATCTCCCCAGTTCTGGGGGTCTTTCAGGACCAGCCTGGCTCTCCGTGATGACCTGGCCTCTTCTTAGGTTCCACATACTCAAAGGAGCCCACTCTGGCCTCTCTGGCTGGGTCAAGTCTCACTGAACACTCTTGGTACCCAGACCTTATCCATGCCGCATTCTTCTCTGTTGCAATTTTCCATGTATTTGGTTAATTCCTGTATATGTGGTCATAAGGATAGGGGCTGTGCCTGCTTTTGAATGAGAAATGTTCCCCTTTAGGTGCGCGTGTTTGAACACTTGATGTCCATCTGGAGGTACTATTTTGAAAGAATGGAGCCTTTAGGAGGTAGACAAGCCTAGCTGGAGGAAATGGGTCTCTGGGAGTGTGGTCTTTCTGCTATCAGGTGAAAGACCCCCAGAACTAGGGAGATCCTTACTCAAGTTTCGGGATGACATGACCACCCAATAACTCACGAGAGACTGAACTTGCTGCAATCACATGAGGTTTATTTGGGATAGGCCGGTACAGGGTCAATCTTGTGACCATGCTGGCCAGAGGAGTTCGACCCCGAACACAAGAAGTAAGGGGTATTTAAAGGGAAAAACCACAAGCTGGGAGCGGGGAGAGGGTTACCAAGGAAACATAACATAAAAAACAGTGGAAATTTTTAGAGGGACCCAACCCAAGGTATTCAGTTAGGGAGGGGAACATATTCATTCTAGGAATGTAATCTTCATCTACCGGTCAACAGGGTGGAGAGTCTCATAAACCACTAGACCCTCATTCTTAGTTCCGCCCTCATTGTGGATCATTCAGGAGGGGCAGGTATCGGGAACCAGAGCCCTGAG
>NW_022196899.1:26332295-26336801 GCF_008632895.1 Mastomys coucha
AGGATGGACTGTCCCCTCACACAGTAGCCTAAATAACCAGTTCCTTTCTCTCTTCAGTTGACTCTTGTCAGGTATTTGGTCACAGCAATGAGAATATAATTAATACAATTCCCTCCCCAGAGTAGGTTCTTACTGTGGCTCCCCACAGGCTCCTGTTTTAAATGTTTAGTGTCCAATTGCCTGTGTCATTTGGGAGGCAGAGCTGGTTGGAGGAAGTGGGACACTGGGGACATGCCCTTGAAGGTCACACTGAGTCCCAGTGTGACCCTCTCTCTGAAGCAGATTTGCTCTGCCTTGCCACCTTCCTGCCATGATGGACAGACGCCTCAGAAAGCAGGTCTTTCTTCCTGAAGCTGATCTCAAGGGGACTGCTAAAATACTTCAGGGGGTAAAGGCACCTGCTGCCAAGCCAGATGAGCTGGTTTGATCCTTGGGACCCACATGATAGAAAGAAAGGACTCCCTCAAATGGTTCTCTGACCTTCATACATGCCACAGTACATGTGTTCCCGACTCCCAAATAAATATATTGTAAAAAAAAAAAAAAGTTTAAGTTTT
This sequence comes from Mastomys coucha, assembly GCF_008632895.1. Classification (NCBI taxonomy): domain Eukaryota; kingdom Metazoa; phylum Chordata; class Mammalia; order Rodentia; family Muridae; genus Mastomys; species Mastomys coucha. Next base: position 26,332,853 of record NW_022196899.1, read on the forward strand.
TCTGTCAAGATTTTTGTCCCAGAAGACATGACTACATCACTACAGGGACTGTGCAAAAGAATGCATTCTTGACTAATGTCAGGGAAAAGAGCCCTAGACTGAGGCTGCTTAAACATTTTCTGCTATGGCTTCTTCTCATCTGAGAAATGTTTTTACAACCTCAGGTATATAGGTATATATAATAGTTAGACAAATTGATAGGGCACTAGCCCTATTAATAAAATGTCTTACATTTCTACTGATACATTTCTATTAAATGGTCTTATTTTAAAATTCTAAAATTCTCCAGCCTTTCAGTAACATTTATGGAGATCGTATATCAAAGGTACAAGGGACAAGTGCTACTGTCATCCTACCCTGCCTGGGGAATAAGTTTGCACTGTCCCTGTGAAAGGCTGGAGAATCTTAGAATTTAAAATGAGGGCATTTAATAGAAATGTATGTATAATGTGCAATCTTTACGTAAAGAAGGCATACGAAGTCTCTGTCACGAGCCAGGTAGGTGGACTGGTCAGTTTCAGGAACAGGATAGCGGTCAGCCATTAAGAAGATAGCATTGACCAAACCACATTCCTCTAGACAATGAGTGAGCAGAATGACTTCCTTGTGACCTGACTCAGCTAGGTAGTGGGTTCCTTTGGAATTTTCCATTGTTCTCTTGTTATGTTTCCCTGGTAACCCTTTCACCACCCTAGTTTGTGGTTTTTCCCTTTAAATACCCCTTACTCCTCATGCTCGTGGTCGAACCCCTCTGGCCTGCCAGGCTATGAGTTCAATCCCAGATCTGGAATAAACTTCATGTGATTACAGCAAGTTCGGTCTCTCGTGAGTCATTGGGTGGTTGTGTCATCCCGAGACTTGAGTAAGGATCTCCCCAGTTCTGGGGGGGTCTTTCATTTGGGGGTTCGTCTGGAATTTACCCTTGACTCTCTGAAGACCCCTTGGAGATGAGTTCTTAATTGTGGTCTGTCCGTCTGTTTGAGTTCTTGTAATGTGTCTGTGAATTGCCTGCCTGTTTTGCAACCTGTGAATTTGTACCTGGCCACTTCCCGGGTAGGGATAGCAGGGCTTATTTTCAGTCAGTGACTCCCTGCCCTCCGTGAGAGGGAAAGGGGGCTGGTCGACAGACGTGTCAGGCCCACTGACTAGTACCCTGGGAGACGTCCCACTGGAAATTGGGGATCCTCGGGGATGTCCAGAAGGAACCCCATGAGAGGCCAGGGGAGAAACATTAACCCTGCTCGAGAGGAGTGTGGGTCTGTTCTCACGGCCATTTAACCTGTTCAATTGGCTCCGCTTTTGGTGTGTTACTCTTTGTCTGATTTTTTTGTGCTGTATCTGTGATTTTTGTTGCCCTTGTGACTGCGATGAGACGGACAGTAACTTTGACGTTGACTCACTGGACAGAGGTTAGGGACATGTCAGTTCAGGTAAAATAAGGACCTCGGTAAATTTCCAGCTGTCTGTTTTTCTGAAGTAAGGTTGGCACTCTCGATTGAGACGAGTCTTTTTGTGTGTATTTTGTGACCAGTCCATCTCAGCAGCCGTGGCAGGCACGGGCCGAGCAACTCTGTGATTTGGCTTTGATTACCTGTGTATCTGATGTTTGTTACTGGGCCCAGTTGTCTTTCTCAGTGTCATGGACCTAAAAAGGTGGATGTCTGTGTGGTGACTGATTTTGTTTGTGTGTTTGGACCTTGGTCTGACGACGACTTACAGCCCCTGACTGATGGACGGTGTTGGAGCTGGGGCCACTGCCGCTGGGTCTTTGGGCTGCTCTTGGGGGAACCCAGAATAAAAAATGGTGTCAGCAGGAATCCTGTGGTCCCGGGTTTCCTGAGAGGGCAGTCAGAATTGGCCCCACAGCTGCCAAAGCGTTGGAGGTTAGGGGCCTGGACCCAGGTGCTGCAGTTCCAGTTCTTCTGGCCAGATCCAGATCCCTGACCTTTTCCCCATCCAGGCTGGCCCCTGGATGTCGACCCCAGCCTCAACCCCAGACATAAGCTGAGGCAGAAAGGTTATGTCTGTGGAGCTGGCTCTGGGGGAGGCCCAGCAGCCGACCTCCTACACCAAGCCATGCGGGCTGTTGGAGATGAATTTGAGACCCTCCTACACCAAGCCATGCGGGCTGTTGGAGACGAATTTGAGACCCGCTTCTGCCGCACCATCTCTGACCTGCCGCTCAGCTACATGACCCCAGGCTCAGCCTAGCAACGCTTCATCCAGGTATACCACAAACTTTTCCAAGGGGGCCCCAACTGGAGCCATCGTGTAGCATTCTTTGTCTTTGGGGCTGTTTTATGTGCTAACATAGCAATAGAGCCATTGGTGGGACAAGTGCAAATTAAATGGTGGTCTACCTAGAGATATGCCTGGCTAACTGGGTCTACAGCAGTGGGGACTGGGAGGAGTCCACAGCACTATACAGGGACAGGGCCCTGGAGGAGGCACATCTGTGGGAAGGGCAGCTGTTGCTTTGAAGCCCAAGGCAGGTACCTCAGCTCCACTGACATGGGCTCTCCAGGGGCCAAGGTCAGGCATGGCCAGAGAGCAGGGCATAGCAGTCAGGGACCCCTGAACTACCAAGTAGGTTTTTACAAAATAGATTAATTGGGTTAAAATATTGTCTTTATCATCTGGTTTAAAAATTATTGAATTGGTACCTTGTAAACTGTGGTAATTGAATATTACAACCTTGGAAGTTATGCTTTGCTTACCATGTGGTGGGCGCTGTTTAGATAAATGATTGTTGTTCTGTGTTTCATGATTGAAAAAAAAAATGGTTAAAACTTTGGTTTAGCTTAACTTATTTAGAAGGCAGTCTTAATTTGTACAGCAGAGACTGATAAGCCATTGTGCTGTGGAGTTAAACATAGTTGAAAAAGAGCTGATAGAGGCTGACTGTCTGCACGAGCTGCTCTTAAAGGGGACAACAGCTTTTTGCATGAAATATTGGTAACAGAGAATTAGCTTAAAATTGGTAACTCAGGGTTGGAATCATGTTAAGCGACAACACCTGGCATGAGCCGACCCAGGAATATTTTATGTAATTCTTACCCCTTATAAATTTAGTAAGGCCAAGATAAGATTTAAAACGGTGGACCAGAGATAAGATTTAAAATGGTGTCTTTGATGTATTCAAAATTGCACTGTCATGCATTCATATGTAAGAATTGGCAGCTAAGCTTTGGAATGTGATAGTAATGCTTTGATATTGATTTTAAAGAAAATGGAATGTTTAAAACTGGGTTTAGTTTAAATTATGGTTATACCTTAACATTAAAAGAATTTTAAAAAAGGTGTGGAGTCTAGTAGAGACAAGTGATGAGCAGTCTGGAGACAAAAAGAGTTAGTTTGTCTTGGAAATAAAAAGTAAGTAGAAAAATAATCCAAATTCTATCAAAGCCTGGTAGTAGTGCTAAAGTGCTAGCACCTTTGCCCCTAGAGTAAACAAGCTTAAAAAAGAAACCTGAAACAGCTGTGGCTGTTGCTGGGAGAAGGCTGTTTTGCACCTACAATTGTCTGTCTCACGGACCTAGTGGGAGATGCCTTCCCTGCTGGTCCCTGGTTAAATGCACCCGTCCAATGGTGCATTCATAGCATTTAGCAAAATAAGGAATTTTATCTTGTCATTTATATCAGAAATGGAGACAGGTTTTTTCTTATTTGGAGATTTTGAGGCACTGGGAACCTAAATACCACCCAGGTAGATTTCTTTGTATTGATTATTAAAGGTTTTGTTTTTGTGTTTTTGAGAAAAGATGCTTGAAGTATTTACTGAATTTGTTTTGAGATTCATATGTTGCAGAAATGTATACTCTTGGTAAATCCCTTCATCAGACGTGCTAAACTTACCTGCTGAAACTCCTGGTGTCCTGAATTTCAGCCTGATCCAGTTAAGACACAGAAGACTAATTCTGTTTTCCCTTCCTCACCCCTCTTTTATATC
>NW_022196899.1:26338154-26355056 GCF_008632895.1 Mastomys coucha
GAGAGTCTTTGAAGATGGAGTCTAGTGTGAGAATCAGAAGGAATAAGAGGCTAGAGAGCTGGAGATAAGTACAGGAAAGAAGAGAAGCTAGGAAGCTTGAGAGCTAGTAAGGTAGTGCCTGGCAATAGAAGAGAGTTAAGGAGTTCCCCTGGCAGTTATGTTGGAACTGTGCTTAGGGACTGCAGGGGCAGCTACAGTGGGTTCCTTTGGAATTTTTCATTGTTCTCTTGTTATGTTTCCTTGGTAACCCTTTCACCACCCTAGTTTGTGGTTTTTCCCTTTAAATACCCCTTACTCCTCATGCTCGTGGTCGAACCCCTCTGGCCTGCCAGGCTATGAGTTCGATCCCAGATCTGGAATAAACTTCATGTGATTACAGCAAGTTTGGTCTCAAGTGAGTCATTGGGTGGTTGTGTCATCCCGAGACTTGAGTAAGGATCTCCCCAGTTCTGGGGGTCTTTCACCTGGCTTAAGCTTCTCCTGCTGCTTCTTGTTGTTAAATGGTGACACTCTGTCTTTCACTTGTCTTAGCTATCATTTCATTTCATTTTATTTAAAGACTAAAAAATGAGAGAAGAGAATGAGGACAATCCAGGCGATTGATAACATTTAATCCCGAAAGCCTCAGCCATGCAGGTTTTAGCCTGAAGGACAGCTCCTCTAAGTACATGTGGAACTCCCACACTCTGAATTATTACTTTTAATCATCAACAGAAAAGTTAGGGCAGTGAGAAAGTGTTAGCATGTGTAACTTTAAACAAAATAATAATACAAACATAACCATAATCATTTAATACATTGTATAATAATTTTTTAAAATAGACCTTTTTGAAAAAGTGACTTTTTTGTTGTTGTTGTTTTGTTTTTTGAGACAGGGTTTCTCTGTGTAGTCCTGGCTGTCCTGGAACTCACTCTGTACACCAGGCTCGCCTCGAACTCAGAAATCTGCCTGCCTCTGCCTCCCAAGTGCTGGGGTTAAAGGCGTTCCCCACCACCACCTGGCCTGAGATTTTTTTTTTTAAATGATGTTCCTGTGCCACACAGACTTTGTGTGACAGCAGTTTTTGAGGCAAAAACTTCAAGGAAGTCAGTCTCCTGCCCCTGCATTGTCTCCTGGCACCCCTAACTCAGAGGTATTCCAGATATGTCCTTGCAAACTCTCGTGCTAGGTGCCCACCAAGATATGATTTATTGACAGCTAGACAAAATTGGACATTGCTCTCTGACCTTTACCAATGTTCCAACATCTTAGCCAAACCCCGGCCTGGAATTTCATAAAGGACATTACCCATCCAGACTAATTACCTCTGGCATTGTTAGGGAAATAATGAAGGGGTAGGGCATTGAAGCATCCAGAATGGGAGACTTATCCCAGGGCAAGGTCAAGTAAAATCCTCTTTCTCAGTCAGGCACTACAGCTGAACCACTCCTAGGAATTAGCAAGAGACAAGTCTCTACCTGCCCAAAAGATTAGCATAGTGGGCGGTTTACCTAGGATGGGCGGGACCTTGAGCCGAGTGTTTGTGAGACAGTGTAGCAGTCTGCTACAGTGGCCTCTTTAATTATTGTGATATAGACAGACAGACAGACAAAGTACATTCTACTCAGTCTATGTAGTGTTACTTGAATGCATGCTTTCAGGGCTGACCATTTGGAATTGGATAACCAATTGATGTGCTCTTCCCTGGGGAAGACCATCTCTTGCTCTCAGCACTTCTTGGTTGCGTCTAGTTCTGTGTCTAGAGTGGAGAGCTCATACACTCCCCACTCCTGTATCACCCAGGCTATTGGTGTCCTCCTTGCTCAGCTCACTTTAAACAGTTATGTTGCTGAGACTTCATGGCACCTCTAGAAGACACACTCTCTCATCACACTCCCTGTTCCTTTGGTTCTTAAAATCTTCCCATCGTGTCTTCCTCAATGACGCCTGGTCTGTTGCAAAGAAAGGTTTCCTTGATGAGTAGTTGTCTTAGTCAGGGTTTCTATTCCTGCACAAACATCATGACCAAGAAACAAGTTGGGGAGGAAAGGGTTTATTCAGCTTACTTCCACATTGCTGTTGATCACCAGAGGAAGTCAGGACTGGAACTCAAGCAGGTCAGGAAGCAGAAGCTGATGCAGAGGCCATGGAGGGATGTTCTTTACCGGCTTGCTTCTCCTGGCTTGCTCAGCCTGCTCTCTTATAGAACCCAAGACTTCCAGCCCAGGGATGGCACCACCCACAAGGGGCCCTACCCACTTGATCACTAATTGAGAAAATGTCCCACAGCTGGATCTCATGGAGGCACTTCCCCAACTGAAGCTCCCTTCTGTGATAACTCCAGCCTGTGTCAAGTTGACACACAAAACCAGCCAGTACAGTAGTGAAGACTACATTTCCTGGGAGTATAAGGACAAATATTTAGAATGCATTTAGGGAGTGTGCTGGCCCACTAAAGTGTCAGCTGTAGGATATTTCTAAAGATTCATGACTTCACTAGCCCTGGTAGTTGGATAGGTTTCCAGTACCAGGCATAAAACTCCATGACAGAGAGCAAGTTATGGAGGAAAGGGTTAATTTGGCTTACTTTTTTATATTTATAGTTCCTCACTGAAGGAGACTAACATAGGAACTTAAGCAGAATAGGAACCTGAAGGTAGGAGCTGATGCAGAGGCCATGGATGGGTACTGCTTACTGGCTTGCTCCTCATGGCTTGCTCAGTCTGCTTTCTTATTAGAACCCAGGACCACAAGCATGGTACCACCCACAATTGGATAGGCTCTCCCACATCAGTAGAGAAATAGGGTGTATGGTGTATAACCTTTACCTAAAAGGGCATGGAGGGCCACTGTAGCCAGCCAGGAATGTAGAATGGCTAGTTCCAGGAACCTGGCTAACTCAGAGCCTCAGGGCTCTGGTTCCCGATACCTGCCCCTCCTGAATGATCCACAATGAGGGCGGAACTAGGAATGAAGGTCTACTCGTTTATGAGGCTCTCCACCCTGCCGACAGGTAGATGAAGATTGCATTCCTAGAATGAATTATGTTCCCCTCCCTAACTGACTGAATACCCTGGGTTAGAATTCCCCCTCACTCCCCCTGGTTTGTGGTTTTTTCCCTTTAAATACCCCTTACTCCTTGTACTCTAGGTCGAACTCCTCTGGCCTGCAAGGTTACGAGATCGACCCGGTACCGGCCTATCCCAAATAAACCTCGTGTGCTTGCAGCAAGATCGGTCTTTAATGAGTTATTGGGTGGTCGTGTCATCCCGAGACTTGAGTGAGGGTCTCCCGAGCTCCGGGGTCTTTCAGTTACCATCGCTGGGGAACTTTCTGTGGGTAGCAGTCCCTCCCACCCCACCCCTTATCATTTGAAGAAATTTGTTGTTAGGCCTCTGTTCTGGTGCCATTTATTAATGTCCTGTGTGTTTTTTGTATGTAACCTTATATTCTCCCGTATCTGAGGCAGTGACAGTTCAAAAGAGATTCTGTGGAAATCGTGGCTATTTGGCTGGAACTTATAGCAAAGACAATGCTAGCAGGAAACATCCTCTCCTTGGTAAATGGGGATTTCTTGTGGGACCGTTTGACGCCCGTATTGGGAGCCCTTATCCTGTCCCTCCTACAGCATGGGTCAGGTGTATTCTCCCTCACATGAAGAAAGTGATAACATGTTCATTATTGAGCATCCTAATAAATATGTTCATGTTTCTTTTTAAAGAGAGAGAGAGAGAGAGAGAGAGAGAGAGAGAGAGAGAGAGAGAGAGAGAGAGGAGTGGAGACGGTTAGGTGGACTGGGAATGTGGCTCAGTATTAGAGTATTGGCAGGAAAATCTGGCTTTTGTCTCCAGCACTGCACAAAATGGCTGTGGTCACATACACCTTTAATCTCAGCATTCAGGAGGTAGAGGCAGGAGGATCAGGTATTCAAAGTCATTCTCTTCTACATAGTGAGTTTGAAATCAACCTGAGCTACATCATAAGGCCCAGTCTTTAAAAAAATAAAAAATAAATAAAAAATAGTGGCTAGAAACTTCCAAATTCTGTCTCTGGATACCTCCTTTAGTGCTTTTCATAAAGTGGCCTTATGGTATTTTCTCATGGAGAAAGATCAGCACTGCCCAGCAGAACTGCTGTGGTAGGAAGGCCATCACCTGTCCAATCCAGAAGCCTTGAGCCTCATTCGGCCAAACTCTTCAAGTATAGATGGTGTTACTAGAAAAATGAAGGATTTTAATTAAGTTTGAATTTAGGTTATCCTGAAGAAAAGTCTGGGACTGAAATCCCAGCAATGGCCACCAAATCCTGGGGAACACTTTTAAATGAAAAGTTGCCGAGCCTGGAAAGCCAAGGTCTTGGTCTTTATTTCCATTGGTCTTTATTCTGGTCAGGCCTGCAGGCAGTGTGATGGCAGCTTGCTGTCCTGTCAGTTTAGCTTCCCAGACTGGCATGACCCCCAGACTCTGCTTGAGTCAATCCATTAAGAGTGCGTCCTCTTTATTAGTTTTTTTAGGGTCATGCACCGTGAATTTAAGAATGCCAGTCTGAAGATAAACAAAACTTCCAAAGCCCTAGCTTGGTCTTTACTTTGACCAGCTTTTTAATTACATATTCTTTGAAATGTTTCAAATGCTCTTTTTGGAGATTGACTCTCCCACACACAGAGAGAGCTGTCTATGACCATCTAAAAAGTCAATCCAAAAAAAAGATGAAGACCTTAACTGCTCAGTTTCCAAATTAAACTACAGTTCTAGCTAAAAATAGCTTGCTAGCGTTGAGAATCTGTTCCCTGAATTTAAATGGCGTCCTCCCCTCCCAGAGGACAACACTCTCTGTGTTCTGTGGCAGGGCGGGCTCCTGGTAAGGCAGTTTCAGGGCTTCCCAGGGTTGCAGTGTTTCCTGTATTCAAAAAAACAGTGAGGGAAACTGGAAAAGTTTAAGCTCTCCATATAAATATTAAGTGAAATAAACATAAATATTAGTAATGTTTCTTAGAGTCCGTTTATATATGCATTTGTGGGTATATTTGTCTGTATCCAGCTTTGCCTGGATTATTCTGTATGTGTGCATAAAGAGACTAAGGTAAATCCTTTCTCCTTTTTCTTGACTGAGGTATTTACTTTCTTCTTTTTCAACCATGTTTTCCTGTACTATTACTACTAAGACTTATATTAGTAATATAAATTACTATGTAATTTATAGTAATATATAGCAACATAAGTTACCATGTAATAATATCTACTAATATGTATCTTCACTTAGTTATAACTGAAAATTTTTTATTAAATTTAAATTTTTAAAAATTATTATTTCAAAAGCAATCCCTACTCTATCTTCACATCTGGAAACCTGGGATGACTTTCTGTCTGGCATAAAGATCAAAAGATGAGAATAAGAGATGGTCAGCCACAAGCCTGACATGTAGTAAAATTCACATTTTAAAACCTGCTACATATATGCCCTTTTCAATAGTAAAGGGAGTATAAGGCATTTGTCATAGACATATTCTTATATGCTGGATTAGGTATGGTAGCACAGCATTAATCTCAGCATTTAGAAGGTAGAGGCTCTCTGTGAATTCAAGGCTGGCCTGATCTACAGAGCGAGTTCCGGGATAGCCAGAGCTACATGGAGGAACCCTGTCTCAAAAAAAAAAAAAAATCTTTTTTTTTAAAAAAAGATTTATTTACTTTATGTATGTAAGTACACTGTAGCTGTCTTAAGACACAACAGAAGAGGGCATCTGATCCCATTACAGATGGTTGTGAACCACCATGTGGTTGCTGGGATTTGAACTCAGGACCTCTGGAAGAGCAGTCAATGCTCTTAACCACTGAGCCATCTCTTCAGCTACCTCCTGCCCCCATAGTCTTTATTTTCATCTGTTCTATGGGAATGCATTTTAAATGATCCAAAAGGGGCTAGGGAGATGGCCCAGACAGGAAAGTCCTTGTTATTTAAGTTTGAGGACCTGAGTTTGATCCCTCCCACCCAGTCACTCCCACCTCCAGTCCTACCCTGACATAAAAGCCCAGCACAACTGTGCATACTGAAAATCCCAGGGCAGGGTAGCAGAGACAGACAGACAGACAGATACTCTGATGAAACACGTTTACAAACTGTACTGTCATTTTTTCTAATGAGTACTTCTGTTTAGCTTTTGCAGGTGCCTCCACAGCTCCCCCCCACCCCCCATTCACCCTCTTGTCCACAGGAATAAAGCTTTTTAAGCTTAGTTAGCCATGCTGTCTAACATCTTTGCCTTAGTTAGCCATGCTGTCTAATATCTTTGTCTTCTCCTCACCTGCCTCTTTTAAAAACTAAGGTGGTTTTATTTGTATTCTTAGTACGTTTTTTTTCCCCTTTGGTTTTTCGAGACAGGGTTTCTCTGTGTAGCCCTGGCTGTCCTGGAACTCACTCTGTAGACCAGGCTGACCTTGAACTCAGAAATCTTCCTGCCTCTGCCTCCCAAGTGCTGGGACTAAAGGCGTGAGCCACCACCACCCGGCTTCTTATTACTTTTTCAGACAGGATCCAATATAGCCCAGAGTTGCCTCAAACTGGCTTTGTGGCTAAGGATAATCTTTAATTTCTGATTCTTTTGTCTCCACCTCCCAGATTCTGGGATTATAGGCTCATGACCACATCTTATTTATATGGTGCAGGGGGAGAGAAGCCAGGATTTCATGGATGCTTGGCAAGATTCTGCCAATGGAGCTACATCTCTGAACCCTAATGTTTTTTTCTCATTCATCTGCCCGAATAAGATTTCTCACACATCTGTCTGAGTGGCCTGCCCTTGTAGTCCCAACTACTCAGAAGGCTGAGGCAGACAAATCATTTGAATTCAGAAGTTTGGAGCCAGCTTGGGCTCCACGAGAGACTGTGTCTCTTCAAAATAAATTATATTTTTGCTATGAAAAGTACTATTACTTGAAAGGCTGGAGAATCTTAGAATTTAAAATGAGGGCATTTAATACAAATGTATGGTGTATAACCTTTACCTAAAAGGACATGGAGGGCCACTGTAGCCAGCCAGAAATATAAAATAGCCAGTTCCAGGAACCCAGAGCCTCAGGGCTCTGGTTCCCGATACCTGCCTTTCCTGAATGATCCACAATGAGGGCGGAACTAAGAATGAAGGTCTACTGGTTTATGAGACTCTCCACCCTGTCAACCAGTAGATGAAGATTACATTCCTAGAATGAATGTGTTCCCCTCCCTAACTGAATACCTTGGGTTGGGTCACTCTAAAATTTTCCACTGTTTTTATGTTCTGTTTCCTTGGTAACTCTTTCTCCGCCCCCAGCTTCCCTTAAATACCCTACACTTCTTGTGTTCCGGGTCGAACTCCTCTGACTGGCAAGGTCATGAGATCGACCCTGGTACCAGTATCCCCAATAAACCTCATGTGATTGCAGCAAATTCGGTCTCTCGTGAGTCATTGGGTAGTCACATCATCCCGAGACTTGAGTAAGGATCTCCCCAGTTCTAGGGGTCTTTCAAACTCAAATAAGATATAGAATATTTACATTGAAATCCCTCTGAAGTCTTATCCCTCTCTGGGTAACCAGAGTCAGCATTTGGGGAAACTTGCTGGTCTCTCAGACTCCAGTTGGCATGCCACTACTTAACATTTTTATTTTATTCATGTATATGTATGTGTGTGTGCACACATGTGTGCATATCATGCACACAGGGCTTGGAGCATGCCTTTCTAGTCTAGTGCCCACTGAGACTAGATGAGAGCATCAGATCCCCGGGAACTGGATGCGTGCTTGCTGGAGGTGGGTGTGGGAACTGAAGTCCGTTCTTCAGCTAGAGGCTTGCTCTCAGCCACTGAGCCATCTCCCCATCAACCCATAGGCCTTTTCTTTATTTATCTTCACATTTTTGAGTGACTGTACTATGGGAAAATGATGTCAATGACAAAGGTGAGCCAAGAGAAGAGCTAAGGCATGGGCTGGCATGAAACAGAGACAATGGAAAGGGCCCAAGGGCAGGGCAGGCTGTGCTGTAGAGATATGAGGGAAGGGCTAGAACAGAACAAGTCTCCTGAAGGGAAGTCACTGAGATAAGGTTCAGGTGTTGCCGACTCCTGCAGACAGGAAAATCTTTACAGCGGAGTAAGGGCAAAGAGGAATAACCTCAGGCCAAAATGCAGGATGGGGTTAAGGAACCAGAAGCCTGTGAGAAAGCCAGCAAGGACGCAGCTTCCATGATGGCTACTGAGGGTGCACCTTCTCTGAGGGCAATTATGAAGTCGGTCTCAGAGGGGCAAATATTACATTTTCTCTTACTTCTTGGTCCTAGAGTTTATACAGATACATAGAACCATATACGTGAAGGTTATGGGACATAACCCCATGATCGGAGTGTCTAGGGGACAAAGGGGAGGTGGGTATAAGGAATGGGAAAAGGGAATGTATCAGGACATTGGCAAATAGACTTAAAGTACATTATATACTTGCAAGAAAATAGCCTTGTGTAACCTAGTGTAACAAATCAAATGTTTAAACACACCTCAGGGCTAGAGTCTGGCACACAGAGGTGCTGATTACACTGTACTTCTAAAACTCACAAGCCAAAACCCCCAACCCCTGATGACACTGATTTTTTTTGTACTATTATTTTATTTGGGGCATGTGTATTTTTACTGTACATACATTTGCACACCACACGTGTGCCCCTAGAGGCTAGAAGAGGACTGGAATGAATAGATGGTTGTGAGGCTCCATGGGAGTGCTGGGAACTGAATCAGGGTGCTCTTGAAGAGCAACCAGCGCTCTGAGCCACTGAGCTGTCCATCATTCCAGTTTCTGCCACTCTTATTTGCTGGTAGAGACTTTGAGGAAATCATAAAAATTAAATGATGTTGTGGCCTTTCAGAGTTCATTGAGGTCATGGTGAGAGGCACCATGTACTAGAGAGAGGCCCCAGAGGAGGCGTCTGTGGTCAGCAGGCTGATATTACCATCTAGGGCGTTCAGTTTCCACAACCACGAAAATAAGAGTTGTGTGGCTTAAAAGACCTGGCCTGTGGCATTCTGATACTGCCACCCTCACAAACCACACAGGGCTTGGAGTATGCCTTTGTTCTTACTAAAATAAGCTTTGTAAGAGTCTCATCTTCCCGGACAGTGGTGGCTCATGCCTGAGATCCCAGCACTCTAGAGGCAGAGGCAGGTGTACCTCTGTGAGTTCAAGGCCAGCCTGCTCTACAAAGCGAGTTCTGTGACAGCCTGTCTCAAACAACTACAACAAGAACAACAAGAACAATAACAATAACAACAACCCTCCCAAAGTCACATCTTAAAACGACTGGATTGTTCCTGGGCTCTTAGCTTCTGCATCTGAGCGAGAGAGGCTGGGCTGACTTCTGTTTTCTGTTGCTATTTAATTTGACAGCCTTAAATCAGTACTTACTATGGTTTCAGTATGTTTGCTTCCATCAACTGTTCAGAAGTCATCCTTAGCACTCTGAGTGGCTTCCTTGGAAGGCTCTAGAGCAAAAAATCACAGCGAAATGGGCATGCTAAGACCATGTGTACAGTGTACCACTTGGGTTTGCAGTTGAATTCTCCCACAGTCCTAGGTTAGTAAATACCCACCCACTGTGTAGAGGAGGAGACTGGGCAGGGAGGAGAAACTGGCTCCTGGTCATTCAGATGAAAAGAGGCTGCCCTTAGATGTTTGACCTTATTATTCAGCCGCTAAGAGGAAGTAAAACTATCTGGCCAATTGTAGACTTTATTTTTGGATGTGACTCACAATTTCAGTGGAAATTGAATTCTATGATGAGCATTTGACCTCCATCTCTCCAGACTCCAGGGCTTTCTCTGCCTCTTTCCTTCCGACTCCAGTGCATACATGGCCAAGTGTGCCTCACACACTTATGGTACCATCAGTTTCTGGGTGAGAGAGAGCCAAGCCCACCCTTCATCCTGATGCCACACAGCTCCCCTTTGGATGTCTCTTTGTTCTTTCATTATCCAAGCAGGGTTTGGAAATCTTCACTGCAGAACTCAGAACCATGTGGCTGGAACAAGAAGACCATTTTCACGCTCTACATTGAGTTATGTAAACTCCAAAAAAGCAGGGAACAACTTTTTTTTTTCCTCTTTCTGTTTTGGTGACACCCCCAGTGACACCTATAGATCCTTAAGAAGCAGCTCTGAGCTGCAAGGGAATAAATGGGGGCTGCTTTGAGGATCAAACCCAAGAAAAAGTAGTTTTCTATTTGACCAGTAAGATGGACTTTACAGGGTACACAGGCTTAAATGAATCAGGGGAGTGTAGCGAACAGCTCTGCAAGATGGGGAGGAAAAAAATGTTTAAGTATAGGCACCATATATGTGCTGCTTTGGAAAGAGGTCTTTAGGAGTGAAATGGTTAAAGCAAGTGCCTGTGTCTGAAGGGAGTATTTATGCTGGGAGACAGGAAGTGTGAAGTCAATGACTTTTGCTGGCAGAGAGAAGACCCAAGGGGAGGGAGAAGGAAGCAGGATGCCAGAGGGAAGAGTCTGAGTTTTTCTCTGCCTGGAAGTCTTTTTCTTTCATGATCGGAAGCAAGATATTGGCCAGAAAACTTCTCCCATTGCTTCAGAGAAGCTTAAAATGAGCCAAGCACAGAGTGAAGCTGAAGTTGAGAGATACCGGCGCTGTGCCCAGAACACAGTCCGAACCTTAACATTTGAATGGAGCAACACAAAAGTGGGAACTGAGATGCCCAGACATCTAGCAGCACAGTTGGTAAAGCCTTCTTACATAATAACGATAAAGATACTTAACATTTATTTAACGCTTTTACACAGGAGTGCATGAGAAGGTTGATAGCCAGTATCTGGTGAGGTTCTCAAAGACTACATGACAACAGTCTCTGCTTTACAAATTATCTCTTTTCACAAACACATACATGGGCTTTGCAGGCTAAGTAGTCTGCCCAAAGTAACCACCTAAGTAGTTTTCTCATGCCAAAGTGTGAATTTCAAAAAGTTAAAAAGATAAGATATTTTTTAAAACATGAGGTAAATGACTTAAGGTTTAGTTTACTTTTGTTATGAGAGACTCAACTGGTTTAGAAGGGTATGTGTGTTTGTGTGTGAGACCAGTGAGAGAGAAATGCTAGATAAGATTGTACAGTAAAATAGAGGAATTGGAAATTGACTAATAATCCATAGAATGATAAGTTCTAAACTTTTAGCATTCTTTTCTATTTGTATATTTCCCTATAATAAAAAATAATTTTCAACTTACATGTCTTATAGTTAACATTTAATTTTAAAGACTCATGCCTGGCTGAGAAAACATGTTCCCTAACAACCAGATGATCTCAGGTGGACTTACTAGACAATGTGTGGATATCTATGTCCCTTCTAAGTTCATGAGTTGGCACCATTGCCAACGGAGGTTAAGAGATGGCATTGTTCACAGATGCAGAACCTCATGAATTGCATTGGTGCCCTCACCTTCTCAATTTTCATTCTTCGTTTTTGAGAAAAGATCTCATACTTCCAAGCTGGCCTTGAACTCACTTTGTAGAGGAGGCTGGCTTTACACTGATGATCCTCCTGCCTCTACCCCCTCACATGCTGGGATGACAGCAGTGTCTCACCTGCCCAGCGGGATTAGTTCCCTTCTAAAAGAAGCAGCAGGGAGTTAGTTTTTCCTTTATACTGTGTGAGGGCTTTATATACTATACTAGTGCAAGGCTGTCTTCTATGAATCATAAAGTAGGCCAGATGCTGAAACTGCCACTGCTTCCATCCAGGTTTGGAACTAGAAGAAAGTAATTTCTGGGGTTGATGTGCTACCCAGCCTGTAGTGTTTTGTCTTAGCAACTTGAGTGGATAAAGACAATGGATTGAGCTGCCCTGTGTTCTACAACTGCACTGACCACATGTGACTACCTAGCATTTGACAAGTGACTATAGTGGACTGAGGGAATGGTTCTAATTAGATTAGTGTCTTATGACTAGTAACTACTACAGTAGCAAATCTTGGTTGTCAACTTGACTACATCTGGAATCAATTAAAACCCAAGATGCTCGGTGTGCCATACACATATGCACACACAGTATGTGTATTCAATCTATTAGTCCTGTTCCTTAAGATAACCCTGCCTAATACAAATACTACGTTCATTTTGTGGCCTATCGCTTTGGAAGAACATGGTCTACAGAACACCTAGGTAAGACACATGTGCAAAAATCTTTGAGGAACATAGATATGGGAGCTTTTGACATGAGTGGCATGAAGCCACATTTTAGAGTGAGCCCTTCCTATCAATGCCCTTCCACAATATTACTTATTAAGACTGTCATCTCTTGGGAGGCAGAGGCAGGCGGGTTTCTGAGTTCAAGGCCAACCTGATCTACAGAGTGAGTTCCAGGACAGCCAAGCTACACAGAGAAACCCTGTCTCGAAAAAAACAAACAAACAAAACAAAACAAACAAACAAACAAAAAGACTGTTATCTCAGGACTTAGAGACCAAACCACATGGGATGGTTTCTATATGAAATTATTTCCCATAGGCTTCTGTGTCAAATACCTGCAGGCTCTATTTTGGAAGGCCATGGAAACTTTAGAAGGCAGAGCAACTGAGAAAACACAAGATGTTGACCTCTTACCTCCTCAGACACACATGCACACATACAGACATATAATCCTGTGCTTGTGTGAATGAACACACAAAACATACATTCACATATACCTCTCCACCCGGACACACATACCTATGGGTTAAAATGGTGGCCTACGTCTGGCCTGCCACAGGACTAGGGTCGCTCATGGAGGCGAAAAGTTTAACTGCAAACTGCAGGACCCTGCTCTGAGGGTGGGGAGGTGCAGTCTGAGGTCCTGAAGAAATGCTAGAGTTGGCTTGGGGGTCCCAGCCCACAGGGAGACCAGTAATAGCAGGTTCTAGCTCTTGGGCACCACAGACACCGCTGGATGCCGAGCAAGAGCTGAGAATGGAGTGTGGGCCCGTGGGCTCGCTCTGGCTTGGGACTGAAGGGAAGAGGGGCAGGAGAGCTCAGCTGGTTCTCGAGGGGATGACAGTGTCCTAGGCTTGGGTGGTTGCTTGGAGCTGTGAAAGTTGTGACTGAAAGCGCTGAGAGGCCTCTTACGTGAGATTAGATGCAGCTCCTTAGAGGAAGAGCTACTCGATTGCTCCAGCACTGCGGATCCTGCAGGGAAGAGGCAGTTCATGGTTTTAAGGAGTTTACTGTAGAAAGGCAAAAGAAAGAGGGAGAGAGTAGGGAAGTAGTGGACAGCCATGGCCATGTGGAGAGAGCGGGGAAGGGAATGTGGAGAGAGGGGGAGCAAGAGGGCAAGAGAGTGAAAGGCTGGAGAATTTTAGAATTTTAAAATAAAAGCATTAATAGAAATGTATCAGTAGAAATGTATAATGTATAACCTTTACCTAAAAGGGCATAGAAAGCCTCTGTAACCAGCCAAGAATGTAGACTAGCCAGTTCCAGGAACCTGGCTAACTCAGAGCCTCAGGGCTCTGGTTCCCGAGACCTGCCCCTCCTGACTGATCCACTATGAGGGCGGGACTAGGAATGAAGCTCTCCACCCTGCCGAGGCTCTCCACCCCATAGACCGGTAGATGAAGATTACATTCCTAGAATGAATATGTTCCCCTCCCTAACTGACTGAATACCTTGGGTTAGAATTCCCCCTCATTCCCCCTGGTTTATGGTTTTTCCCTTTAAATACCCCTTACTCCTGTGCTCTGGGTCAAACTCCTCTGGCCTGCAAGGTTACGGGTTTGACCCCGGTACCGGCCTATCCCAAATAAACCTCGTGCGCTTGCAGCAAGATTGGTCTCTCGTGAGTTATTGGGTGGTCGTGTCATCCCGAGACTTGAGTGAGGCTCTCCCAAGCTCTGGGGGTCTTTCAAGAGAAAGGCAAGAGTAAGAGATTGAGGAGGGGGCAAACAGCCCCTTTTATAGTGAGCTGGCCTACCTGGCTATTGCTAGGTAACTGTGGGGGTGGAGCCCAGACAGAATACCAGGAGCTTGGGGTGTTGCCCTACATGACTGATGGCTACAGAATTATGGAGCTAGGGCCTTGTGTCAGGAGCCTGGTGTCTGGGAGCATGGTAAACAGGCCTTCTGTCCCTTGCAGGAACACCTAAGGGGTCTCTGGGGTTTAAATCTAGCTCAACCAGAAAACAGGCTGCCTTTCACAGTCCCACACATATCACACAACACAAATGTCTACTTTAAAACTTCTTCATCACATCTTCTCAGAAATGTGTTAGTTTGAATGAGAATGGCCCCTGTAGGATCATATATTCAAATTCTGGTCCCCAGTTAATGGAAATTTTAGGGAAGGATTAGGAGGTGTGGCCTTGTTAGAAGAGGTATGTTATTGTCTGAAGGTTTTAAAAGCCTGTGCCAGGCCTAGTGTCTTTCTCTTTCTGCCTGTAGCTTGTGGGTCTTATGTGAGCTCTCAGCTCCTCCAGCACCATGCTTGACTCACTGATGCTATGCTACCCACCATGATGGACTGTTTTAGTCAGTGTTTATTGCTCTGAAGAAACACCATGACCAAGGTAATGCTTACAAAAGCTAACATTTAATTGGGGATAGCTAACAGTTTCTGAAGTTTTTAGTCCGTTATCATCAGTGGCAGGAAGCATGGCAACTTGCAAGCAGACACGGTGCTGGAAGAGACGGGAGTTCTAGATCAGCAAGGAGAGACTGTGTTCCACACTGAGCAGAGCTTAGGCATAGAAGATCTCAAAGCCCACCCTTATAGTGGCACACTTCCTCCAGTAAGGCCACACTGACTTGAACAAGGCCACACCTCCTAGTGATGCCATTGCCTGTGGGCTAAACATCCTAATATATGAATCTATGGGGGCCAAACCTACTAAAACCACCACATGGGCTAACCCCCTGAAACTGCAAGCAACCCCTTAAATACATGCTTTCCTTTATAAGTTGCCTTGGTCATTGTATCTCTTCACAGCAATGGAGCAGTGACTACGACAGTAAAAGTGTAACCTAGCATTGCATTCATGTGTGCAAATGAGTTTCAATGCTATCGTTAAATGGATGAATGGGTTACTGTGTATTGAATAATAACATCTTCCTGGGATATAGAATTGCTGACCCCAGAAAAGGAGGAGGAGAGAATTCCACTTTGAAATAACCCTTTTCCAAGTCTTCTGAACCTTCTTGATTGAATTTTGACAGTAAAAGATGTATTTTGATGAATCCCTTATAGATCACTTAGGACAGTTAGCCAGTCATTAACTATCAGGAGATGCCGTTTCAGTGCCAGGAGCTGCCCTGGGCTATTTCTACACTCTGAAGTGTCAGTCTACTATATGAAAGCCAGTGTGACACTCCAGTATAGATACAGTCTGACCCTCATAGGCACGTGAGCTGTGTGTTCAGTTCTCTGAATCCTTATGGTGACTCGCTCAAACCCCCTTCCTGGTTTCCATGCCATCTTTGTAGCTCTGCAGCTCAGATCACTCAGTTACCTTTTAAGAACTTAGTTCTGGCAGAGTGCCCCCATAAAGATGGCCCATACATCTAGTAGTCTCAGTCTCCAGGTTCCACCTGGCTCACTTTCCTCCTTCATTTTCAGCTTCCTCAGCAAAGGGAAAGATGAGCCATAATGACTTTTTTACACAGGTGAAAATACTGAGGGGCACTCACAACACAGCCTGTGGAGTGATGAGGAGGATGGGACCGAGGGGAACAGAGAGGTGGCTCAACATTTTTGGGCGTGTTCTGCTCTTCCAGAGGATCTGAGCTTGCTTCCCAGCACTCATGCCAGGGGGCTTGCCTGTAATTCCAGCTCCAGGCAATCCGATGCCTCTGCTTTCTGAAGGCTCCTGCACTCATGTACACATATACACACATATGTATAACACATAGTTAAAAATAAGTAAAATAAACTCTTTAAAAGAGCATGTATCACGGGGCAAGTTAAATCACAATTCTGTATATTGTACTTCTCAGTAAAGTAGAGATGGCACTGTTCATCCACTGGAAGAAGACATTGAGAGTTTGCTAGTACCCAAACAGACACACACAAGACTACAAAATAAGAAGTTCGTAACTAAAGCGATGCCACCAGAAATGGAGTATCTGGGCTGTCGTGTGACTTAGTGGTACACTGCTTGCCTGGCAGGTGTGAGGCCCTGCATCTCCCGCATGAGAAAAGGATTTGAACTGCAGAACTAAATTTTCCTTTTCTTTTCTTTTCTCTTCTTTTCTTTTCTTTCAGGGGAGAGCGCCAACACAGTCCCCCACTACCACAAATTATGCAGTCGAGCTTCCTGCATTTGGGAAAATCGCAGGGGTCAGCACATCCGGAGTGCAATGGGTGAGCCTTGCCCTGGGAAAACCACCTTCATGAACATGATCATGGTATCTCCCCTGCCAGGTAAGTATGAGAGAACTAAAATTTTCTAATACTAGATGAAACTTACATTAAAACAAAATGAACCACACCAAAATGTGAAGGAGTTTCTCCTCAACTTTAAGGATTTGTTAATTGATCTCCCACATAAAAATGTGTTTGTGGTCTGGCAAGATGGTGCAGAGGGTAAAAACATTTGTCATGCAGGCCCAATGACCTGAATTCAATGCCAAGAACATGAAATGAAAGATAAGAACTGTAAGTCATTTTCTGACTTCCACATATGCACCATGGCACGTGTGTACCTGTGGTCATAAAAATACATCATAAACTCATATATGATAATAAATTACACACACATACACATATATACATGTTAAATGTATAATGTTGGAAGCCTTTATAAAAATACAACACTTAGAATTGGTGTCATATAACTGATCTTTCTAGGAAGAAATATATCAATTAACAATGCTGGTTGGGGGAGTGGCAGCCCACACCTTTAATCCCAGCACTTGGGAGGCAGAGGCAGG
>NW_022196899.1:26355066-26367984 GCF_008632895.1 Mastomys coucha
AAAGAAAGAAAGAAAGAAAGAAAGAAAGAAAGAAAAAGAAAAAGAAAAAAAGAAAAGCCTCAAGTATTATTTTTGAGTACTTATTTTAAGTCATTTTCTAAGGGACATGATCCCTCCATATCTATGGTTTCTGCATCCATGAATTTGGTTAATCGCATATGCATCAAAATAACCCCCTCAAGAGAGCCATTTTCTTAGGGCTGTAGCTTCTGGTAAGGTGTCCACACCCCTCTGCATGCTCCTGTAAGGACCCTAATTAAACTTAGTGGGACACTGTTGTAGTTTGCCTTCTTCTACTGTGATAAAATATTGACCTAAGCAAGTTGGGGGACAAGGGGTTATTATAGCTTAAGGGTTACAATCCATCATTGACCGAGGTCAGGACAGGAGCTCAAGGCAGGAACTTGAAGCAAAGACCATAGAGGAACACTGCTGACTGGCTCATTCCCACAGGAATTTGCATTTATCATGCAAATGCTTCAGAGACATGTTCACAGGTCAGCCTTCGAGAGGCAATTTCTCAACTGAAGCACCCTCTTGCCTGGTGACTCTAGGGTCACGCTGACCATAACTAACCAGTGCAACTGATCCCTTACCAACTTCATGCACAAGCACATCAGTAATTGACCATAGTCATTTTTCTTGTTTATACCAAAGGCCTCACAATATAAAACATGGTGTAACTTTTCAATTTCCACAGTCTTTAAAAATTTCAACATATAGAAGACACAGGTCTCCTTCAAAATCCAAAACCTCTGAACTGTGGGCTTTTTGCAAAATTAAAAACAAGTAACATTATTTCCTGATCTTAGAGGGAAGAACCAGGAACACAATTACAATAAGAGCAAAGCAAAACCAACATCCAGACGTGTAAATCATATCCTAGAGATCAGTGTCCATCTGGGTCGTGTGGTCTCCCAGGCTCCAAAGGGCTCTGTCTCTCCCATCAGCAGTACACGCAGCCTGTCTCATAGGCTCAGGCTGGCTCCACTTCACAGCATCCCACTGTCTTGACACCTCTAATATGTTGCAATATCTACTGCAACCGAGGCTACACCTTTACCAATGGCCTCTCCAGACCTCTTACAGTGCCAGTCCTCAATTTCTCTACAATCCTGGGGTCTCCACTGCAACTGAGGCTGTACTTCATCAATAGCCTGTCTCTTAGGCTCTCTCCAGAGACTCTGACCTTGACTTATGGTACCAAGCCTTAACTGCTCTCAATTGTTCCTTTCAAGACCAGGACCACCAATGAGACTGTGCTTGGTAGGAGATAATTATTCTGTGGATGGTTTCCCAAACCCTTTGGAAGAGCCCAGAAGACCATGAGTGACTTCCAGAACTTAGACACTAAGATTCATTGTTGAACTTTGGTTTCACTCTGATTTAATTGTGACTGTGTCCTTTTGGAGTTCTCTCCTCTTGGAGTAAGAAAATATTTAAGTTATTTTGACTTTGCAAGAGCCAACAGCTATGAGAGTTTGGAGTCTGGGAGTTATTTTGGAGTGTTAGAGAGACCAGGAATATTTTAGAGAGGCATGAACTTTGAAAGAGACTTTGAATGTTCTAAAGGGATTTAACTTTTAAAGTGCTTGGATTTGTAAAGACTGTATGAGACTTTTTAAAGTTGGAATGTTTTATATTGTGATATTAATATTAATATGTAATCTTGGCAATGAACAAGAAAGGGAAGGTTATATTTTAACTGTATTGTGTTTGTGTGTTACATTAACAAGGGGTCATATTTTTATGTTTTATGGGCATTTTTCATAAACTTCTCAAGGCCTTGGAAATCCAGAATCCATGTTGACTTGACACACACTAGAGTTGTTGTGAAAGAGGGAGCCTCAAGTGAGAGCATGCCCTTGTTAGATTGACCTAGGAGAAAGCCTGTAGTGCATTTTTTTTTAAATTGAGGCAGATGTGGGAGGGTCCGGCTCACTGTAGGACACCTGGGCTGGTGATCCTCCATGCCAAAAGAAATCAGGCTGCTAGGCAAGCCATGAGAAGCAAGCCAGTAAACATCACATTCCTCCTGTCTCCAGGTTCCTGCACAAAGTTATTGCTCCGGCTTCCCTCTCTGATGGATTTAAGAAGCTGTAAGGTGAAATGAACCAGTTACTTTTATCACAGCGAGAGAAATTCTGACTAAGACAGAGACTCTTAAATATTATCAAATTCAGCTACCAGCCTGAGGCAGTCTGGTCTTGACACCCCTGGACTACAGCTTCTGTGTGTGAGTCCTGAGGAGACACTTCCCAGAGGATTTTGCCTCCAATAGGCAGGTCTCATCTTAATCACTGAGTTTGCAGCTCTAGGTGAGCTCCATCACCTGCCCTAGTAAAGCACAGGTTTCACTCAGGTGTTGCTGCTGTCTTAACTCGCATCACGGTCCTAAGCCTAGGCTGCGCAGAAGCCTTACACTGAACTTCATGAGCCGAGCCTAAGTTGTCGGCATTGTTTTCAACACCACTGTCTGAGCCCCTACACTAGAAGATCTTCAAGTTCTAAGCCCTCATAGCATGGAGCTCCAAATGCTTCCACAACCGCTCTCTCCCCAGACAACACATCTGTATCCATAGCAGCAACAGTCCACTCTCTGGTACCGATTTCTGTTTAGACAGACAGACAGACAGTCAGACAGACAGACAAGAAGGTAGAAATGGAACTAGCTGGAAAGAAGAAGAGAATCAGCAAGAGTAGAGGGGGCAAGAGAGGGTAAGGGGGAGAATGTGATCAAAACACACATATATGAAAAATCATTATGAAATGTTATATATAGTTAATATATACTAACAAGAAAGTTTTTCAAATTTTTTTCAAAAATTATGCGTGCACCAAACATGTGAAGCTTTTCTTGTAGTTATCCCCTGAACAATTACATTAACAACTATTTACATAACTTTTTACCAGACTCATTGTCAAAGTTCTTTAAAAGCCTTATCATGGTGTTTCTGTCTGTCCATGTTTCCATGCATCCAATCATGCATCTACTCATCACTTGTCCATTTCTTTATCTATCATCCCCCCATCAATTCATCCATCATCCATTATTGCATCTATCCTTCTACCCATTTATCATTAATTTATCCATTCATCTGTATACCCCTTTGACTATTCATCTACATGAATGCACCAATTTATCATCCATTTACCCTCTCATTCATATAGTAATTCTTCTAATTTTGATGCATGCAAAATAAATCATTTACATTTCCAATTTTTTAAATTTTTTTGAGACAGAGTATTACAGTTCAGCCCTAGTTATAATATAGATATTATATTAAAATAAAATAATATAAATAACTATAAAATAGTATAAACAATATAAGTAATATAAATAAAATTAAAGTAATATAAATAACTCAACAGGCAATGGGTAAAGAGACACCTTGATGATACTGCCTTGTATCAGTCAGGGACAGATCAGATGACAGTCTTTTGTTATGCCTAGCTTGATGCCTGGCTTGGTGGCCAAAGCTGTCTTATGTCTAGGACATATAAATATCAAATCGAATCCAGGCAGCACAGCACAGGAAGAGGACAGAGATCTGTAGACTGCCATGCCACCCACAAACCTGCCCTCCAGCATATGGCACAGGTAGGCCATAGACACCCACTTGCCACCACACCATGCAATGTGAATGGAGAATGCTACCCAGAGGCCCACCAGCTATGTGGTCAGCCTTCAGCCAGAGCCACCACAATGTGCAAATATATGATGGGCAGCTGGGAGAGAAAAAAAAAAAAGTGGGCAGCTTGAGCATTCTGAAGAGAGATGGAACTGGAGACTCAAGAGTAGAGAGGAGTCGCCTGTTGTGAGTGTCCAGCCTATGAAAAGGCCCCATGCTGGGCTGCCGCTCAAGGCAATGTCTGAGTCCATGAGTACACAGCAGCAGGGGTCCGTGTGGATGTCCGTGACTCATGTTATCACTAGAGAACATGGGGATCTCCCTGGTCAGGACAGCTGCAGGGAACCACATGGATGTTCAGGGGCTGTGCATAACTAGTCAACCCCAAGGGCATGAGTGTGGTAGAGCCGACCTCATCACTCATCTGCTTCGGGGTGGCACCAGTGCAGAGGTGACGCTCACCCTGTAAGCCCTGCATCTTGCCATGGCAGCACGGTAGTGCTCGTTCTGGTAGCAAAGGCATGGGTGAGCCAGCCCCAAGGGTGTGGGAGCAGGAGAGGTGGCTCAGCCCCTCACAGGGTGCAGCACTTGAGACATTGGGTCCTGCACTATAACTGGGCAGCACAGTAGAACTGGCTTTGGAGGCATGAATGCAGGTGAGCTGGCCCCAAGGGCAAGGGAACAGGAGATCTGAACCTACTTTCTCACTAGGGCTGTAGCATTGAGTAGCCTAGCCAGAACAGTGCTGGAGAGCTTGCCCTGGTGGTACAGATAAGGGATAGCTGGCAAGCTGACCAACTCAGGTACCAAACAGACCCAGATCCAGAGCTCTGAGTTAGCCCAACCCCAAATCTACACCATTTGCAAATGATTGGGACTTGCGAAAGAGTCAGTCCTGCTGTTCCAAAGCTGCAGGATCTCCATGACTCAGGGCAACAACAGGATAACCAGGAGGAGTCCCAGTGAGAACTCAGTTTTGGTGGTGTCACAGAAGCCAGAGATCTCAAACCAGACCAATGCCTCCTTGCCATGAACATTTGCAAGAGAAGATGTGTGGGCAGAGGGATATACTGTGGGACACATTGCGATACACTACGGCTTTCATAATGAGTTGTTTTCTATGCGTTGTTTTTGTTGTTTTTGTGGTTTGTTTGTGTTTTATTTTGTGGGGATGGGGAGGTGAGGGCCACTGGGGTTTATGATATGGAATTCACAAAGAATCAATAAAGTTAAACAATAATATAAATATTATTTACTAGTTAAATAAATTCAATATTTATTTGTAAGATTTCTTCTGATAGATGTGATAGATACACATAAAATGCAAAAAAATTAAATATACATCGCTGAGTTTTGATAGATGAACTCATTTGTGTGGCCCAAACACCATCAAGATATAGAACTTGTGCTGGAGAGATAACTTGCTAGTTAAAAGTACTTGCTTCTCTTGCAGAAGACTCAAGTTCATTTCTCAGCACCCACAAGGTGGCCCCAGTTCTGGAGAATCTGATGTTTTCTCCAGTCTCCACAGGAACACCTCAGACACAGGGTACAGACATACATAAAGGCAAAATACCCATGTACATTAAATAAAAATAAATACATCTTGTTTTTCAAAAGGATATTGAACTTGTCATGTCTTGAACCTCAATACTCAGGAGGCAGAGGCAGGTGGATCTCTGAGTTTGAGGACAGTCTAGTCTACACGGCGAGTTTCAGGCTGGCCAGGGCTGTACATAGTTAAAAAATAAAAAGGTGTAAATGATGCAGAACCTTATTACTACCTCACATGATCCCTGCTCCACTCACTGTCTCCAATCAGCAACTGTTGTGTCTAGGCTGGCCTCAAACTCATAGCAACCCACTTGCCTCATCCTCTCACATGACAGGTCACCATGCCTGACATAGACTCCCCTCACGATGGTAACGGACTGTGGAACTCCTGGAGGTAGTGGTGTGTTCAGAGGATTTCTCATCCAGAGCTAGCTAGCTCTTTGAGGCAGAGCACTTTGAGTCTGAGTCTCCCAGACTAACCCCCCATACTGGACTTAGGACTCCAGGATGATAGTGTTGGATTATGACTGGCTTCCCTTGTCACAGGAGGGGCTCTCACATTCTCTAGGCTTACCTCATGCTTGTGGTGTTGGAATCTGCTCTATTCCCATTGTATGAGGGTTTTTGTATATTGATAGCAGTCCCTTCTCAGATAGTATGTTTTACAAATGTTTGCTTTCTTTCTTTGTTTTTCTTTCTTGTCTATGGCTTTTCTTTTCACCTTCATGATGACATTTTAAGAAAAAACTATCTTTTTCTCTTTTTTTTTCTTTCATTTAATTGAGGGATGGTTCAGTAGACAGAAGATCATCATCATTTGGAACCTATATTTTAACAGAAGGAGTAACAACAGGTATATAAATGAGAAAACATGCCATGAGAAAATTGTGGTGTGATGTATAATTCTAACACTAAGGAGGCAGATACAGTAATATCACCGTAAGTTCCAGGCTAGCCTGGCCTGCAAAGAAAGCTCCAGGCCAGGGCAGATAATCAAGACTCTGTCTCAGCAACAACAAAACAAACAAATAAGAACCTGGCTTCAGGAGATGGTTCAGTAGGTATAGCATTTGTTATACAAGTACAAAGAGCTTGTGCAATTCTCAATTGTTCAAATTCTCAGAGCACACATAAGGCAGGGTGTCTTAATCCTAGGGTGTCTACAGTGAAATGGGAAGTAGAGATCAGAGACTTCCTCAGAGTTAGTTTGGTGTATGCAGTGGTGAAAAGTATCAGAGATATTCTGTCTCTAGCCGGGTGAAAAGTCAGGACTGATCTCCAAGGTTATCCTGAGACCATCACATGAACAGTTGGATTTACATCTACATGCACACACACTACACACATGCAAAAATAAATGTAGAAAACCAAAACAATGAAGCATATATGTTTCAGTGGTTGCAGTTGGCAGGGTGAAAGTTCGTTCTCACGGGATACCAAAAAAGGCTCTCCCTGGCTGCTGTGGAGCCCCAGTGGAGCTCAGATTGCGACCAGGCAGGAGGTAGCTGTAGCCACAAAATGAGAGATGACAGGGCAGGAACTAGGTAGAATTAATAAAAGGGACATGAAGTACCCAGATTTGTGACGTTCCTTTCTGACAGAGCATCATGGGTAGGAGTCAAAGAAAAGTCTCCAGGATAAAAATCCAGGTATGGGTGTATATAGCGATGTAAGTGGAGGGGAAAGGAGAGAGGCAGGAGGAAGGGACAGGGGACAGGATTTAGGATGGGATCTTCATGTAAAAACTCACATGGAGCCAGGCAGTGGTGGTGCATGCCTTTAATCCCAGCACTTGGGAGGCAGAGGCAGGCAGATTTCTGAGTTGGAGGCCAGCCTGGTCTACAGAGTGAGTTCCAGGACAGCCAGGGCTACACAGAGAAACCCTGCCTTGAAAAACCAAATATACAAACAAACAAACAAACAACAACAACAACAAACTCACATGGAGGCATACAGGTGGGTCATGATTCATTCTGGAAGGCAGGGTCAAAAATGTACAAATCTGAGAGTTTGCAGTCTGCCACATTCATATGCAATCCATACTCACTCTCCAAATAGCCATACCGGTTAGCTCTGTATTAATTGAGAGGCTGGCTTCAGTGAATAAGGCAGAAGAGTATCAAGGATAATTCTTCAGATTAGCCTTATGCATACCCATACATGCACATGTGTGTGTGTGTGTACCCACGTCCATAGAAACATTCACACACATGGAAACATTTACATACACACTTATAGCATTCGAAACACACACAAAGTGAATGGGGGCAGGGTGTCCTATCTCTTTTTTGGTGGATATTGAAGGGCCCTTTCTGTTGGGAGTGGGTATAATTAATTTATAAAGAAAAGAGCTCAGGGTTCTGAAGAT
Organism: Mastomys coucha; assembly: GCF_008632895.1. Taxonomy (NCBI): domain Eukaryota; kingdom Metazoa; phylum Chordata; class Mammalia; order Rodentia; family Muridae; genus Mastomys; species Mastomys coucha. The sequence continues at coordinate 26,362,621 of NW_022196899.1, forward strand.
TGACATGGGTTCATGCTGCTTCAACTCAGGCTGGAAAGAGGAATGGGAAATAGGCAGGGAGGAAGGAACATCTGGCTTTATTTAGCCCACTCACTCACTGTCTGCTCCAGCTCTAGGAAAGCAAGAACTCCCTTTGTGAGAAAATCATTATCATTCAGGAGAACCTACTGATGATGCCTTAAAGGCCTCATCTTTCAGCATCACCAAATGACCATTAGAGCTCAATATGAACTTGAAAGGGGACAAACCCCAGGATGGCCTACACATAGTAGGCCTTCCAGCAGTAACCATGCTGATTGGATGAGATGAAGGACATTGCTTAGAGACTCATACTAGTTGGAAGAGGAAGTTTCCACTGGGAGAAAAGAGGAGGAAGTCAGCAGAGGAGAAAAAGGGTAGTAGCCCGTGGTGTCCGGTGTCCAGTTGACAGCTCAGAGAAGATGGTCCAGGAAGCTCTTTTCCTGAAGTCCCCAAGCTGCCACAACCCTGGGACTCCAAGTTCTCTTGATGCCCTGATCATCACTCTTGACCTTTTCTTCCCTCAGGAATCACAAAACTACTTTACAACTTGACATCCGTCACGTCTGGATCAGATGATGCTGAGTGTTGGAGCCCTCTGGGACATGATGGATGGAACCGGCTCGCAGCAGCTGAGTGTGTCCACAGATATATCAGATATGAGGGAAGAACAGAAACAAATGAAGCCCTGGGGAACATGCACACAGACAGACAGTCATGTTACCTTTAACCTATGTCACATGTTAGACTGAAACTGTGGCCAGGGCAGGAGCTAATCTCAATCCACCACTGTTATTAAGTACAATATATAACATCCACTACACAATGGCAGCTCTTTTATGAGTAAATTAAAAAAAAAAAAAGGTTTACTGTGAGTAATTAAATGGCTCAGTGGATAAAGGTACTTGCTGTAGAGACTGATGACTTAGGTTTGATCCCTGACACACACTTGATGGAAAGAGAAACAACTCTTGCAAGTTGCCTTCTGACCCCCACAGCAGTGTCATGGTATTCTCCCCTCTCTCTCACATGCACACTCACACACACACACACACACACACACACACACACACACAATTAATAATGATAATAATAATAATAATAATAATAATAATAATAATAATAATAATAATAATATAAATCTACTATGTTTTTTTTACATGAAAATTCTTTCCAGGCTTGACATCATTCCTTGGATTACTCTATTCTTTTTTCATAATATTTTTATTGATTATTTGGGAATTTCATATCATGAACCCCAAGCACCCTCACTTTCTCCAAGATCTGCTCCCCAACACCTGGAAATTCCCCCCCAAAAAATAAAGGAAGGAAGGAAGGAAGTCAGTCCAGTTTGTGTTGCCCATATACTCCCAGTGGCCAGCATCTTAGAAAAACAGAGTGCTTCCCCACCTGCACCCCTGCCAGAAACTTTCAGTTCAGCATCCTTATCACAATTTTTAGAAGTTCCCTTGAATGGCTTTCTGTCTAGGCTGTTAACTTTTTTTAGGGGGGCGGGGGGAGTTGACATAGAAGCCTTCTATGTCCCTCTTTCTCAACTATAAATCTGTAGTCATTAATACCATAGCAAAAGTAGCTTTCTTGACCTTTACAGTTAGTGGGAACACGGATCACGGACTTACACATGGTTTCTGGCCACAGTGTTGACCATGGACATCCACACTGTCCTTGGTGTCAAGCAAGGGCTACTAACCTCAGCATGGTCTCCTATAACAGCACAGACCATGGGCATCAACATAGGGTCAGGCTTCAGCATAGGAATTACTCTATTTTTGTACATTGCCTGTTATGCTTTTGAATAGTACCTAATGCCTGAGTGTGAATGTGACTTTTTTTTTATGTATCATATTCAGAAGATGACAAGATAAATGTGGAGGTCAAAGCCATGGATTCATGCTCCACGGTCTCTGAGCCTCTGGGGAAGTGTGTCAATCTGCACTCTTACAACGCTGCTCTTTGTTTCACAATGTGACACTTACACATTAAAGTCCCGGTGCCATTCTCGGAAAGCGGCCCACAGAAGTGACAAGCGAGCACAAAGACTGGTCTATGTTACAGTCTTTATGTTAGTTAGCATGACTGCTTTCTCCACTGTTACTCTCTTATGTCAGCCAAGGTAAATGACTCCTTCTGCAGAGTTTGTATAATTAAGGCACATTTTAAAATGGAAATATATGTGTAGTGTGTAGCTTTTATTACCCTACTTTAAGCTTCAGGTGGAAGCTTACTAGCCCCACCCAGGTTCCCTTGTATTGTGGATGAAAGACACACACACACACACACACACACACACACACACACACACACACACGCACATGCACACGTACACACACATACACATACACATTAATGTAATCCAACCTGTCTTATTGGCTCAATTGCTGGACACTTCTAGTCTCTCGGAGCTAGCATTGCCCTTCTTAGCTCTCAGCACCCTAAATCTGCCTGCAACTTTAGTTGCTCAATTACCTTCTCCTTGTTCAGCAACACAAAAATGCCCCCTGCTTAGTTGCATTTCTAATCTCCCTCCTGGGAAAGCAGCCTATGGCCACTCTGCCGGAGATCTCACATGGCTGGTCACCTTTTCTCCCTCTGAAGCATGGCACAATCTCCCTTCCTCTCCCAAATCTCTGAACCTGCCTGTAAAGATCTGGAAGTCCCACTTCTTTCCTTCTGTCCAGCAATTGGCCCCAGGTATCTTTATTGATCAATCAAGAACTAATTGGGGAACAGGACCTTGGCATCAGAACCACCCCCTACGTCTATGTTCTAATTTCTCTTTCTGGGGCTATAGGTTGGTCAATGGAGTGCTTGCCTAGCATGTTTGAAGCCTTGGGTTCCATCCTCAGTACCATATAAGCTAGGTACAATGACACACACACACACCTGTAAACACTCAACACTTTGAGATGGAAGCAGGAGGATCACAAGTTCAAGACCATCCTCGACTGTGTAATGAGTCTGAAGTCAGCCTGGGCTGCATGAGATTGTCTCAAGTGAAAAAGAAAAGTATTCAAGTCAAGTAACCATCACCTTCTGCATACCTGCAAGGATAAATATGCATACAGACTTTAGAGTCCAGCCTCAGTATCATGGGGAGACACAAAGGAGCAAAGCCGAGTAGAGAAGCAAGGCTTAGAACCTGGTGGAGATGGAGGAAGTCACAGCTTACTGCAGCCTCATCAGGCTCTGATGAGGGGATGGAAGGACTGAACATTCCACGTAAGGAATCTTGGTTGTTGATGACAGAAATCTAACCCAAAATAGAATAAGGGGTATGGGAACTTTTGGCTTGTATCTACTGGGGAGGGGGGTGGGGCGCTAGTGGGCCTCAGGGACTTTAGAGACAGGAAGTGAGAGCCATTGGAATTCCCTGCCTTGAACTCTTTCTTGGGAAGTTATGTTGGTTCTCCCAGAGTCAAATACACAGCTTCTCACCAAGGGTCAGTTCTGAAAAAGGACTGTGATAGGCTGGATCTGATCACCTGCCCCCTGCTGGGTTGAGGGTCCCTCCTTGTAGGTCCCCCAGGAATAAGGGGAAATCGTGAGACAGATAGGATGGAACCCAATTGTTTGAGCCCCGCTCAGAAGGCAAGTTTGCTCTGGTAAAATGGGTCCCAACTAGCTGCAGTGAACTTCTGAACTATAAGTAATCTTGGACCCAGTTTGACCGCCAACTGTGAGACTTTCAAATGCTCAGCATCTTCATTAAGGGGAGTTTTGCAGACGGGGAAAGATTACTTGTTTGTGTGTGTGTGTGTGTGTGTGTGTGTGTGTGTGTGTGTGTGTGTGTATGTGTGTGTGTTTTCTGTGTTTTTAGTGTTTGAGTTAAACTTCCCTTTTCCAAAACACCACGTGCACCTCAAAGTGCTTCTTCTCATCAGAATACAGGATATGAAAACATTCTCAGAAAAGCCGAGAGATGTCTGTAAGAATTCTGTCTGCCCGCAGTCCAGGTGCAGCCATACTGTGGAGAAAAGAGTCAAAACATCAAGGCTGAGGTGGGGTAGGGTGGCCAGTCTGTTAGAATCCTATCTGTCCCATAATAGGACATGCTATTGAGGGAGGTCCCAACATTAAGGCAGAGGTTGGGAGGGGGGTCTGGGAGTGGGTGCTGAGAAGGGAGCCAAGAGCAACCTAAATCAAGGTCCAAGGGAAATGTGCTTCTCACAATGAACAGACCAGATCTGTGCTGGAGTTGGAAGTATTCACGGTGACAGTGAGGGCCTCAAATCCCTACTGCTCACATAAAAAAATGTCTGGAGGACCCATAACCCTAGCACTGAGGGGCAGAAAAAAAAGAAGGCTTCTGGGTGTTCACTGGCCAGCCAATTAGGAGAAGCAGTGGTCTCTAGGTTCAGTGAAAGACCTGGTCTTAAAAAGTAGTATGGAGGGCCTGAAAGATAGTTCAATGATGTTAGCACTTGCCACCAAGTCTGAATTAGATCCCCAGGATCCCCAGATCCACATAGTGGATGAAGGAGACAGAGTCCTGTAAACTTTCATCTGACCTCCACACTCATACTGCCATACTTCCCTTTGAAAAATAAACAAAAAAATAAATGTACATTTAAATAAGCAGAAAAGTTGCCGGGCAGTGGTGGCACACGCCTTTAATCCCACACCTGGTTGTGCTGTGATTGTTGCTCTTGTGACAATCTTGTGATACTGTAGCCAAGACCAACACCGCTCTTGAAGTGGGTTTTCAGGCTGCTACTCCATCATGTTAGTGACAAAGAAACTGAAATGCTCCCTGCAGGTGTGGTGAGCCAGGAGAGCAAGTGAGGAGCTACAGAGCTCCAAAGCAAGAAGAGGAACATGGGCTGGGAGCATACCGGGCTGAACTGTGTACTCCACTCACTTCAGAAAGAGATATCTGTAACACCTAACCTGCTCTACCTGGGTTGGAGGTATACGGTTTGTGCATATGGATTTAAGGGCAGACTCTTGCGTCATCACTGGAGCCCGTTAAGAAGAGGAAACTTGGACAAAGACATTTGCTCACAGAGAAAGACAATGCAAAGACAAAGGGGAAAGTGATAGCATTTTGTCTAAGCTCCATTCCACAGTTACCTGGCAACAACCAGGTATGCCTGACTCACTATAAAAGGGGCTGCTTGCCCCCTCCTCTCCCTCTTGCCTTCTTGCTCTTCTCTGTCTTCTTGCCCCTTCCCCTTTCTCCTCCCATTCCTCTCCCCCCTCAACGTGCTAATGGCCAGCCTCTGCTGCTCTCTCTCTCTCTCTCTCCCTCTCTCTCCCTCCCTGTCTCTCTCTCTCTGCCTGTCTCTCTCTCTCTCTCTCCCTCCCTCTCTCTCTCTCTCCCTCTCC
>NW_022196899.1:26368304-26421210 GCF_008632895.1 Mastomys coucha
CTCTCTCTCTCTCTCTCTCTCTCTCTCTCTCTCTGCCTTTCTCTGTCTCTACTCCCTTAACTCCCCTCACCACGCCCTGAATAAACTCTATTCTATACTATACTGCCATGTGGCTGGTCCCTCAGGGGGAAGGGCTGCCTCAGAATGGACCCACAGAGGCACCCCCTGCCACCACACCTGACTATACATCCACAAACATATTCCTTCTCTCCTTATCTTTTTATAAAACACAAGAGAAAGAACTGCCACTTGAGGACTTTGCAGCAGGGAGTTTATGGCAGCCATGAGAAGCTGACCCAGCTCCCAAGCTGTGGGCAGGCAGGAAAGATCACCCTCCAGTCGTTTCCAGAGGGATGGTACTTTTTTCAATACTAGGGCTGTGAGTTTGGCTACAAGTTCTTAGACTAGATCTGCTAAACAATGCATTTTCACTGTATTTAAGCTACCAAGGTTGTGACATCCTGAGGGAGGATACAGACCCAAACAAGACAAATAGTTTATGTTTTCTCTTACATGTGGATATTAGCCTTTAAGCCTTTGATAGGCATGCTACAATCCATATAACCATAGAAGTTATGGTATCAATGAGTGGCTGATGAGAGGGAAGGATCTCCTGGAGGAAGTGGGAAATAGAATATACAGTTATGGAGAGGTTGGGAGAGAATACTGGAGTGAGGGAATTAAACAGAGAACAAGGAGTAAGAGACAGATTGGGGGGGATCATCAGTAAGGGCAATTGAGAGGTCATATGAAAACTTATTCTTGTAGAAGCTTTTTCAAATACATCCATGTATGAAAGAAATCTAAATGGAGTCACCAAATTACAAGGAAGACAATTTTCACCAAGTGAAGCTTCCAGTACCAGGAATAGGTTACATCTAACTGAGTCATTGGCCAAAGGGCCCCATGGGAAGCCCCAAATAATCTAGGCTATTGCCAAGGCTATTGGTTGCTCTCCACCAACTAAAGGTAAGGCCCTATTGCTAAAAAAGCATTCATGTACCTCACTGAACATAGAGAGTTCAGCTGGTGCCTAACTAAGGCTTTCACCCCTATCGACTAGTGTTCCTGGTGCTGAAAAGTACTTGCATGTTCTCAGAGGAGAAAAGTAGCCACTAACCTAGTTACAAACCCAACAAACCACAAAGGTGACCCGCTGCATAACACACTGGTGTAATAGTAACAAACATCATGGGAGTAACCAACCACCCTCTGCTTGGGTTCAAGGCCCCTCACAAGATGGAACCCATGCCTGACACTGCATGCGTGGCTGAGAACCAGAGACTAAGTAGGCCACAGGTCTAGGGGAAAGCCAGATATTATTGTCTTATTAAAGAACATAGCAATGAAATGACTCCTCACAACATTCTACTAAACATATAGATCAATGTCTCACTCAGCAGGCATCAGAGAAGTTTCCTTCTGCATAGATGGAAACTAACACAGAGACCCACAAGTGGACCATGTGCAGAGAGAGGGACTTAGGAACACTCAGTCCTAAATGGGATGCCTTCATCAAACCCTTCCCTCAGAGATCAGGGAACTGTATAGAAGAGGGGGTAGAACGATTATAAGAGTCCAAGGGGATGGATAACACCAAGAAGGCATTCTCTTACAGATTGAGACAGGACCGATGCACATAAGAATGCATAGAGATGATGGTGGCATGCACAGGGCTTGGGTAGGTCCAAGATAGATGGGGTCCCAGCACTGGGGGGGGGGGCGATGGACATGACTTCCCACCCCTAACCAAGAAGCTATCTCCAATTGTTACCTATTTGCAAAGGAAAAACAAACTCAATGATATTTTTGTACATTTTAAAATTTTTATATTGCTTTGTTTGAACACTTTTTATCTTACCCTTCTTTTGCTTGTATATTATGGTTTTTCAATTTTGTATTTTGTGGAGTTGTGTGTGTATGTGTGTGTGTGTGTATGTGTGTGTGTGTGTGTTTCTTGTGCTTCTTTTTCTTTTTAAATTGTGGCTTGTCTTTTTATTTGCCTGTTTTGTTTTCCAGAGAGAAAGAGATGTGTGGAGTTGGGGAGGTGGGAGCTGGGGAGGATCTGGGAGGAGTTGAGGGAGGTGTGGAGTTGGGGAGATCTGGGAGGAGTTGAGGGAGGGGAAACCATGACCAGTGTTTGGCACTCTAAAGGCAGTGGGACCTGAGAGAATGGAGTCAAACTAAAGTCTCACGCAATAACCAACTTAATTCAGATCAGACAATTTATACTCTGAGGGTTAAGAGGAGCCACAAGAGTAACGTGTACAATTACAAAGACAAGCCACACATGGTGAACCAGCCGCACATGGCAAAAACATGTTTTCCATTGAGGCATGTAAACAAATAACAATAGCCATTCCTAGTGAATAATTTGAAGTAAACTCATTCATTCCTATCTATTGCACCTGGGAGGAAGACAAAAACACATTCCAAGAATAATTTTGTGTTTTGAAGAAACTAGGTCACAAGACTCTTGTTGGGGGTGGGGGCAGTTTTCTTACAAGCATTCAGAAGTCTTAAAAAACTTCATTCTTAGACTTGTTAGGCTCAAGTTGCAGGTACCCCCAAAACCACCGAGGAGCCAATTCCAATGAAAACAAATAGGGTCTTTACTAGGAGCTCAGGAGCAAGGTCCCTCACTTTCCCATTGCAGCAGGTCAGAGTGAGAGCTCTGAGCATAGGGGATCAGGGTATTTACTGTAGTTTCAGCAAACTTGGGGAATTTCCATACGGGTCAGCAAGTTAATGTTTGAAAAACTGCATTTCTGGAGTAATCTGCAGGAACTGAACACGGGGACAAACCACCTGACAAACAGGATGGCTAAGTTATCTATTCTCCAAAAGGTGTCTTAAGTTATCTATATGTACCTTGACCCTGCTATGTAGCCTTCCTGGCTGTTGCTGGGGTGGGGGTGGGGGTGCCATAGGATGTTTGCTAAGGAGGACTCTGTGATTTTCTTCCTGGAAATGGAGTTTAGCCCTGGTTCTTGCACAAAATGGAGTTTCTTCAAAAAAAAAAAATTAAATTGGTTGGGCTTTACAGACTGCATTCTGACATCCTCCCCTCCACATTTGGTGGGTTTTTTGTTGTTGTTGTTGTTGTGTTTTGTTTTGTTTTTCTTTTTGTTTCTGAAACAGTGTTTCTCTGAGTAGCCCTGTCCTGGAACTCACGCTCTAGACCAGTCTGTCCTTGAACTCAGAGATTTGCCAGCGTCTGCGTTCCAAATCCTGGGATAAAAGGCTTGCACCACCATGCCTGGCTCCCCATTTTTTTGTTTTTTTTGTGTTTTTTTTTTTTTTTATTTCATGTATATGAGTACACTGTAGCTGTCTTCACACACACCAGAAGAGGACATCAGATCTCATTACAGATGGTCATGGTTGCTGGAAATTTAACTTAGGACCTCTGGAAGAGCTGTCAGTGCTCTTAACTGTTGAGCCTTTTTGTTGTTGTTGTTGTTGTTATTGTTTTCAAAAAAAGGATATCCATAGTGGTTTTGGGATGTTGTAGATAAATATAATTGTCATTTGATGCATGAACATCCTATAAGCAAACAAATTATAAACATAATGAAAAATATTAGAACAGTTCAAGTACTGTGTGTAATACTGTGCCATCAAGAACAGGGATACATGTCCAGTACTATTGGTTATATTATTATACTGGTCAGAAAAGTCTAGAGAATAACTTGAAAAGAGACCCTTATGATTAGTAGTTCTGATATCTTGTAGAACAGAAGTCCATGTTTAGCCTTTAATAGGAATCCAAATGTTATGATGTCCTGTGCAAATGGGAAGTGATTCAAAGCCCAAGGAAAAATTAAACACAGCCCCTTCTCCAGATGAATGAATGAATCTATTACAGTCTCAAGTTCCAGGCATAAACACAGTAAAGATAACAGGGGCTGGATCCATGCTACAAGGTGAAGCAACGAGGAATGTAAGATCAGTTTGTGTGCTCAGAGGCACTGACCACAGGTCAAAGCAGCTAGCAAAGCTAGAAAAGGATTCTCAGTGCCATAGGGCTCTGTGTGTTTTGTAGAATAATTTCTCCCTTAAATTGGCTCCAGGAACTCAGACTTGACTTCTGATAATATGGCCAATATTTCCTTTTGCAGCTAGGTGGTGGGAGTGCATGCCTTTAATCCCAGCACTCAGAGGCAGAGGCAGGCAGATCTGTAAACTGGAGGCCAGTCTGGTCTACAGAGCGAGTTCCAGGACAGCCAGAGCTATGCAGACAAATCCCTGTTTCAAAAATCCCAAAATAAAACAAAATACCTCCTTTTGCCTTTTAGCTGGAGGTTTGCTATCTCCCTGGTGACTCCCACTGTCTCCTCTACTGTCCTCTACTGTTCCCTTAATGGCCCAAGGGCTTAAGAAGCTGAAGAGAAATTCATGTTTCAATGGGTCCATCTGCAATAACAAATGCTGATCCCTTCCCAATTTCCTTCTGGAAAGGTAAAAAATAGGGCAAGTTAATGCACCAACTTGCTTATTTCCTTCTGCAACCAGGGAGGTTAGAGTGTGCATGCGTATGAGCAATAAGCAAAGGTATTAAGGTTTTAAGCAGATGTTGTAGTTTCTGTGGTTACAGAAGTATAACAGAGTATGAAAATGAAACTGGACCAGTTTAAACAGACTCTGAAACAATATACTTAACTGTTTAAGAATTAACCATAATAGGTGAATAAAAACAGCCAGTTCTGCCTGTTGAGATGAGGAAAAGACAAGTATTAATAGGTTAATGAATATCTGGGCCATTATTCCCTCCTATCCCTTTAGATGAATCATCAATAAAATAAGTATCTGCCTGTGGAATGGGAGAAGGTTGGACAATTTTTTTAGTCACAAATTCAGTTTATATGAGAAAATCCCATAGTTTAGCAGCTGAATAATAAGAGGAGAGAATTTAAGATTTCCTGTTCTTCCACAGTAGTCTGCAAATGAAATTTGAAAATCCATGGAGTTCTTCAACACTCTTAAAAACTGATTCTTAGTTAAGGCAAATATAATACAACAAGGATCAAATCCATGTAATTGTTGACATCAGGTCCTCCCCTGATTTACTAATTGAGCAAGAAGAGTAAGGTAAGCCATTAGTATTCTGTGTCCTTATTGTACAAATAGGTACATCCCAAAGATTTATCCTCTAGTGCCTGTAGGAGACAATTTAGTGGGAAAACAAGTAAGTTTAAAGGCAGTGAAGGTTCCTCACGATACACACATGCCTTTTTAGCCTGGATTTAAATAATTGTAGTTCTCTTCTTGCCTCTCAGATAATATGTCAGGTCTGTTCAATGCTGAGTTTCCTATTAGAGTTTGAAATAGATTGGTTAGTGAATTGGAAATACAAAATTCAGCTTACGAGACTAGGGAGGGACTAACTCCCTTCCTCAGCTGTGCCCTAGCCTGCCTACGAGGTGATGTGAGTATTTTCATAGGCTCTCCTAAATCCTCATCAAGAAGGGGAGAGAATTTAAGATTAGATTGCTTATCAAATCCATCACACCATGTTTCAGGGTCCTTTCCCGGCAGTGAGCCCCAGTAAGGGAGCAGAGGGAGTCGTCAGTGACACAGTCATTAGGGATGTCGTTTTTACTTTGCTTTCAAATGTTGCCTGAATTGGGAAAAGCTTTTTTGTCTCATTTACCAATTTTAAAGTTTGATCATCGATTTTATATTAATTCAAGAAATTAGCCACCTCTTCCTCATGACCAATATCCTTATTTTCCTTAAGTCTTTTGATAACAGTCCAAACAATGCCCATGAGACCCAAAATTGAATGGGGATCTTCTCCTCTTGTTTATATGCCTTTTCAATATTCTCTCAGACTCTATCCCCTACTTCTTCTTCTAAAGTTTTCTTCTGGAAACTAGGGATTATACTTGTGCTCCTCTTTTCTTTAAAAAATGGTGCATATGCTTGACATAAGGCAAAGCCTTCCCTGGTTTCTGTCCTGTTTTCCTCCCTCACCTTTTCTGTGAGGGTCTCCACTCTCTTATCTCATAGCAGACTTCAGGGCCCTGTTCATGGGGCTACTTGTTTTCTGCTCTGGAGTCAATGGGACCTGGAGAGATGGAGCCAATAAAGGAGTCAGACTAAAGTCTCATGTAACAGCCAACTTTATCATAGCATCAGATAATTTATACTATGAGCCGCATAAGTGCATAATCACAAAGACAAACCACATGTGGTGAACAAGCTGCACATGGCAAAAACATGTTTTCCATACAGGCATATAAACAAATAACAATAGGTAGTTGTAATGAATAATCTGAAGTAAATTCACTTCTACCTGCTACACTTGATAGAAATACAAAAACACATTTCAAGAATAATTACATGTTTTCAAGGATCTGGGGCTACAAGGCTTTTGTTGTGCCAGCTAGTCTTTTATCACCTGACCCACAAACCAGAGGTATCTGAAAGGAAGGGAACTTAATTGAGAAAGTGCCTCCACTTTCCACAATTTTGGATAAGGTCCAGCTGTAGGGCATTTTCCTAATTAGTGATTGATGGGAGAGGGCCCAACCCCTTGTGGGTGGTGCCATCCCTGGGTTGATGGTCCAGAGTTCTATAAGAAAGCAATCTGAGCAAACCATGAGGAGCAAGCCAGTAAGCAACAGCCCTTTATGGTCTCCATATCTGCTCCTGCCTCCAGGTTCCTACCCTGCTTGAGTTACTGTTTTGACTTCCTTTGGTGATGAACAGCAATGTGGAAGTGCAAGCTAAATAAACCCTTTCCTCCCCAACTTAAGTTTTTGGCCATGGGCTTTCATCATAGCAATAGAAACCCTAACTAAGACACTTGTCTTGTTTTCTTGGAGTGATCTCACAAGCCCTCATAATTTTCCTCATATGATTCTATTCTTGATGGTGTTCTGATAACTGAGAATATATTGTATGGATTTTTTTTTTTTAAAAAAGAAAGAAAACTATTCTCTGGAACCATTTAATGCCAAGCATGCTAATATCAGCTTTACTTAGCCATCAGCCACCAGTGTGTACCTTATTAGGTTAAAATCTACTGTAAAGACACAACAGCTGTCATTGCTGATTCTGTCTTCCCTCATTCCCTTTCCTTGTTGAGACAAGATCTCATGTAGCACAGGTTGGTCTCAAACACTAAGATAGCAGGGAATAGTCTTAAACTCCATTCTCCACCTGTGCTGGGGTTACAAATGTGTGACACCACACCTAAGTGTCATACGTGATACCAAGCCCAGGATTTTCTGACCCAGGAGTCAATATTTAGTATGACCAATGCTTGGATAAATTGTGTCATACTTTTCTGGTTTATTCAACCAGCTACATTTTGCAAACATTTTCATCAAAACTCTTTCTTGTCTTCAAACATGTGTTCTCCGGATCTGTATCCAGGAAAAATTTGGGTTTTATTTTCCAAAGCTTCATTTGAATTCTGCATTGTAAATATTTTTAATTTTATTTTAAATTGTTGTGCGGGTAAGGCACATTACACATGAGTGTACTGCTGGTGCTGAGAACAAATCCAGCCCACGGCAATAGCAATGTGAACTCTTAACCACTGAGCCAGCTCTGCAGTCCTGAACCCAGCCTGGCTACCTGTGAGCACCAGCATTTGTAAGCACCAGCATTTGTTTCAACATTAAATTCCTTTGCATTTCCTCACTCAACTGATTACTAAATTCCACACATCCCTCTCCTCTGATCTTTGAAAAAAAAAGAATCTTCAAGAAGCTACACTGTGTAAGCCAGGGGTGATGATGCACATGTTTGATCCTAACTCTTAGGAAAGGGAGGCAATATGATCAGAAGTCCAAAGCTATGCTCAACTACATAACAACTCTGGGGCTAGCCTGGGATTCATGAGATTGTGTCTAATGCCCCTCCGATATCCCCCCACAACATACCACACCAAAGCAAGCAAACAAACCAAGACCAAAGGAAAACAACCCCCGCCCCCAGCCACATAACACAAGCATACAAAGAGGATATGATGTATGTGTGGCAATGGCTTACAGAACCCTCTCCCCTTGGCCACTCATTGAGTCCCAGGATACAGTTTGAGGACATGGAGCTGGGATCAGAAGCAAGGGATCAAGCAATAGCAGCAGCTTGGGGAGCAGGGAATGAAAGTGGGCAGTGGAGGCAAAGCTAGGACAACTTCTGCTGCGGGTGCTGTGACCTGAAGCTCTTGAGGGATTCTCATAACATCGTGGCCACAAACAGGGCTCAAGGCAGAGGCCATTGCAGCTTCAACATGTAAATGGACTTTGGTAGAATTCTGGAGGAGGTCAAGTGTGGCTTGCATTTTCTTCTCTCTGGGTGACCCATAAGCTGTTGGGACCTGGTTCCATCTTTGGTGGCTGATTCTACTTTTTATTGTTGCACAAGATGAGTCTTGCCCAAAGAGCTCACAGCTTTGTGAGAGCAAGACAATGGACCTTCTTGTCTCAGTCCCCACCTCCTCCCAGGTCCCAAGAGACACCAGCCTCCACCGGTAGCTGTTAGGGTTAGGTTTTACAACATATTTGTTTCGAGGCGAGAGTGGTACAACATAAAAGATCAAGGCTGGCATGTGAAATGTATTCAGACAAGGACACAGTGACATCATTTTAATAATCCACAAAAGCATGTATTTGTGTTGAGTTTGGACAGAATGATTTGAAGTATGAATTGAATACTTGTATTGGATGATGTATTTTAACAGCGCCTAAGTGTGTGTGTGTGTGTGTGTGTGTGTGTGTGTGTGTGTGTTCGAGCTGGTGCTGGTATGCAAATATTGGTAGTAGCTATGTAGCACCCTGAAATAACTTAACAATTTGTTAGAGAAGATGAAATGGGCACAGAAATAAGTAGAATTTTAGAGGTATTTCAAGTGCTGTTTGAGTTCTTAAGAGAGAGCCATTCTACCCATTTGGAGGATGACGAGATGAGGTTGGGCATAGGCTATCTTCAGAGAAAGCAGATTTGCCTTAGACATGCAGGCATCGGGAATGCTGAGAGAGTATAGTGCTGTGAGTAAAGCCTTGGCAGGAAGGCTGGGGAGTGGCCAGGGGTCACTTAGGGTGACTCAGAGTCTATCTGAGAAGAGCTGGAGAGATGACACCACAGTAAGGCATGCACACTGCTCTTGTGGAGGCCTGGGATTTACTTCCCAGCACCCGTGCAAGGCAGCTCATAAGTGCCTATAATTCTAGCACCAGAATTACAACACCCTCTCCTGACCTCTGAGGACACCTGCACTCACATACATGTAATTAAAGTAAAATAAATACAACTTTAAAGAGTTAATATGAGAGACCAGGACACATGGGTGATGATATCACCTGATTGATCGCATATGTTTAAGTCATAATCCCAGTACCGAAAGTGAGGCTAGATGTGGAGATAATATTTTAACTGATGTTTATGATGTGGTCTTCGGGGTAGGTCCTAATGTCCTAACCCAATATTGTAGAAGAAGAAGTTTGGGCACAGACATGCAAAAACACAGAGGAAAGACTTCATGGTGACAAGCAGCCAATGACAATTTGAGAGAGACCTCAGAAGAAATAAAACAGTAAACAGCTTGATCTCACTGTGCTGGTGTCTTACTTGGGGTTTCTATTGCTGGGGTAAAGGATAAAATGTGCACATTCTGGTGGTTTGAATGAGAATGGCTCCCAAAGGCTCAAATATCGAATGCTTGGTTGGCACTTAGTGAAACTGAGTAGGGTTAGTAGATGTGACCTTGTTGAAGTAGGTGTGACCTTGTTGGAGTAAGTGTGGCCTTTTGGAGGAGATGTGCCACTCGAGATGGGCTTTAAGATTTCAAAAACCTATTTCAGGTTTAGTGTCTCTCTCCCTCTGACTGATGCCTGTGGATTAGGATGTAAAGCTCTCAGCTGTTACTTTGCCACCATGTCTGTCTGCTCCCCAACAGAATGATAAAGGGCTAGTCCTCCCAAATTGTCAGCAGGCCCCTAATTAAATGCTTTTCTTTATACAGTTTACAATTGTAGTTCACCGCTGGGGGAAGGCAGGCTGGGAACTCAAGCAGAGAAGGAGCCTTGAGGCAGGAATTGAAGCAGAGACTGTGGCGAAAGGCTAGTTGCTGGCTTGTTCCCCATGACTTGCTTAGCCTGCTTTCTTAAAAACCACTTAGGGGGCTGGTGAAATGGCTCAGCGGGGAAGAGCACTGACTGCTCTTCGGAAGGTCATGAGTTCAAATCCCAGCTCACAACCACCGGTAATGAGATCTGACATGTCTTCTGGTGCTGTCTGAAGATAGCTACAGTATGTTTACATATAATAAATAAATCTTTAAAAAAAAAAAAACCACTTAGGACCACTTACTGAGGTGTGGCACCTCCAGTGGGTCAGGCCCCCTCTCCATTAATTATTAAAAAAATGTCAAAAAAAAAAAAAAGAAAATGTCCCCATAGGTACACTTCCAGGCCAATCTAATGTTGACATTTTTCTAAATTGTGGTTTCCTCTTCTTGGTAGCTTGTGTCAAGATGAAAACAAGCAAACAACAACAACAGCAACAACAGATAACCACAACTAGTCAGGACAGCCAGGTCCAGACTGTGATGACTCTTCATCTTGAAGTTTCCATCTGTGGTACTTTTTTTTTTAAAATATTTATTTATTTATTATATGTGAGTATACTGTAGCTGTCTTCACACACTTTTTCTTCTCTCTCCAGCCCTGCTCTCTCTGGCCCAAAGATTTATTTATTTATTATATGTAAGCACACTGTAGCTACCTTCAGAAGCACCAGAAGAGGGCATCAGATCTCATTACAGATGGTTGTGAGCCACCGTGTGGTTGCTGGGATTTGAACTCAGGACCTTGGGAAGAGCAATCAGTGCTCTTAACCACTGAGCCATCTCTCTAGACCCTGTCTGTGGTACTTTACGGTACTCTTGGGAGCCTAAGCATTAGAGCTGTTCCCTGGGGTCTTGGATTCTATGAAAAGGAGTTTAGGCTAGACCCTGGGTGGCGCTCTGGGCTGTGGAATAGCTCCGTAACAATGCTGCCACCGACTCATATCAGTGGTTTATCGGAGTGGCACAAGGTGTCACTTTGTAGCATCCACTGATTAAATGTTGACCTTGCTCACTCCATGCTCATTCTGTAGCGTGTCCTCGGAGCTTCAGCAGTGAGCAAAGGTTTTGGTAGTTTGTTTTTGTGGCGAGAGAGCATATATGCAAATGTTCATGTTAGCTCACACATGGCTTTCAGTGCTGCTGTCTTTTGAGGATCCAACTGTCCCCACTGCAGAATCCGACTGGTGGATTATGAAGGAGCCTGATATTGCCAAATTGTTAGTGCCACCGGGTGAGTGCAAGATCACTACCACACTTTTGAGACAAAATGGAAGCAAGCTTGATTTTATTGGGGTACACCCAAGAGCTGGCCAGTGGTGACCATCTCTCAAGTCAGGTTAAAGAGAGCTGGGCC
The DNA here is from genome assembly GCF_008632895.1 of Mastomys coucha. Classification (NCBI taxonomy): domain Eukaryota; kingdom Metazoa; phylum Chordata; class Mammalia; order Rodentia; family Muridae; genus Mastomys; species Mastomys coucha. The sequence goes on from NW_022196899.1 coordinate 26,379,740, forward strand.
TAGTCCATTTCTTGGGCCCCTTTTAAGGGGTAAAATCACAGTTAGTTTCAAATCAGGTTTACAGAAGAGAGACAATGGAGAAAAAGGAAATATAGAAAAAAAATTTCAAAAAAAATCACCATGTGGTCACCACGTAACTAGGGAAGGTTAGAGAGGTTAAGGAGGGTCAGGATATCCTCAAAAATAAGTCAAGATCATGGCTCCAGGAAACAGACTTTAAAAACAGCAACTCGCTCTTCCAGCGAGTGAAAACTTATTTTTAATAATACAGCATTATTGCTTCTGCTTTCAAAATGGAGTCAGGTTGGTTCTTCAAAATATCGTTTGCTTCTTCATAATCACTGATCTGTTAGTAAGATGGTTAGCAGAGGCCTTCTTATCCTAAAGGCAAGACCTGTGTGAATCTGACTCAATGTTTTAGTCAATATTCTATTGCTGTGAAGAGACCACGACCAAGGTGACTCTTACAAAAGGACACACTTAGTTGGGACTGGCTTACAGTTTCGGAGGCTTAGTTCATTATTCGCATGGTGGGGAGCATGGTGGCACGTAGGCAGCTGTGCTACCTGAGAGGTATACATCCAGATCTGAAGGCAATAGGGAGAGAGAGAGACACTGGGTCTGGTGTGAACCTTGAAACCCCAAAGCCCACCCCAACTTCTTCAGCAAGGCCACACCTACTCCAACAGGGCCACACCTCCTGATGCCTGTCAAGTAGTGCCACTCCCTAATGACCAAGCACTCCAATCTATGAGCCCATGGGGGCCATGCCTGTTCAAACCACCACACCCTGTTTCTTTGGTTGAGAAGCCTAGATTCCAGTTACCTAGATTCCAGTTATCTCAGCAGCGCTTGCGCAGAAATGTCAGTGAACATAAGATGGTGCTTCTAACACTCCTTATACATACATGCATCCACACTAAAATGTCTATGTTCTCGAACACTACCCCTCGAAAAAAAGTCTGTGTTGAAATTTGCCTTTTATAATCACTTACTTTGTATATTTTACAGTATGGGAATAATTCTAGGTATACCTATTTTTAAAGAGGAATTTTTTTTTTTTTTGGACCGAGATAGTCTTCTAAATTTGTTTCCTAACAGTTTTTAAATTTGTTTCCTAACAAATTTGTATCTAATAGTTGAAGCTTTTTCAACAGTGAATTTAATAAACACGGAGGAAGAGGTCCTTGTGGTTATGTAGTGATCACTGAATTCCTTAATGTGCTTTGATAGGCTAAGCCTGAGGAGACTTGGTGTGGTACCACAAGAACGGAAGACCAGCGTCCCCTTGGGGCGAAGCCAGAAGCTGCAGTAGAAACACAAAATTCTTTATGCTTGGATAGTACCAGGCTTTTGAAAGGTGCAATGTCTATTGATTTAGACTCAGAGTTAGTCTCTGAGCACCCACTGTTGGGCTGGATGACTCTACTGTGGGATTTCACTGTTTATTGACCTAGTATCTGGCTTTAGGAAGATATGCTCCAAGTGTGGAGACAGAACTGGATTGCTTTGTCCTTGTAGTGCAGAGGAATCGGCTCAGAGCCCCTCGCATGCTAGTCATGTACTCTGCCACTGAGCTGTTCTCCCATCCCAGGCACCTCTAGTTTTGATACGGTGTGCCGGCGAGAGGGGAAGAGACAGCCAATAGTCTTGAGGTGTCTCGCTCTTTAATCCTACTAGTATCAGTAACATTGACTGAGGCCCAGGCAAGACTGTAGACAGCAGGCTTCAGGGGAGAAATATCCATGCAGAAACACCCTGCTTGTAGCCTTCAGATATTGTACATGCCATACAGCACAATCTCTAGTGTTCTGTGGTGTAATGGGCATCAGGCCCAATATTTTTATTTTTAAAGTATTTTATAGTAGTTTTCTAAATTTTAAAGACATATTTCATAGGTATAGGTGTTTTGCCTGCATGTATGTCTGTGCATTGCATATGTGAAGTGCAAGGGACTTGTACTTGGGGAGGTCAGAAGGTGTCACATCCCTAGGATCTGGAGTCTGGATGATCATGAGTCATCATGTGGGTGCTGGGAATTGTACCTGGGTCTTCTAAGAGAACAACAAATGCTCTTAACCACTGAGCCAATTCTCCAGCTTCAAGTTTTCTAATATTTAAGAATTAAAAAACACAAGTAGCAGCTGGGAATGGTGGCACAAGCCTTTAATCCCAGTACTCAGGGCAGGGGTGGGGGCCGGGCGGGGGCAGGCAATTCTGTCAGTTCGAGGCCAATCTGATCTATAGTGCAAGTTCCAAGGCAGTCAGGGCTACATAAGAGAAACTCTATCTCCAAATATCAAAACCCGACCCACCAACCAACCAACCACACACACACACACACACACACACACACACACACACACACACACACACACACAAGCTGCCACGCTCTACGTCTCACCTCAAAGGAAGCAGTGCCGTGATCGTGGAGTGTTCCCTTGGGCTGCAGTTTTCCTTTAAGAGATTTTTCTAGCAATTCAATACCTTAGGGTCAACAATTTTAGTGTCTTGTTACATTTTTTTTTTAAATTAGCAGAGGCATCAGAGTGCTTCCCAAGCATGCATGAAGCCCTGAGTGGGATCCCCTGCATAGGGTAAAGCCAGGTGTAGGTTGGTGGTGCCTATAATAGTAGAACTCTGGAGGTGGTGGCAGGAGGATCAGAAAGTCAAGGCCATCTTCAGCTACATGGTGAATTTAAGACCAGCCTGGGTGTTAAGAGGTCTTGTTTCAAAATAAAATATCATCATAGGCTTAAATGTGTGTGTATTTAACATGTGGTTATTCCTGACACATCAGGCATACTGTGAAAAAGTTAATTTCCTATAAAGTTCACCCAACTGGTTCATTAAAAGAAGTCTCTTTTCTAGTGATATATCAAGAGACTGAGCTGAACTGAAATTATGAATGATCTGTTTTCTTTCTCTTTTTTTTACTGTTTTTTTAATTAGATATTTTCTTTATTTACATGCCATATGATATCTCCTTTCCCAGTCCCCCCCCCGAAAAAAGAAAAAACATAAAATAAAAAATAAAAACCAAAACCAAAACCCTGTTTCCCCACCACCACCCCCCACACTCACCTCCCCACTCCCTCCTCCTTACTGGCCCTGGCATTCCCCTATAATGCCTGTGAAGGTATAGAACCTTCACAGGACCAAGGGTCTCTCCTCCCATTGATGACCAACTTGGCAATCCTCTGCTACATATGCTGCTGGAGCCATATGTAGCACCCCCATGTGTACTCTTTGGTTGGTGGTTTAGTCCCTGGGAGCTCTGGGGGTACTAGGTAGTTCATATTGTTGTTTGTCCTAAGGGATAACCTTTTTTCTAATCTTGATTTGTTACTTTATTAAAAACATCTAAGCACAGCTTTGCAACATTCTTACAAGCTGTCTCCTTTGCTCTTAGGTTTCCAATCATCTGGGTTAGGTGCAGTGAGTGCGAGACAATGTAATCAATGAGTGCGAGACAATGTAATCAACCCTGCTGGACAACTCTGATTTCTGGAGAACTCTGGACTAGTGCAACAAATACTTGATTCTTCAGCCCAAAGAGGTATTTTTTTATATAAATAAGTTCTTTTTTATATATATTTATTTTATGTATATGAGTACATTGTAGTTGTCTTCAGACACAAGAGAAGAAGGCATTGGATCCCATTATAGATGGTTGTGAGCCACCATGTGGTTGCTGGGAATTGAACTCAGGACCTCTGGAAGAGCAGTCAGTGCTTTTAACTGCTGAATCATTTCTCCAGCCCCCAAAGAGGTATTTTTAATTCTAGGGTTTATTCTCTTATATCCATGAGAGATGTTACAGGTGGTATTGGTAAAGGATATCAATCTGTGAATCCATCAGACCTGTAGATGAACTGCTAGGTATTTAAATGATAGTGGTTTACTGCATTACTATATTATAAAGTAAAATAGTGTCTCTTCGATATTTCATTATTGGAACCACAGTATTTATGTATTTATTATGTATTTATATATTTGGGCAGAGTCTTGCTATGTAGCCACTATGCAGCTCTCACTGGCCTGGAACTCATTATGTAGACCAGGCTAATTTCAAACTCACAGAAATCCACCTGTCTCCACCTCTTGAATTCTGGGATTAAAACTGTGTGTCACAGTGCCTGGCTTGTTATAACTCATCAGGTTTATTTAGTCAAACATGAAAACATGACTGGAAATAGAATTATTTTGGGGTGCTGATTGGCAGTGAGCATTGATCATGGGGACCACAGCACATAGCAAGCAGGTAGGCCGTGTTAGGTGCTGCTCCCACAGGTCACTTGGCAGTAACATGCTCTACACCCTAACCAGGCACATAGCCTCAGGCGCAGCTGTGAATAAGCTTGGCTATGCTCCACTAACACATGGCTTAAGGTTTCTGACATGGGAGGATCACAGCATTCTTGAAAATGTTTTTGAATCATTTAAAATGTAGTAATACACAAGGTGGCATGTGCCTATAATTTCAGTACTCAGGAAGCAGAGGCAGGAGGATTACAGTTTGGAGACTAGCCTGGCCTACGCAGTGAGACCTTCTCTCAAAAAACCCAAACTATCATTGTTAGCTCACAGCACATGGTGTCAAGCGTTTTCTTACTAGCCTAATTCCTGATCCCATGACACGTCAGTTTCTGCCACCTTGATGGCATGGAAGTGGATGAGATTTTATTCAACCTTCCTAAGGTTATGAGCAGCCCCTAGGTGCCTAGTCCCTAGACACTTCAATTTAAGCACTGCTACCAGTTACAGAGATACATTAATTACTCTTGAGTTTTGGAACAGCATGACTGGTTTGGGTTTTTTGTTATATAGATCAAGCTATCTAAAGCCCAGAGAAGCAGAGGAACAAACTGTTGCACTAATTTGGGGAAGAAAAGACAGTGTTCTGGATGACACTGATAGAAATGTAGATTAAGAACAGTAGACACAGATTGGGGATATATTTACAAATGAGTGATTCCCTGAACGGCGCCCCACTTGCTTGGTGAATGATTTTTTTTTTCACAGAAATGAAAGAAACTGAAGTCATGATTTTTAAATGCTATCTAAATCTAGCCGGAAAAAATATTATCTCTTAATATAGATAGCCATTTTTAAAAATGCTGGATCCTATTATTATATCTGATTTGCGGATTAAATCAAAGTGTACTACACATTTCTTTTTCAAGTATAAATGTTAGTTGAAATTTTTCTGCTTTAAAAAAAAAAATCCGAATTCCAATCCAAGGCCAGGGATCTCTAAGAAGTAACTAACTCAAATTCCAGATTCCTTGCACTCGCCTTTCTCGGCCTAAGTTCCCATGGCTCCTGGGGCGCAGCCATACTTCAGGACCGGAGCGGTTGATGGCCCAAGGCAAGCCTCCCAGTACCTAATTCCGAGTAGCTAATTAACTCTATGAAAACCCCGCCCACTCCCGCACAAAGCCCCGCCCAGTCTCCCGCCCACCAAAACTCCTCCCACTCTATTCGCGCGCGAAGCACAGTTCTCACCCTCCTGAGGAGCAGCTCCACCCCCTCTCCCGCCGTCCACCCTACCGCCCGCTCGAGAAGCCCCACCCACCTCACCCGCCCGCGAAGCTCCGCCCCCTCCTGCCCGTACCCCAACACCTTCCCTTCTTCCGTCGCTTCTCCCTCTCCCCGCCCCCACGAATGCCTTCCATTGGCCAAGACGGCTAAACCGCGCGGGGATGCAGCAGCACCACATTCTGATTGGATAAAGATTAAGCCGGGCCCCTTGTCATTGGTTGATACGAGAAACCAGCAAGAGTGGCTGTGCAGCAGGCGTGCGGCCGCCGCTTTGTTGCCGGAGGGGGCGGCGTTGGAAGTTGCAGGCTTGCGGGGCCGGCGTTCTCCGGGAGAGGAGTCGCGCCGCTGTTATCTTTCGTCCAGTAGTCTTCAGCCAGTCCCCGCCCGACAGTAGCCATGAGCGGCGGCGTGTATGGCGGAGGTGAGTGAGCGCAGCGGCGCCTCGGGGCGTGCGGACCGGAACGACCGGCCCGGTTCGTGGTCGCTTCCGTTTCCCTCCGGTCCTCGGCGGGCCCTTCCGGTCTTTGACCGGTGCTTCCGGTCCCCGTTTGGGCCACGGCCTCTCCTCCTCTTCGGACCCAGGGCCAGTGCGCAATAGGTTTCCAGCTTGTCCTGTCGCTGTTCCGAGATGGCCTCAAGAAAGGGCCTTGGCGTGTCTTACACCTGGGGCTCTAGGACCGGCTGGACTCTGATGGCAAGCACCTGGCCCCTGCCTGGGTCCCTCGCCTTACCGGTTCCGCTGCGTGTTAGTCCCGGGCAGCTCGCAGAGGTTCCGGTCCCTCGGTGTGCCCTGGGTGCGAGTTGCGCCCGGTGTGGCTGCTACAGACTGGACATCGTTCCAGGTGTTCTCGGTCCCTAGATGAACGGAGCTCTGAGGTACAGGCTGCAGTTCCCCTGTCCAGATGGGCAGGAGCCTTTTTTAGATTGGCGATAACGAAATCAAGGCTAAGCACTGTTGTTTTTTGGTTTGGTTTGTTTTGGTTTTTAAGAGTAGTTAACAAGTTAGAGACTCTTCTCTGGGGTGGATGTTGACAGGAGGTGGTGCTGCTGTACTTCACGTTAACGAAGAAGAAAATATTGGGAAGAGTTATTAAACAACCAGCTCAAAAGTTTAAAGGCTCTTTGGAAATTGGCAGCAAATAGCTTCTGGGATGAGGCAGAAGCATTCCTTTCTCTGCCATGTACCGGTAACACGCACCTATAATGAGTTAAATAGTATGCTCACACTAGCAAATTTATGTGTGTATTGAGTCAGTAATCTGTGCCCACTCGTTTTAACTGCTGTGTAGGGTTTTGTAAGAATGAACTATAGCAGTTTCTCTAGGAACAGTAGTCTTTTTTTCCCTGGTAAGAAGTATTAAATACATTTTATGGATTAAACTGGGGCAGAGAAATTAGTAAATTACCCATTTCATATAGTGTATTAGTCACTTTTCAGTTGCTGTGATTAAAAAAAACAAAAAAACAAAAAACAAAAAAAACAACAAAAAAAAAACAGCTTCTAGAAGGAAAAGTTTGCTTTAGCTTATGATTCCAGAGGGATAAGAGTCCAGTGTGAGGGAGGCATGGCAGCAAGCAGCAGGCATGGTGGCAGGAGCAGGACTCTGAACTCTCATATCCAGCCTCACGCATGAAGCAGAGAGCAAACTGGAAATGGTGAGGGCTTTAAACTCAAGGCTTGTCTCCAGTGACAGCTTCCTACATCAAGGCCCATATCTTCTAGACCTCCACAAATAGCACCACCAACTGGGGCCCAGATGTTTAAATATCAGAGTCTATAGGAGACATTTTCATTCAAACAGTTGCATATGCATCTCTTCTTAAGAATGTCTCCAAAATGGGCGTGACTAAACCAGATAACTCCGTGATTCTCTTTGGGTACCTCTTTGCAGCGAGCACTAAACTGCATAGATTGGGCATAGATTGGCTCTAACTAGAGAAATAGAAGAACTTTCTTAAGGCCTTAGCAGTTGAGCGATACAGATAAGTAGGATTAGTGTTTAAATTTTGAGGGGCCCCATTGACAAACCAGCACTGAGAAACCTAGGAGGCCTGCTGTTTGGGTGAGGTACTTGGAAAATATAAATGGAGGCTTTTCTCTGAGTTAGACTGAAAAAGATCGCCAGCTTTTTTTTCTCACCACTAAACTGTCTCCTAATGTCTGGAATGTGTAATTTAAATGATACCTTCATTAAATACTTTTTATTTGGCTAATTTTTATGCTCTCCAGTTTTCATATTTTGCTGCTTTTCTTCATTTTATGAAACAAAACACAATTTCCCATAATTGATGAAATGGTACTTGGGTGTATTGGGTGTTTTTTTTTTTTTCTTTCGTTTTTTGTGTGTTTTGTTTTGTGCCACCAGATCCCCTTGTGTAATTTGTACCCTTCCTGTGCCTGTAGAGATGGCCTTTGTGCTTTCTCAGCCTCTGGTTTGAGCTTTGAACTTTGATTTGGTGATGGTAGGGTACCCTTAGTTCTTGCCTGTGCTTTTTGTTCTAGTATAGTCGTTAACAGGCCCCCCCCCCCCCATTTAGAAGTGTCTCAATTTGGATGCTGGATTATAGAGTCTTCTTGGAGGTTGGAGTCTGAGCTTGGTCCTCCCTCCCTTCAGGCAGCTATATCTCTGTGCATCATTCGGCTGTTGCCACAGCTCCCAACAGCTATCCCCACAAAAACCTGTTTAGGTTCTGGTAACAGTTCCTTCTCGTTTCCTCAGCTAAATCAGGGCAGTTCCTTTGTTCATCCTTCTATATCTTAATTATAGATGTTTGTAGCTAGTCCCTTTAGTAAGGAAACTACTACCGGCTGTCCATGTCTTTCCTGATTAAACCTCCACTGATAAACAGTGTATGACTTGCCATACTTTAAAAAAATCTTGAAGGTGTATTTAATACTAGGCTCAAGCCAGACATGGTGGTGCATACTTTTAATCCAGTTGAGAATCAGAGATAGGAACTTTGTGAGTTCTGCGACAAGTAAGATCACATAGAGACCCTGTCTCAAAACAACAATGGTAAAAACTAGATTCTAGCTAATGATGTATGATTGTAATGGATTTTTACAAAGTTTTAAATATTCTCATTTTATATACATAAAATATGTCCTTTATTTTGTTGAGACAAGAGTTTCTCCTGGTCACTTCTATTTCCCTCGGCAGGCCCTTCCGGTCTTTGACTGGTATTCCCGGTCCCTGTTTGGGCCACGGCCTCTCCTCCTCTTCGGACTGTCCCAGAATTAGCTTTGTAGACCAGTCTGGCCTGGAACTCAGAGATCTGTCTGCCTCTGTGTCCCTTACTGGGATTAAAGTTATATGCAATTGTCTTTTAATCTCTTCAGTAATTCTCTTTTAATCTCTTCAGATGAAGTTGGTGCTCTGGTTTTTGACATTGGATCGTATACAGTGAGGGCTGGCTATGCTGGTGAGGATTGCCCTAAGGTAAGAACAGTGATATGAATTACTTGGGTAGGCAAGAATCATGTGTGTAAAATTAAATTCAAGCAGAAACGCAAAGCAAAAATGGCAGTAGACACTGGAAACAGCCCCTCCTGAGAGCAGGTGATCCTTCCCACCATGTTTTAACGTCCCAGGTTGATTTCCCCACGGCTATCGGTGTGGTGTTGGAGAGAGATGACGGAAGCACGATGATGGAGATCGACGGTGACAAAGGCAAGCAGGGCGGGCCCACCTACTACATAGACACCAATGCCCTCCGCGTGCCCAGGGAGAACATGGAGGCCATCTCACCACTCAAGAATGGCATGGGTATGAATTGGCTATAAATAGCAGCGTCTTATAAGAGGGACAGCAAGTATTTGTTTGTTTTAACTCCATAAAGTAATATTTTGGAGAAAATAAAAATGTATAAGAAATGTTCCTTTCCCTAAACTCAATCAAGAGAGTTTGGTGTGTGCACGGAAAACCGTATGCTGGGCACATGGTTAAGATCTATGTGGATGTGGTCAGGAAACAGTGATCAGAGAGTTCATAAAAGAGGTAGCTGCTGAGTCTTGAGCATGGATAGGTATTCAATTGGCCAACAAGGCTGAGAAAAGCAGAAAAACACCAGCTTGTGTGACAAGATGGGAGTTGTGAGGGAAATATCTTTGAAATGCTTTATAGATGTGGCCACAGCACTGCAAGTGCTAGGTCACTTGCAGGAAAGGTAGGCAGAGAATGCTGTCTTCTTTGGAGCATGATGAAATAGTCCCTGAAAGCTGGCCTATGGAAATTAAGTAAGGCTCAGTGTGCTCGCTCATCTTTGCCACTCTGAAAGACTTGCTGACAGTATGTAGAATCTGCTGGAGGGATGTACTGGAGAAAGGACAATGATAGAAGAGGAGAAAGTTTCTGCTGGAAATGAGGAGGGTTTAAACTAAACTACTGAGAGCAGAGGTCCTGAAGTGGCTTTTAAGTATCCAGGCGGCAGATGGCACTAGGAGCTTGAGGAGGCAGAAAGGAGAGGAGAGTTAAGGTTTCCTAGAATTTTGGTTGAGGTGATGAATCAATGAAAATACTCACTAAGATAAGAATTAAAAGGGGAGGCAAGCAGAAATGTTACTGTATTTGGATAAAACTCTGAGGTAAGCTACTCATAGGACTCTTATGACAAACACTGAAAAGACACCAAATAAGGTCAAAAAAGAACTTCATTCAAGGAAAAGGGAAAGGGGATGAAATCCAGAAGAGACCCAAGCCTTCTCACTGTGGATGGCATGCAGTGTGCTCCTGCCTCAGCTGCTCAGTGTAACAGTGCATGTATTGTCTGCCTAGGAGCTCAGCAGAGGCTCTGTGGTCCTCGATTGAGGGCTGATCACATAGGACCACCTCTGCCTATCATACATCAAAGGCGTAGAAACACAGGAGGGAAGCAGTAATCAATATAAGCCACTTTACACAAGCAGGTTGGACATAATAGCCTACTCTTAGCATCCTGGGTAGGCTTTGTATCAGTGCAGGGAACTGTAGACTAGTTGAATGTCTAGACACCAGTCCAGGGTCAGGTTTACTGTGCTCTCCCATATAGCAAGTGAGTGGCCTGACTTCAGAGTACATGGGACATTGGTTATGATCTAGTAAGGTCATTTTAGGTCAGCTAAAAGTCATGGGGATACATTGATGGTGTGGAGTTGCACTGTGTGACCCAGAGAGGGTGTGGAACTTGTAAGAGATTGAGAATGGGCTTTCTGTGGGAAACTTGCTCAGTATATTTTTAACCAGTTGAGATGAGCACTCAGGAATGAGAATGACAGTCTTAAGTTAGGGCTGGGGAAAATTGAAGTTTAAGACTCGAAGAGTCAAGTCTCGGCCAGTGTTCTCGTTCAGAGGTGGGTTGAGATTTCCCCAAGGGAGGCATAGGCTCCAGCTACTGGTAAAGTCCACAGGCTTAAAGAAAAATCATATGGGTCTGTGGAGAAAACATTTGTAAACTGTTGTAATCAGTAGTACCAAATAAGGTCAAAAGTTTATATTTAATTGATAATGCTAATTGTCCAATGGATGTGTTACCAGTTAACTAGTGACTCAGGAGCAGGTTGAGGGGATGCCAGTTTTTGTTTGTTTTGTTTTTTGAGATAAGGCCCAGCTCTGTAGTCCTGGCTGGCCTTGAGCTCACAGAGACCTACCTGTCTCTGCTGTTTATGCTGGGATTAAAGTGCAATGCCATGTCTAGCTACTCTGGATTTTTAAAATGCCTTAACAGATAGTATGCTTTTTGCTTTTTGTTTTCTTCCTAGCTCCAAATATAATTGTGTCTAGCCTATGAGCTGCTTTCTGGTGTTCTCTTCTTTCTGAACACCTAAATGCCCTCTAGTAAGGTGGTGGTGCACGCCTTTAATCCCAGCACTTGGGAGGTAGAGGCAGGTGAATTTCTGAGTTTGAGGCTAGTGTGGTCTACAGAGGGAGTTCCAGGACAACCAAAAAAAAAAAAAAAAAAAAAAAAGAATTAACTGTCTGTTAAGTACCCCATTTGTATTTGGGGCAGATCTGAGAGGCCCACCTGTAAGAACCAAAATGAGATTCTATATGCAGAAAACAATACTGGCCTATTTTGTAAAATGCTGTGTTTCAAAGTAGATTCTGTATATTGAGATATTAATTATAAGTCATAGAAACAGTCTTTTTGTCTTAGATGATATTCATTCATTTATTAGCTAAGCCTTATTTCAGGTTCTGACTCTTATGTTCTAGTTGAAGACTGGGATAGTTTCCAGGCCATTTTGGATCATACATACAAGATGCATGTCAAATCCGAAGCCAGCCTGCATCCTGTTCTCATGTCGGAAGCACCGGTGAGACCACTTTCTCTTCTGGTTTCTCTAGTGTATGTTCTTTTTCTTCCTTTACTTTCTGCTCATTTGAAGATTTTCTTTTTCTTTTTAGAAAATAATGCACTTTATTAATTTATCATGTGTGTGTATATATACACACACATAGATGCTCACGTGCCAGGCACACATGTAGAGGTAGACAACAGCTTGAGGGTGTTACTTCTTTCTACCATGTGGATCCCAGGTCTCTACTAAGGTTGTCAGGATTGGAGACAAAGTAGGCTTTACCTGCTGAGTCACCTTGCTGGTCCTCTTTTTTTCTTTTAAAGAGTCATCAGAATTTACATTTTGAGTTTAGAAATTTGGGGAAAGATTAATTTTGATTATGGTTATAACATTATTTCAGCAAATGAAATAACTGGCTTTGTTTGTGAGTACTAGTTACAAATGGGTTGATTGGGTGTTTTAAAATTCATATTTAGGATTTTGGTACCAGATTTAATATTTAAGAATATTTTTGTTTTTAGAATCTTCATTTTCTTGTGCTTTGGAAAGTCTTTATTTCTGGAACTCATAGCAGCTAACAGTTTTACCTGTTGAATAATACAGTTTAATTTATGATTTTTTAAAAAAGGAACTTCTTAACTGACTGACTTTATCTCTTCCTTCTTTCCTTCCTCCCTTCCTTCCTTCCTTCTCTCCTTCCTTCCTTCCTTCCTTCCTTCTTTCCTTCCTTCCTTCCTCTCTTTCTTTCCTTCCTTCTTTGCCAATTTGGCTCTGAAGTGTAGTATGAAATGAGTCAATGCTTTACTGTTCGGTGAATAACCAGGGTCCTTCCTCCCTTCTCCAGTGGAACACCAGAGCGAAGAGAGAGAAACTGACAGAGTTGATGTTTGAGCACTACAGCATCCCTGCATTCTTCCTTTGCAAAACTGCAGTTTTGACAGCGTATCCTTAGACTGTATAAGACAGCTTTTCTTGGTGTGTGTAAGACATGAGAGGAAGAAGTGTCTTCTGGCTTTTTACCTATCTTTGAGTATATTTTAAGCATTCCCCCCCCCCCCCCCCCGTTTTTGGTGTGCAATCATTGTATGCAGTGTTGGGTTTCATAAAGACAATCTCCTTCAAGAAGTATATCAAGTATTTCCTTCAAATAGGTGGTCATATTCACCCACTTCCTCTGATTCACTGGCCCCTCATGGTATACCCTCCCCTCTTTCCTGTCTCCCACTCTGCCTTCCAGTTTTGTGGTGGGGGTTGGGGTTGGGGGGTGGTGCACATGTGCAAATGCCTGTGTTTTTACTGTGTCTGAGGGATTCTTGGATTTGCAGATATCACTGTGCATACAGTGCTTGATCCCTGTGTTACTAATTTGACCTGCAGTTTCTGAACAGGCAACATTATTTCATTCCTCCTGACTAAGCAGAATGGCAGTGAGCGAGTACACCACATTCTCTCCAGATGTTGATGACCCCGCCTGGGCTGCCTTTGTGACTTGCCTGTTACAGTAGTACTGTAATGAGCATGATGTGCAGGCATCTGCTGGCCTTGCTGACTTCCTTCTTTTGGCATAGGTATAGTAGGTGTGACTGGATCCTGAGTAGTAACTTTAGTTTTTTGAGGATCCTCTTTACTGATGTCATAGTAGCTGGACTGATTTCCATTACCGCCAGCAGTGAGGTCTCCTTTCTCACTGGCTTCTGTTAGTCTGTTCTTTTGCAGATAGCCAATCTGATTAGGGTGAGATGAATTCTCATTGTAGTTTTAATTTGTTTCTTCTTCTTCTTCTTCTTCTTCTTCTTCTTCTTCTTCTTCCCCCTCTTCCCCCTCCTCCACCCCCCTCCTCCCCCTCCTCTTCCTCTTCCTCTTTGTCCTCTTTTCTTCTTCTTTGTTTTTTTGTTTTTTGTTTTTCAAGGAAGGGATTCTCTGTATAGCCTTGGCTGTCCTGAAACTCACTCTGTAGACCAGGCTGGCCTTGAACTCAGAAATCCGCTTGCCTCTGCCTCCCAAGTCCTGGAATTAAAGGCATGCGCCACCACTGCCTGGCTAATTTGTATTTTCATGATAGCTTTAAAGGTGTTAAGCCGTTTCTCACGTTTATTGGCCATTGGCCATTTTTTATGAGGTATGTATTCATTTCATTGGGCTATATTATTAATTAGGTTGCTTTTCTTTTCTGGTCTAGTTTTCTGAGCTGGTAAGTATTGTAGATAGTAATCTTTTGTCTGATGTGTAGCTAGCGGACTCTTTCGTTTCTGTAGGTCACTGGCACTTGTGAAATCTGTAAAGTCGCCTGTGTTGAGTCAGCATGGCTCTCCGTGGTCCTTTTCTGCTCTACTTTGGGGTTCTGTTGACTGTAGTTGTGAGCTCACCATGTTCTCTTGTGTCTTGTATTTCCTGCTTGCTCCTGCTCCATCTGCATTCTCCCCCAGGCTATTGTTGGAGGAACCTGGGGGCCAGGAACAGGTTGGGTGGTCTTTTCTGTATCTTTCCAGGACATCCCAAGCTTTTCTTTTTGCAGATAAACTGATAAGATACCTTTCACGGCAGAGATAGCTCGGTGTGTATCTTCTACTTTTAAGGAACGTTAGTGGCAACTTTGTTGTGTCCTTCTCCCCACCTCTTTCTCTGTACTTTACCTCTTCTGAAATGTTAGTGGGTACCAGGCTTGGGACATCATAAATGGTCAGCAAGTAGTTGAACCACCAGTGAAAAGCCTGCATATAGGCCTGTGGCATGCAGCTCAGGGAAGTGGGATCTGCTCTTTCACCAGCTGCTGAGTCCACCTGGAGTTGCTTGTTAGGCTTACTGAGGTAGGGCGGGGACTGCCACCTGGCTGCCATACCTGCAGTGCTCCTCCAGAACTCTCCTCCCGAGGTGTCACAGCCTCTCGATGTTCTTGTCTCATTTTTGTACATGTTGTTAAAAATGTCTCAATTTATTGTAAGCCTTTTGATCAGTTGTAGAGGTTTTCAATATGCTCATTTTAAGCAGCTTAATTAAAGAAGAAACGATTCTGGGAGTCCTGCCTGTGTAAGTTTTTTTTAAGACAGAGTAATTATACCAGTTTTTATCCCTAGACATGCTTTTACACATGTAATTGGTAACATGCTTAATAAACTGGCTTAAACATTACAGGAGCCAGCCTTTCATAATCAGTACCATCCAAGGAGCTTTGATACTTTATTTTCCTTAGTGCTTTAAACTAGATTTGCTAATGGTCGTTCTACTGGGCTGATTTTGGACAGTGGAGCTACCCACACCACTGCAATTCCAGTCCACGATGGCTATGTCCTTCAACAAGGTAACTGCTTAATGAGGGTGCAAGGTGACTTTCCCGGTTTTGACATAGTGAAGACAGACAGGAATTCTATTGGAGCACATCCATTTCAAAGTAATATGTTCCAAATGCATGGCTTTACTCTTTAAAATGATAGTTTACTTAATCTACTAAAAAAACCCTATTCCTGTGTAAATATATTCATAGTTCCAAGGAATTGAGACTTTCGGCTCCTTCAGCCTTGTTTGATTTGGTTCTCAGGCATTGTGAAATCCCCTCTTGCTGGAGACTTCATTACCATGCAGTGCAGAGAACTCTTCCAGGAAATGAACATAGAACTCATTCCTCCTTATATGATTGCATCAAAAGTAAGCAGCATCTGAAGTTCCTTGGTGAGACCTGCCTTTGCCACCTCTCCTGGGTTGTGAAGTCTCTTAGCATGTGCTCTTGATGTTCTCAGGAGGCTGTTCGAGAAGGCTCTCCAGCCAACTGGAAAAGAAAAGAGAAACTGCCCCAGGTTACAAGGTCTTGGCACAATTACATGTGCAACGTAAGTAACCTTTACTGTTTTTATAAAGTGTTGAGTCCAAGGATTTGTTTTGTTTTGTGTTTTTTTGACAACACAGAGGAGATTTATTACCCTGGAGGGATAAGTGGAGGGGGCAGAGACAGCTATGTTATTTATTTATTGACAAAACAAATAGCTTAGGGGTGGGGAGCACTTTCCATATTATTGAAACAGTACCTACAAACTGCAGTGTGAAGACATGAAACAGGCTTTGGCTTTAGGGTAGAAGCAGGCATACTGTTTTATACTGTTATAGTTAAGAGAATGGTTTCAGTTTGTGTAGAACTTAGGATAGCTTAGGTGTGATCTCTTCCCTAGCATTTATCAGACATGAAAAAGTGTGTGTGACTGCTCCAGCAGTGGGCTAGTGAGACTCAGCTGGAAATCTGTCTGCATGTTAGACCTATGTAGGTGAGAGGTCAGAACATTGCCATCTCATAGATACATACTAATTTCTAATAGTAAAAGGATAGGAAAGCCATAATTGACTTAGTATATTCTGAGAGCTTGTTGCACCCAAAGGCATGTGTATTAGAACATGGAAAATTCTTGGAATTTTCCCATATCAACCTGCAGGCCATGTTCATTTCACAGCAGTCACTAGAAATTTCTATGAGGTATGACATGTTTGCATGTCATATTCAGGTGATAAAATCTCTCTTTTAAAATCAAGTTACTGGGTGGTGGTGGTACACACCTTCTTTCCCAGTGCTTGGAGGCAGATGCAGTTGGATGTCTGAGTTGAAGGCCAGCTTGGTCTACTGCATGAGTTCCATGACAGCCATGGTACACAGAGAAACGCTGTATCAAAAAACCAAAGATAGATAGATAGATAGATAGATAGATAGATAGATAGATAGATAGATAGATAGATAGATAATAAATTAGGTTACTTTTAAGGGAAAGAATGATATGCTGAAACTGGTTTAGTTTGGTGGGGCAGTGGTATAGGTTCCTGGTTGTTTTTAATCTCATGTTATTGTCCCAGAAGTAGTATAGAAATGAATTTATGCTATAGATTGTAAATTCCCACGTAACTGTAGAACTAGACATGCTGATGCTCAGTCCTTAAAAGAGTTTCCTTCTTCAAGTGACTCATCCATGAGACAGTGGTCTGGTGCCATTCTGTAGGCTGTCACATAAGTGCACATCACAAAGGCACATTTCAACCTGATTCCTAACTTCCCTCTGTCCACAGTGCGTCATCCAAGATTTTCAAGCTTCCGTTCTTCAGGTGTCAGACTCCACCTACGACGAACAGTATGTTTTCTGCCTAACTGTGTACTGTACTTCAGAAATAAGGGCTTTTGCTTAAATATTAAAGGGTTGTAGAATGTGTTAGCCTGAAAACATAACGTATATTCTGAATGCTGCTCTTAGGTATTTGTACTCTAATTTCTTAGAGATTGGAAGCTCCTTATAAGTGGATTATAATTTTGAACAGGGTTGTTTGCTTTCTGTGAAATACTGTTTACGTTTGTAGAGTGGCTGCACAGATGCCAACTGTTCACTACGAATTCCCCAATGGTTACAACTGTGATTTTGGTGCAGAGCGGCTGAAAATTCCTGAAGGATTATTTGACCCTTCCAACGTAAAGGTGTGAAAGCTAATTTCAGAATTGGTGTGGCTTTTCCTGTGTAGAGAATTTATGAGATTAAAAAGCCTAAATAAGATTAAATTTGTCAATGGGGGTTTTCCATGTGAACACTTATATTCTTGTTCTAGGGACTGTCTGGGAACACAATGCTGGGAGTCAGTCATGTTGTCACAACAAGTGTTGGAATGTGTGACATTGACATCAGACCAGTAAGTGCCAGTCTCTACTTGTTACTGTCTGTTATAGCAATGAAATGCCCCAAATTAGGTTTGCAACTTTGGCCACTGGCTTTAAGGGTTGTTTATAACCATGTGGAAAGAGATGGACAAACGGATATGCAGTGCTACTGACTAGCCAGCTCAGCTCCTGAATTGCACTAACTCTTCTGTGAACATGGTTTGTGGCTGCTGGACTGGACACAGCAGAGTCTTAGAACACTTTACCCTCACAAAATCTCTTGGTCATTGCTAGTCCAGATTTCCTAAAATGTAGAAAATCAAAATATGTAGAAATTGGTGATTTTTCTTGACTTTCACTTGTAGTTTTCAGAAAAGTGTGGTTTAAGTGTGCGACTTTTACATGGATTGTATTAGATGATTTTTGTATTTTTTTCTGCTATGTCAAGTTTTAAACTTGATACTATATTGACTTGATTATATAATGTATTCATCTATATTATAATTTATTAAGCTATAGATTCATTTCATAATCCACTTAGTTTACAACTCACACACTATCTTGGTTTTCAAGTTAATTTGCTTAAAGTATAATGTCAACAGATATGAGTGTATAAACAACATGCTCACAAAAGGCTGTTGGGTGAACACAAAAATAATTTCTTTCAAGTAACTTAACAGCCTATACTACTTTTAGGATAGTGGAAGTAATGGCTTAGAATTTAAAATATTGTATGTGTGTGTTTTGTATATGGAGGGACAGTTTTGTGGGGTTTGTCTTTATACCTTTACCTGGATTCCAGGGATCAAACTTATGTTCAAGTGTGCACAGTGAGCACCTATAGCCCACTGATCTAATTTTCAGCTCTTTAAGTGGTTGGGTTTTTTTTTTTTTGTTTGTTTGTTTTTTTGGTTTTTTTTGCAAGGTCACTTATGGGCAGGGAATTAATAGATAGAGTAGAACTTTTTAATGTTGTTAGCAGATGGGACCCAGTTTTTGCATTTTCTGTTTCAAAATTTAGATGCTTGGAGTAGGTTTTAAAACTAAGAACATAGCCAGTAAAAAGGCAGGCTGACATCTACATTTTGATAAATACATGCAAAGTACATTCCTTATGAGTATAAAGTTATTTTTTATTTGGGAGGTTCAGCCTGTCTTCTAAAACAGTTGCAACATTCCTACAAAAGAGAAAGCATTTTGACTAGGAATGTTTCTAAAGAGTATCATTATTTGTCATGATCATAAAACAATTTTGTCTAATTTAAAATACCATGACTTTCAGATGAACAAAGATGAATACCATTATAAAATGTACCTCTAATATTAGTATCTATCTGCTAATAAGAATTAATGAGTTTAAGAATAATTGTTTTACATTAGTGGCTCTGGGCTGGCAAGATGGCTCAGTGCATAAAGGTGGTTGCCACCAAAGCCTGATAACCTGAATTTGATTCTCAGAATCCACATGCTGGAAAAAAAATTAACTCCCAAAAGTGTCTTCTAATTTCTACATATAAGCTGTGGCATGCTTACATACACAATAAATAAATAAATGGAAAAACAATGAACTTGATAGCTGGATCCAGTTCCCAGCACCTAACAATATAGGGTTGTTGGAAACATCATCTGGAAATGATTCTGTTTCTCTCCTAGGGTCTCTATGGCAGTGTGATCGTAGCAGGAGGAAACACGCTAATACAGAGTTTCACTGATAGGTTAAATCGAGAGCTTTCTCAGAAAACTCCGCCAGTAAGTTTTTCTGTTCTTTGTGTTAGTTAGTTGTGTCTATTCTCTCTCTTTCCCTCTCCCTCTCTCCCTCTCTCCCTCTCTCTCTCTCTCTCTCTCTTGCTCTCTCTCTCTCTCTTTTTGTTTTTCGAGACAGGGTTTCTCTGTGTAGCCCTGGCTGTCCTGGAACTCACTCTGTAGACCAGGCTGGCCTTGAACTCAGAAATCTGCCTGCCTCTGCCTCCCAAGTGCTAGGATTAAAGGCATGCGCCACCACTGCCCAGCTAGTTGTTTCCACTCTCACTGAGTGGAATTTAAGAGATATGGTGTGCCTTTACAATATGAGTAATATCTATTAATAATCTATATGTCCTACATAACACCTATTGGTTCCTCTTCTGTTACTTGAATCTCTTTTAAATGTTTGTGTGCTGTGTATATTGACCCATGTACATCTGTCTGGAGGCCAGAGGTCAAATTAGGTGTCTTCTATCTCTCTTCACATTATTTTACATACACACATTCATATATAAGTGTGCACACATGAGCACACATACATATACACTCATAGGGCATATGGTGCTAATTTTCAAAGGAGAGGAGAATCTGGAGGGGTAGTTTACATGGTGAATTAATATGAGGTATAATATGCTTAAATAGTGTTAAGTGTTTCTGTAGAAACTATTTTGACTGCTGATGTTACAGTTAGAAGTGGTATTTGGGTATTAATACACTTTCATGATTGACCTCTGCCAGTTGGAGACAACAGTCTATAGGGTAGTGGTTCTCAAATTTCTATTGCTGTGACCTTTTAATACAATTCCTCATATGTGATCACCACAAAATTATTTCTCATTGCTAATTCCTAACTATAATTTTGCTGTTATGAATCACAATGTAAATACCCGATATGCAGGATGTCTAAAAGTGACCTGTGAAAGCATCATTCAACCCCCAAAGGAGTCAAGGAGGTTGAGAAACACTGGTGTAGGAGAACCTGCAGTACAAGTTCTGATCATTGGATTTCATAGAAATCTGACAAATGTAACTACAGCATGAATGTTCCAAGGTCTGCTGAGGAGTGAATTAAGGGCTGGCAGTATGCAGCCTTCCCTGCATCAACTATTCTTGCAGAGGACCCGAGTTTCCAGAACCCACATTGGGCTGGTCATACCTCCTGTAACTGCAGTTCCATGGGCTCCAGTGCCCTCTTTGGTCTCTTCAGGCACCTGCACTCATGTGCACATATGCTCACACAGGCATATTCACATAAGTAAAATAATTAAGTAAGCCTCTTTTTTCCCCCAAGAGTAATTTAGAAACTTGTCCTTTAGGGAGTAATTAAAATGAAGAAAACTGTCAGGAGAAAAGTTCCATTCTAGAACAGACACCCATACTAGCACTTTGCTAGTTCTGGGCTCTATGTTACCACACATGTTAATGCACTGTGAAGGCAGTCCACGCTTGTGTTGCATAAAGTGCCTGTTTGGACACCTTGAAAATGATTCCTAGAGGCAGATTCCTAAGGAGGAAAGGAAAAGGTGGTACAAACCTGTTTTCCCAGCTACTGGGAGGTTGAGGAAGAAAGATCCCAAGTTTCAAGGCTGGCCTGGGCGATATTCCACGTTGAGAACAGAGGCACTAAAGTTTTAGTTTTGTGAGATGGGGCATATGTTGTTGTCCCATTGTAGATCAGGCTGCCTCAACCTGGGTGATGGGGTTGCAGACAGCCATCTTGCCAAGCAGAAGTACGAATTTGCATGGCAGGCAGTATGAATCAAAAGTCGTTTGTGGTCTGGCATTTTGATTTGCAATAGCAGAACCTCTGGGGTAGGGTGTGGGTGGGAGACTTTAATAAAAATGAATGAAGCACCTAGGGTGGTGCCTTTGGAGGTATGTGCATGAATTGCAAATGCTGTCCTTTTACTATGCAGGTTTTAAAGTTTTTGTTGTTTTGTTAATTTATCTTTGACAGTAAGAAATTTTGTACACATAAAAATCCTGTCTTAATCTATCTCTAAATGAGATTACAAAATAACTGTTCATGAAGAGTATCATAAAACCTGTTTAATAGAGCTGTTCAAGGGAAGGAGACTGTAAGCTGTGTAATGTCTTTAGTGCTACAGAAATGAAAACTCTCAGGGGAGTGTCATGCTGAGGACATTGAACAAGTTTCCTGACAGCAAAAGTTAGTGCATGAGTTTCATTTCAGTATTTTCAGTCTAGTGTGTCTTCCTACCTGGTGTGGTGCTGGATGCTTGTATTTGCCCAGTTCTGAGTCACATAGTTCATTTTCTTAGTCTGTATTCATTAAGACCTTTCCTGAAAAGTAGCCTAACCTATGCCAACTATTAGTTTAGCTATTTGACACCATGTGAAACTACTTTTTCTGCGTGTGTAGAGAGACAGACAAGGTGAATGGGTGTGAGATTTGGATGCTGTTGTAGCCCCATCTGACCTCAGACTCACTATGTAGACCATATTGGCCTAGAACTAAGAGATCTGTCTGTCTCTGTGTCCCAAGTGCTACGATTAAGTATGTGCTCCACTGTGGCTCTAGAGGTTTTTCAGCACTGAATTCTCAGGTTGGCTGTTGTAGCTATCCCAATATCCTAATGTTTCTTTTTCTGTTGTAGAGTATGCGGTTGAAACTGATTGCAAACAATACGACAGTGGAGCGGAGGTTCAGCTCATGGATTGGTGGCTCCATCCTAGCATCTTTGGTTAGTAGATAAGATTCCTCTGGCACAGACTCCGTGGTTTCAGAGAACTGTTGAGAATGAGATTGTGTGCAGCAGTTTATAAAGAGTGTTTTATCATCTGACAGTGCACCATATTTTTCACTGAATAATTATTACATCTTTTCTGGTTCTTTTTTTGGAGGCTCAAGAATACTTTTAATATTTATTCTGTACTGATAAGTCTGTCTTCATACTACAAGTAACTCTCCCCTATTTATATGTATATATATTTTTTTCTTTAGAACAGCACTCTGGATTTTCTGGTAATAGTTGCTTATTACATTTTTTAGCCATATAAACCTTCAGTACAAGCAGAAATTTTCTTAACTTAAAAACAAGATTCTTATTTGGCTTAAATATAGCATTGAAAATACTATTTAGTAAAAATATTAAGAATGATTTTAGTGCTTCATTCATCTTTGCATTTAAAACTGACAGATGAGTAGGGACCTAGTAGGAATATCTGCTTATAACCATTTACATGTAAAAATGATTCCCAACCCTACTCCCTACTCCAGCAACCTCAGGCTGGCCTCCAGCTTGGAGTCATTTTGCCTCAGCATTGAGTGCTGGGATAACAGCACTCAATTGCACTTGGCTGTTAGAACATCCATGCATCATCAGTGAATATGTCATCCGACGCTGACTTCCCCTTCAGTGGGAGCTTTTGAGCCTCCGCTTGTAATGCGTTTTTTGCCCCTGGGCAGGCTTAGGTGCACTGCATTTATTGTTGAGTCATTTCTTCTTGACTTGAATTGTTTCCCACCTCCTGGTGAGACTGTCAGGAGCTGGCTGTGTAACCAGGGCCAGTGAGATCAGTGTGCTTGGTCTGAACAGGAGTCCACCTTGAGTTGGGATTCTGTAAAATGTAGGGCATTCCATTTTCCCTCAGAGGACCTGAGTAACTGGCATGTGCCACTAAGAGGTTCTACTACTGCTTTAGGACCCTTCCTCGTGCCTCTGCCAGCTACTTTCTAGTTTCTTTTTGATGTAACAGGTATAGAGGGGCTTGGTGTTCTCTCAGACCTGAAAGGCTAGGCTAAACAGTGACTCTGGCCTGTCTCAGAGGAAGGCAGAAGGAATAGGGGACAATACTATTTTGGAGGAGGGAGTTTAATAGTTTAGCAGTTAAGGATATTTATGAGTAAAAAGCAGCACCTTCTAATGAGAAGCGAGGCATGATTATGCAGTGTTTCTTTCCATCCTACAGGGTACCTTTCAACAGATGTGGATTTCCAAACAGGAATATGAAGAAGGAGGGAAGCAGTGTGTAGAAAGAAAATGCCCTTGAGGGCTCCACCCTGCCTGCCCGCCACCTCACGTCTGTAGCTTTAGAACACTCAGGAAAAGATGACCATCTTTTGTAGAATGTTTATACATGTTTGCATATTTCAATTTCCACTTAAATTTTTTAAGGCTTTAACTGGCTCTATAAATTAAATGAGTTTGTGCTTTCCTTGAAATGCACTTATTCTTATTACAGGCATTTTATAATTTTGTATGAATGTCTA
The DNA here is from genome assembly GCF_008632895.1 of Mastomys coucha. NCBI lineage: Eukaryota > Metazoa > Chordata > Mammalia > Rodentia > Muridae > Mastomys > Mastomys coucha. The sequence continues at coordinate 26,403,155 of NW_022196899.1, forward strand.
TTTTCTCTAAATATTTTGCTTTCAGTAAGTCCTTTCCAGCTCTCCTGTAGGTTGGTGGACACTCTTTATTGACTAGTAAAAGTCACTGCCTATGCTTTTTACCTTAGGCTTACAAAACTAAATAAAAATCACTACTGTCCTACAAGGGTTTTGGGTTGTCTGTTGTGACTTGCTGCTTTTACCATTACTTGATGTGGGAAAGCAATCACTGTTTTCCTACCAGTGTCCACATCCTTTGCATGCTAACGACTCTGCGTATGGGTATTTCACCCGCATCTACATCTGCACCACACTAGTTAGTGCCTGGTGTCTGCACAAGCCAGGAGGGTGGCAGTTCCCTACAACTCGACTTACAGAGGTTATGAGCTTCTATATTTGTGCTGGGTTCTCTGGAAGAGCAACAAGTGCTCTTAAGCACTGAGCCCTCTCTTCAGCTCCCTCCCCCTCACAATTTAACACTACTGGTGAGAACTGCATTTCCAAACTGACTTCGCTGCTAGCATTGCTCTGGCGATGATCACCTTTACATTTATACCAAGACATCAGGTGACATTAAGCTCTTATATGTCAGGACCTGTCTGGTGGGAATTGAACCTGAACTCTTTTCTGGTTTTGGTAAAAGGAACACTACTTGTAGAGCTAATGAGGATACCATGTTAGCTGAAAGAACAACTGATGTCACTTAACAAGAACAGTTCTTTATAAACCACTTAACAAATATTCACATCAAGACACAGGCTTTAAGGACAATGGAACTGGACTTCTGGATCTCATCTTAGGCAGTACTTGATTTCTGGTTTTGAGAGAGATGTGGGAACTTTGCCTGGAGAATTTTTTCTTTCTTTTTCTGTAAATTTCTCTTTCTTGCTTCAATGCGGGCATGCTTCTCAATTCTCAGTCTAGAATAAAAACATAACAGCAACTTAGACAAAATCATTCCCCCATTTCTCAAAACATGTCCTAGCCAACTCTCTAAGAGCCTCAGTCATGTAGGCAGCACTTAATCAAGCTTTAACAGTGATCACCACAAACACACAAGATGATGGAAACTGGGAACAGAAGCAATGTAGCAGGTTTCTTACCTTAACCAGGTCTTAAATGTGGAAAGATTTCAAAGCTGTAGGATCAACACAGCTTTGAAATCCTCACAGAGGTGAGGGTGAGCAAGGTGTCAGGAGACAGTAAGTGTTCTCACTGATGAAGGACGTGCCTAACTAGAGCGGGTGGTGCAGGTGTGCTGTCCTGGAGACACAGCTACTGTGTAGTTTGAAACTGGTAAAAGCCGTAAAAATCTGGAAGTGTAGAGCTGTGAGGATCATGTCTAGCAAGGCCTATACTAGAGTAGGCAATGGAAGACCGGAGATGTGATGCAGTGCAGGGACCATTTGAAGGAGAAACTGAACTCCAGGCTGGTTCTGAAATACAGGTGGCTTTAGGGTCCTCACTGCACAGGTACACCATGGACAAAAATGAAGTTGAGTATGTTGGTGCACCTTTAATCCCAGCAGGCAGAGCTCAAGGCTGGCCTGGCCTACAGCAGGTTCCCGGCCAACACAGACCCAGTCAAAACCAAGATATGGGGCTGGTTCAGGGAGGAAGATGAAAAGTTGGTTGATTCATAAGTATACTAAACATTTTAATGCTCAGTCTAAACACTAAAATGGCTGATGGATCAGTGGTAAAGATGCTTCCTTTTGATTCCCTGAACCTGGATTATAGGGGAGAAATAGTTCTTGCAACACAAAATCATCACATCGGATACTATGTATGTACACACACACGGGCAAACTTAGAAATGTAAGTCTCTTCTACTTTTGCTATGGATTACGTTTTGGGGTAGAAACCAATTTGTGAAGATCCTTGTTGAGAGCAGAAAGAATCCCTGGCAGGTTTTGTTTATTTGTAACAGGACTAACCAGGGCTCTTGTACCTAGTATTCCTCAGCCTCCTCAGTGCTGGGTCACAGGTTTGCCAGCATAGCTGCTAAAGGGTGCACGTCATCCTTCATTATGGCACTGCAATCTTGTGTCCCTGCCTCCCTTCTAACTGCAGTATGATAATTAAACAGTCTTGACTTGTCTGCTTCTGGGGTAAGATTTCAGTGTTTTAAGTAACTTTGGGCTGGAGAGATAGCACAGAGGTTAAGAGCATTGACTGCTCTTCCAGACATCCTGAGTTCAATTCCCAACAACCACATGGTGGCTCACAACCATCTGTAATGGGATCTAATACTCTCTTCTGGTGTGTCTAAAGACAGCTATAGTGTACTCAGATACATAAAATAAATAAATCTTTTTAAAAAAAAAAAGAGGAAGAATCTTACCTAGTTTCTTAAGAATCACCTAGCTGGTGCTTATTGCTAACTACAATTCTGTAACAGAAGCACCGTATTCTCCTTGTCTCATAAACTGAATGCAGAATCTGCCACAGGAAACACTTGAATAACAGCTTGGAGCACTTAAGCATTATCTCAGATACAATGCTGCAGACACCTCCCCTTTCCACTAGTCCTGGAATAAGGAGCTTACACTACACATGGTAGAACTTCCCTCTTGTTTTCAGACATAACTTTCAAAAGGATTCACACTATTGATACAGTGACTTTATACACATAAGGTTTTAGATATATGTCATCAATTTTCTCCTTTTTTTCAACCTAGTGCTATTTCTTTTTTAAGAAACCCAGGTATAAAGGAAGCTCAGGCCATCTGCAGTAAGGAGGCTGCTTTACCATGAGGAAACTGCTCACCTGATAAAGTGATCCACATAAGGCATTGCGAAGAACCGCCTCCTGTTGTATCTTTTGTTTAGGTACCAAGGTAAAGGCCACTGCTTGAATTTGTGCCTGCCAAAACAGTTATTGCTATACATAAAATATGCGATACATTTTTACTTCAATTTTTCACTGTTTTCTAAATGGCCTCAAATAAATTAAACCAAATAAAAATTATTAGATAAAAAGGGCAAGTTCCCTCTGACCTCCACACACACACCACAGCACACACACCCTTACAAACAGGTAAAGTAATATATATTTTTTAAAGCAGTTTTAAAAAAAAAATTGTTAGAAAATGAACTAAATGAATTAAAATTGCATGCTGGAGATTTTCAACCAGAGCTACATCCCTAAATCCTTGGAAGATTGTTTTTTGAGACAGGGTTTCTCTGTGTAGCCCTGGCTGTCCTAGAACTCACTCTGTAGACCTGGTGTTGAACTCAGAGATCCCCCTGCCTCTGCCTCCAGAGTGCTGAGATTAAAGGTGTGTGCCACTACAGCCTGGCTCTTTGGAAGAGTTTTTAAGTGAGGCTATGGCAATTTCCTGAGTTTGGAAAATTGTCTAGACATCTCAAGTTTCTCCACTTGCGGACTCATGCTTAAGATACTATGTGCCCCTGAGTTAGTGGATGCTCTGGGACCTTTTTATTCCTCAGTGTCTAAGCTGAATCTCAGGTCCTTCCCCAGAAGGAGGTAAGCTGTTCATTACTTGGCCCAGGGCTTATCCAGATGCTACTGAAACAAACTGACCTTGTTGCTTAGAACTCTCAAGAACCCCAGGTTCTTAGTGCACAAGGTGGGCAGAGGTGTATCTGAAACTAGCTCTTTGAATTTAAGAATCTGTATAGGCTAATTTTTCTTGTCAGAAGTATCTATCAGAAGAATTCATGGAACTCTTGAAAGAACTTATGATTCACACAAGACAAGAACCCATGGGGATGGGTTGTGTGGTCTGGAATTTGTTTTACAAGACAAGAAACATTTTGTGGTCTAGGGGATGGGAACCTCTCTTTACATAAGACTGCTAATATATCCACAGGAGAGGAGTTTTAAAGGTCCTGAGAGGGGAAACCAGGCCACCCGTCTCCACTCTTAGAAGTCAGCGTAATCATGTACCAGATGATCCGTCCAAAGATGTCCCTCCTCCAAGCCCCAGGTCTTGAGTTTTCTTGACCAGTCTGAAGAAGCCTTAAAGCATCTTCCCTCTCCTGGACAACTTTATCTAAGGCATCCATGGAGTCAACAACCTGAGGTGAGAAAAAGGCAGCTAACTTTAGCCATTACCTGCAACTGCATTCCAAAAGAACTCATGAAGGTCTACACAGTGGGGAACTTGTATTTTTATTTAGGAACCATCCTTTACGTACTTTGTAAGAGGCTCCTTTGATGAGTGTGTTCATGGGCGTCTATAGCATGACTTTCTGTAACCTGTTTGAAGCTTTATCGTTTCCTTTCTTAATACTTGCTTCCGAGTGCACACAGCACTAGCACTTGGTTTGAAAATGCAGCAAGCTAAGGAGAAGTGACAACCACTGTTGCCTTTGTCCAAGCCCAGTGCACACTTGGGCTTGGCAGACACACCAGGTCACACTTGTGTCACATGTGGCCTTTCATCTGTAGGCAGTCTGTGACAATGTTTACTGATGGTGTGAGGAAGGGAAGGCAAGTGAGCTGAGGTGAGACTCAGTACTACGGCTGGTACAAAGCTCAGCTCTGCTCTCACTGGCTACACATGACTGAAAAATCAAGTGCTGAGCTCTAAAACAATCTAGGGGTGAAACACAACAGAACTAAAAAACAGGCTGAGCTACTGGAGCCAAGCTGAGTTCAGATGTGATTGCAATGGGATAATGTCTGGGATAATGGAGACTGAACATGGGCTCCATAGCACCAGCTCCCCATACAGAGCTGCCTCCGGGGATAAGCCTGCCATACAGGGCTGCCTTGGAAAGCAGCTCGCTAGAGACAGTGTATGGCCTGATGATTTTACTCCCAGGTAGCTGCTCAAGATAAAAATAAATACCCAGGGGCTGGTGAGATGGCTCAGTGGTTAAGAGCACCTACTGCTCTTCCGTAGGTCCTGAATTCAAATACCAGCAACCACATGGTAGCTCACAACCATCTGTAACGAGATCTGACGCCCTCTTCTGGAGTGTCTGAAGACAGCCACAGTGTACTTACATATAATAAATAAATGAACCTTAAAAAAAAAATTTTAAAAATAAATAAAATAAATACCCATCTGTAAGTAGCAACTGAGAGTAAGGGAACAGCAAAGGTGCATAACACTTGTGACAAAGTGCTCTCATGTGGAACTGTAGGAATGGTGTTGGAAAGAAATATAAGAACCATGAACTCTTTCCCTTTTAGCTTTAACCCCAGGTTAAGGGCCTTAGTGCCCACAAGCCTACCTTTTCTAACCTTTCTGGACTTGGCATTGGCAATCTCTGTCGCTTGGCCTCCTGCTCCAGAGTTAGAAGCATGTTTCTTTCCTTCAGAAGGACATACCTGTACCAAATACAAAGCTGTGATACTATTCAATAGTGATTTCTTACATCAAAATTAAACACTGTGAAAGTCCTGAAGTCCTTCAGAAAGCTCACATGGCACCATCACAAAGAGCCACCTTCCAGCTTACTCAGTGCTGCGTCCTGTGCACAAAGGTGTCAGACACAGTCCCTCCATGCCACAGGGAAGTAATATCTATTGTGCAGCGATTGCATGCCCAAGTGCCAAGCATTCTTCACAACCTTGAGGTTGGTGCCAGTTCTCTCTCTCTAATGAAGATAGCTTGGAGTGGTCAGGCACTATGACCATGGGTCACACAGCAAATTCTGGGTTCCCATTTCAGACATCTGTGTAAATTCTACCTCTAGCTTGCCATGCTACTTCCAATGTGGCTTACTGGATTAGGGAGATGACATGCGGTGTGGACATGAGGCACCTCTAGAGCTAAAGTGACCAGGGAAGACGTCCTGGTATGGGCTTTAAGATGAAAGGAGACGAGGCAGCCAAATTCTAAAGCACTGTCCTGGCTAAGCTGGGGAAAGGGTGTCGTGAGTACCTCAGCTTCAGAATTACTGCAGTAACTGTGGGGGGCAGTACAAGCCAGTCAAAGGAACGGGGAGTTTTATACTCTCATGTGGAACTGTAGGAATGATGTAGACAGTTCTGGCGAGAGGAGTGGCAAATGCTGGTTTAGCACAGTGAGTGCTGAGACAGTCCTAAGTTGACCTTTATCAATAACTCATAACAGTGCTTTATTAAAATTTACTTTTCTATAACAAGTGCAGTATGGATGCATTTTGTAAATGCTATGTTATTCTTTTAAACTGTTAAGAAAGAAAAATAATCCTCCAAATTAGGGGGAAAAATTAAATGTCTACTATAGCTCCCAGATAGGTGATCATAATGAGCAATGTGGGTTGAGTGTCGGCGACAGCTGAGGGCTAGGTCCACTCCACAGCCGAGCTGAGGCTGGCACAGACCCACAGAGGCCTGATTATTCAAGAGAAGCCAAAAGCCTACCCAGATCATGGGAGACTTCCCACAAAACAAATATGGTTAAAACAAAACAAGCTTTGGGCTAAATACTACAATAAAAGACAGCAGGGGCATGTGCCAGAACAATCTACTCACATTCCCAACTGATGTAGCCTTTGACACAACCCACCAGGATAACAGGCTAAAATTCAGGCCATCAAACAAGGAATTAAAAGAAAGGCAGAAGCTGTGAATGACTGGCCAGTGGTGAGACTTTAGTTAGAGACATCTTCTGAATATTCTTTTAGAACAGGGGAAAAGAAATGGGACATTCCTTTCTTCTGCTCAACATTTCCAGTTTTTAAACAGCCTTCTGAACAAATGAGGTGTGAAAAGAAACAGGGGTGTAGTTAGGGCAACAGAACTCTGGACCTCAGAGTCCAGGCTCCACTTTTGCGGACTTCTAAGAGGATTGCAGCCTTCTTCTCAATCCTCTCTGTGTGCATGTGGTTAATATTAAAGACCCCACGTTTTGTTTAATCATTGTTACTTTATTATCCTGGAAACTGAGCCTCTTGGTGTTCCTAATTAGGGTTTAAGGCTCCTATGAGTTGCAGGTAACAGGGTTCACTCTAACAAGTATGAGGTGAGTCATCTTCTGGACTGTAAGTAAACGGAAGTGTACACAGGTCTTTATCTGCTTTCTGTCAGCATTTATGTTAAACAGTAAGTTAATGAGGAAGGGGGAAAGCGAGGGCAGTGTAACTGTGACCAACCTGTCCCCATGTCATTTCTAACCTTGTCTCCTGACACTCCTGGTGTAATGGTAGTGGTCTGACTCAGCACTACTGCAAAAACCTAAAGTTCCGACACCTTGTGTCAGAATGTGACAAATGTCTCAATGCAATCCTCTGCCACATTTTTACAAGCTCATGCAATCACGCTCTGTCCCGTGAAAACAAACCACTTGGTCAGTTCTTCCTCACACAGGTAGTTCTGATCCCGCTGTTAAACTGTAATGTTTCAATATGCGGATCCCTCACCAAAGCTTATGTAAGTCTTCGTTACTTTTGTTCCTCAGCTGCTGGCAGGTCCATGAAGCTCCTGTGAGGAGGAGAAACGTGTGACATTAAATGATGCTTCTGGCTCTACGTCCTGGCCGAGTACTTACTCTCAAAATTCAAGGTTTCTCTGTCTGTAAAAGGTGCAGCAGGATTATCATATTATATACAACTAGAATTCAATTAAATACCAACATGAAAATATCAGTAACATGACCGGCAAAGACTGCTGGCATTTGGGTCAAATGCATTTTCTTTCCATAATGTCACTTCAAACTATTTTTAATTATTACTTAAAAAAAATGAAGCCAACTAAAATAAACCCAAGCCTCATGTTATTTAACACGCTCAAGCAGCCCACCAACCAGCCAAGGAAGTTTTACTTCAGTTACCTTTAAAATCCAAAGGAAATTTTAAAAGGAAATCCTAAGCTGGATAATCCTAGGATGATGGAGGGCTCAATCAATTACTATAGACCATTCTATATATCTCACCAGATTTGACTTTTTCTTCCCCCCAATTCTTTGGGTCATCAAAAAATTCTTCCAGTCCTTTCCTTGACAATGTGGTATGAAGTAAGTTACACTGGAGAAAAGTGGTGGCATGTGCTGTGTTCTTATGCAACAAACTAAGAGAAGACCTGCAACTGAACACAAATAAGGAGCAAAGTTTTCTAACATTCACACTTTATCAGCAAGAAACATTTCTTCATCACAACCGCAAAGATTCTACACAGGATATTTACTCTCGTAGTGGTCAGCTTTTTAAATGCATGAGAAAGTATTTTTTCCTTTAATTGTACAGATGGCTACCCCATAGTTTCAGACAACATATGTACACAAGTATCTATGTGCGTGTGTGGGGGTATGTGCTTTCGTGTGCCATGACACACATGTAGCGGTCAGAAGACAACCTCCTGTGTTGGAGGCGCAGCCTCTCTCCTGTATGCTGTTGTGCTGAATGCTCAGGTTAGCAGGTTTGACTGGGGACTTCCCCTTTCTCTACCTCCTGTCTGGGCCCAGGAATGCTGGGATTGGAGACATTTGCCACTGCACCCAGCTTTTACTACTTATGTTCACTGGATCAAACTGAGGTCACCAGGCTTGAGTGGCAAGCACTTTTTACCTCCTGAGCCATCTTGCTGACCCCACAATTATACTCTAGAGTAACATTTCCAGTGCTTCCTCCACTGTAGCAAGTAAATTTATGAACAGATCAAAACCATTCTGAAAGTCAATGTAGCAACGTTCAAAAGGCATAACGTTTTCTCCTTCGATCCAGTAATTCTGCATCTAGAAACTTTTAAAACGATAGGAGCCCACTGATTAAGATATCTATCAAGGCATTAAAGGTGGTATTAAAGAGTTGTTAATTACATAAACATACAACACTGTATAACTACATAAAAATCTAATGCATAATTATACATATTTAGAAATGTTACAAAACACTTAATGAGATGATAAAACAACCTTAAAACAAAATGTGAAATGTTTCCCAAGTGCTGTCTTCCAAACCAAGAGTATTTGACTAGAATTTATGTGTGTTTTCCAGTGGTGTACTGAGGATTGAGCCCACGGCCTCAGGCATGCTAGGTAATTGCTCTTGCTCTACCACTGAGCTTCATCCATGACTCTTGACTTGAAACTAATTATGGTGAGATAATAAACAAAATCTAAATCCTACCCTAAATTGGCAGTGTCATGACAAAGGAAAAAAGAAACACTGGATTGATGTCAACTATTGCACTAAATGATTCTTCACTGGATCCTGAAGAAAAGGATAGAAATGAATGGAGACAATAAAGAGGAAAGAAAAAAAGAAAGGGATTAATAGGGTAAACTCAATTTTTATTTTGGATTATATGCTAAATAATAGCAGTGTATTCCAGAGTGTGATCACAGTGTCATACTTAGTGTGGCAATGTCCTTGGTCCTATGCTTGAATTTTGACCTCTGTCAAATAGTGCAGAAAAAGAACATAAATACAGGGATCTTGAAAGATGTGACAAACTGCCAATGACTGGTTACTATGGGTTAAGGGTATATGGTTACTGTTTTACTCTAATAATGTTTCTATTGTTCTGGGGAAATAGTGGTAAATAAAGTATATACCTGCAAAATTAAAAAAAGAAACGGTAATGTGTTCTGTGAATGGACAACTGGCTTTACTGTCTTCAAAATATTTTGCCTCTTTTCTGAGTGACAGGTATTCATTTTTTATAAAAAAACACACAATGAAATTATTTCATTAAAAAATGTAAGGTTTATGTATTTGAATGTTTTCCCTGCATATATGTGTACCATGTGTGGCTGATGCTTCAGAGGTCAAGGAAAGCACCAGATCACCAGGAATTGGAGTTAAAGACGTTAGAGAGCCACCGTGAACCAAGTTAGTGACACTAACTTGGGACTTCTGCAAGAACACATGCACTTAAACACTGGGCCATCTCTTCAGCCTCAAATTAGTTCATTTTTAAAGAAAAAGAAGATAATGAAAGAGGAAATCATTTATTCAAGTTTGCCACCCTGATCAAGTTACAACTCTGCAGGGTTTTACAAAGCTAATTTCCAAAGTTAGTGTTAATAATATAGAAGATGACAGATGCACAATAGCTGAGTGTTCAACCGAACATGGACTGCTTCCTTCAATTAATATGCACTTTATTATTTCTAAAACTCGGCTCCCTGATGGCAAATGTCGATAAAGTGTCTGTGAGTGTCTTTCTCACACTCGTCGAAACAGCTTCCCTTGCCTTAGCTACTCTCATCAATATCTACCGGACAATCTATGTACAAAGACACCCGGGGTAGCCTTCCGTTCCACAGCTCAAGACTCCTCGGAACTTCCCTCCCAACCTACCCAGGCTCGGTACACTGAGTGTCGGAGTAAACACCGAGCATCGGATACTCCCATCGCCTGCGGCAACAAAACGCTGGAGGAATAACGGGGTGCTCCAAGGTAGGCGACTCCAAGGTCATACTCTCTGCCTCCGCGGTGGCCTATCATTGCTCTGTTGCACCCAGCACCCAGCAAGAAGCGCCCAAAGGCGGAGGCAGTCATTTCTTCTCCCATCACTTACCCCGAGTGAGCAGGGTCCTTGGGATTTACTAGGGAACAAGCAGCCTTCAGGAACGCTGAGGCTCTTCTACAAATACCCACTAGACTGGTCGCAGCCATGTTTCTAATGTAGACCCTCTGCGTCGGTGTCCACGAGGTCACTTCCGCTGGCTGCGTGAGACAAAGGAAGCAAACAGGAACAGGTTTGCCCTTACTAAACATGGCCGCACCCACGGCTCTCGCGCCGATCCCCGCCCCCCCCCCCCGTAAGCCATAGAGTTTACAGGGCTCTCTTGGGCGACCCACCTACAATGTCGTCACTTTTGTGCGCCAGACCCTGTTTATGAAGCTCGCAAGAGCCGGTCGCTGCCTTCACTCAACATGGTCTCCTCCAGCGTTCGCCCTCACTGGTGGATTGACCCTCCCGGCTCCCGTTGCCCACCCCACTTCCTTCCGTGGCCGGCGTAGCCATGGCGGCCATGAGCCTGCTGCAGCGGGCTTCGGTCGCCGCGCTGACAGCGCTGTCTTGCCGCCGCGCTGGCACTAGACTCGGAGTCGGAAGTTTCCTCGCACGGAGCTTTCCGAAGACTGTCGGTGGGTGCCGGCCTTGGAGACGCGGGTGAGAGGTGGGAGGGCTGTTTCCAGGTGACCTTGGGGACCTCCGAGGGAGAGAGCGGGGACAACGTCGGCCTGGAGCTCTCGAGGAGACACCGCGCGGGCTGTATGAAGAGCTGCTGCAGAAATCAGACCGGCTGGTTTAAGATCAGCGTTTGCGAAGCGCGTTGCCACGCCGTGCGGGACGCTGCTCACTCGCGCCAGGCTAGACCGGCGTGGAGCTGCCGCCCGCGTCTCCAAGGGCAACACGCGCTTCGTTATTGAGACAGGGTCAAGGAGGTCCGAGGCTCCTGCCCCGGTTCCCGAGGGCTGGGATTGCAGGCTTGCACTGCGTCGCTGGGCTCAGGGCAGACAGAATCAGGGTGGGTGGCACCTGCAGCTGGTTCTAACCCGCAGATAGGAAGTTGCTGAGAAGCGCACCAACATGAAGGCTATAATGATGTTCCTAGGCACGAGTGTAGAAAGGCTCCGGGTGACAGACAGCCCCATTGGGCACGGTAATAACTGTGTCCGTGGACCCTACGACGACTTAAAAGTCCACGAAAATATTTCATGTTTGTTTTTTACTAGATTATAGTGCGAGTGAATGTGTAATGTTGAGTTTAGCCCAGATTGTATCTGCTGTATGTTAATACAGTCGTACCTTTAATATCTTGCAATGGTTCTTGACCTGTGGGTCGCGACCCCTTCATAGGGGTCGCCTAAGACCATAGGAAAACACAGATGTTTACGTTATGATTCATAACAGTAGCAAAATTACAGTTATGGAGTAGCAGGGAAAATAATTTTATAGTTGGGGATCACAACATGAAGAACTGCATTAAAGGGTTGCAGCGTTAGGAAGGCTGAGAACCGCTGCTCCCTTAGAATGGAGTCTAAGTAGGGTAAAGAGCTCAGGTCTCAGGACAGTCATAGTGAGGGCCTAGGAGCCTGAGCCTGAATCCTTTTGCTTTCCAGAAGAGAAAACAAAGCAGAATACTACTTGCTTAGTATTCGATCTGTTTTTTCTCTTCAGAGACCATGGAAAGAAAATGCAATGTTATTCCATCATTTTACAATTTATTTTATTTAATACACTTTAATATTAAAAATAATGTTTATCTACTAAGTTAGCAGTAATGGTGGCAGTGTTTATTGAGCATCTGCTAAGTGCCAGGTACCATTTTAAGTAATCAGTTCATTTAATCCTCTTGGTTAGAGATACACAGTTTGCCTTGTCCAATACAGAGAAAAGAAAAAATTTTCCCTAAAGCCAAAAATATTCTCTCCACTCTCCAAACATCTTATCCTATTTTCCCCTTTTCCCTAACTTAATTTTAATTATGTCGCATTCTATATTGAGGCATAGGGACCTTCTGGAACACTCTAGAAAGGATCAGTGCTTTTAAAATACCCAGCAGGAATTTAAACTGCATGCAAACTCCATGTGCTGACACTTCTTGGTCAAATCCTTTTGCACATCATTTTTTTTATTATAAATATCCTCAGATATACAAGAAGAGATCCCTTGAATCCTCCCCCAGAGGTGCTGAATGTAGTCTAGCTAAACTGAGATAAGACTCCATAGTTCCTCTTTCTGTACTGTTTCTCACTTTTGCAGTTCTGAGAGAACCACAGGGAGCCGATGTCCTGAACAGAACAGGGAAGGCCTACTAGTTTCTGTTCCAAGAGTGATTGTTTCACTACGTTGCTGCTGTCCCTGGCATACATGTCTGCCATTGCTCCCTGAAGGTTTTCTTCTCTTCCACCAGTTCCTTGGGCATCCCAGCAAGATGCCTAGGCCCCTCTCCCATCTTCTTTTTCTGGAGCTAGGCTGCCAAGATTCAAATCTTGACTGCAGAATTTAAAAGCTCTATGACCTTGAGTCAATACCTACTAGAAGCTAAAGTGGAAGGCGCTTGGTCATGATCTTCATTTCCTTTTCTGGAAGATGACCATCTGGTTGCCGGAGATAACTTACAGTCTTCCAAGAAGCTGGCAGGTTGTGATTGAGCATCTGAGAGGTGGAATTTTGATCCAAGATCTTCTTGTCATTGAAGCAGGGCCCTCCCCTCTTCTTTCTTTCTCTGCTTCCCAGCCACTAGAAGGTGTACAGTTTGTTCTAGCACATACTTCCATCATGCCTTGCCACAGGCCCAAAGCAGCAAAGCCTCCAACTTGCTGTGGGCAGAAAACATTGAATCCCTTTCCGTTCTAAAGCTAATACACAGATATTTCCCAGGGTGGAGGAGAGTGGATTCAACAGATCTGTGAACCCAGTACTGTGAACTAAGATGAAGAGTATAAATGTAAAATGAATATGGGAATCACCTTAACATGGGAAACTGGCAGAGTAGTTTGTGGGCTTTCTGGTATGCCTGGACTTAGGGCTTTTGGGAGAACTAGGTATTCAGAAAAGGGGAGAGAAGGTGATCAGGACCCAAGTGGGGTGGAGAAGGGGCCTTGACACAGCTAAAGTGCCTATGCATATAGAGACAAGAAGACAACTGTGGGAATCAGCCCTCAGCTTCCACTGTGGGATCTGGGGATCAAACTCAGGTTAACCAACCTCGCAACAAATACTCTTCCTTTCCAGCCCACCTCATTAGCCCGTTGTAGATTATCAGTTTCTCATTGATAAGTGATGAAAGATTGATAGATGCAAGGAAATGGACTAGCTTTTTGGCCCAGGTAATTCAAATGGTACTTGTAACTGAGAATTTAGAGAAAGACAATGAATGACCAGTTTTGGATTGTTTGAAACACCAACACCAATGTTCCCACAACCCCTGCCACGAGTCTGACACTAACTCTTACTGGCGAGACTGACTGAGCTGCATATATTGTCCTCTGACCTCATGAGCTTTAACAAATTCTTAGGGTTAAAGGTTCTTTGAGTTAAAGGAGATTATCAAGTGTTGCTCAAGGGAAAAGCAGGAGACCAATACTGTCTGGGGAAATCAGAAAGGAGCTATGTTGGAGATTATACATATATCTCCGAAGGGTGAGATGTGAGACAGAGAGAGAGAGAGAGAGAGGTGAGAACCCAGGGCATAGGGGTTGATTCAGGCATAAAAAAAACAACCCAGGAGACAGGAGAGATTTCTTGGGGATCTTTGTCTTCTATTAGATATCATCTTATTATGTAGCCCTGGCTGGCTTGGAGGTTGTCCCTATGTAGACCAGGCTAGATTCAACCTGCCCCTCCCTCCTGATTGCTGGAACTTCCAAGTTGTGTGCTACTATGCACCACTCACCTTGGGGATATTTATCTTGGGAAGTCAGAGATAAGTTGAGAAGAACACTTCTTTATTTGAAGATAGGGCATGTGATCAGGTTTTCTGAAAGAAGTGTCTTGATCCTCTAGGCTAACCTGTCTCACAAGAGATTTCCAGATTGCATTGTGGATTGTCGAATAACTGTGGTGAAAAATGAGTGAGGCAGTCCAGTTTTATCTTCAGCCCCCAAATTTCTAGAAACTGAATCTGTGAAGCAGAGAGTGGTTCCTTGACCATTGATCTTCCCTTCAGGTGGAAACAGTAGAGCCCTCTTTCCTCAACAGTTCTTTAGCTATTTAAAAATGTGTAATCAGTTGAGTTCCCAGCACCCACAACATGGTTCACAGCCATCTGCAGCTCTTGCTGCATGGACACTGGGCATACATGTACATAGACATACATACAAGCGAAGCATTCATACAAATAAATCAAATACAAAGAACTCAGCACTCGTCTTCATCCAGACTTCAGTGCTGTCAGTCAGTCCCCAGGTCACTTGCCAGGTTTGTAAACAACCTAGCTGCTTAAGTCCTCTATAAAAGTCTGTGCCCTGCAAAGAGGGTCAAGGTAAGCCTGCAGTGCTTAGAGAGCTCAAGGTCAGTCTAGAGTATACAAAGATGCTGTCTCAAAACCAAGCCACAGAGCTCTGGAATGGATACACTTCTGGAATGGTCAGAAAATGAAAACCAGGTTAATTTCCGTAGTCTCGTATAACCTAAGCTACCTTCAGACTCTGGAGCCTGATCCGTGTCCCTATACCTTCCAATTGCTCGGCTGACAGGCATGTACCACCACACTCTTACGTGGTGCTGAGGATGGAAGCTAGGGCTTCATTGCTAGGCCACATCTTCAGGCCAAGCATCCAGGTTTGGCCCACTGTACTTCTCATACAGCGGGTTAAGGTTGACTTGTTCTTGGGTGCTTTTGCAGGCAGCTGAAGCTTCTGTGGACCCAGTAGGACTTGCTGCTTATTTAGACTTATTTAGGGCTTGGTTTCTTTATGGTTGAATTAGCATTTTTCTAAAAGTTGCTTTGTGTTTCCATGGCTCAGGAATGCTATATGCTTTGGTTTCTATTGCTATGATGAGACACCATGACCATGGCAAGTCTTATAAAGGAAAATATTTAATTGAGGCTGGATTACAGGTTCAGAGGTTTAGTCCATTATCGTCATGGCGGGAAGCATGGCAGCATCCAGGCAGACATGGTGCTGGAGAGGGAGCTGAGAGTTCTACATCTAGATTGGCAGGCAGCAGGAAGAGCAAAACATTGGGCCTGGCTTGGGCTTCTGAAACGCCAAGATCCACCCTTAGTGATTCATTTCCTTCACAAGGTCTCACCTCCTAATGCCACTCCCTAAGTGTTCCAATATGAGTCTACCGGGGCCATTCTTATTCAAACCACTACAGTGTCTCCACCCACTCAGGACACTTACAGGAATCTAGATTCTGGGGCTCTGTGGAGGTCTCTTTGATGGACCGCATTTTCTAGGTAGTATCTTACCTTAGGGTTTCTATTGCTGCAGTGAAACACCACGAGCAAAGGTGAGTTGGGGAGGAAAGGACTTATTTTGCCTATACTGCCACTTTGTCATTCATCATTGAAGAAGTCAGGACAGGAACTCAGACAAGGGAGGAACCTGGAGGCTGGAGCTGATGCCAAGGCCATGGAGGGCTGCTGCTTACTGGCTTGTTTTCTGTGGTTTACTCAGCCTGCTTCCTATAGAACCCAGGACCACCAGCCTAGGGATGACACCACCCACCATGGGCTGCCCCCCGCTCCCATCAATCAATAACTAAGAAAATGCCCGACAACCAGATCTTACGGAGGCAGTTCCTCAACTGAAATTCCTTCCTTCTCCAATGACTCTAGCTTATTATTCCCCTTGACATAAAACTATCCAGCACAGGTAGAACAATCCCAACCACCTTCTTCCCTAAGTGGACAGTGCATGCCCTCTGCTCCCACCACTGTCCTGTCTGAATGTGCACTTTCCCTCTGGGCCTACTCCTTCCTGCTTATTTGTCTGTTTCTTTGCTGCCCTCATGGGTTTGAGATTCCCCTATCTACGCTTTCTCTCCCAGCAGGGTCTGTACCCATCTTGACCTTTAGCCTCACAGAGGACCTGCACACAGTGGGTATTTCAGTCTTTAGTGAGTTCGTGAATAGTTTGTAGTATCATCCTGACTTTCTTCCATAATGGTAACTTTTAAAGAGGTTTCTGAAAAATGTCAGGGTCTCTTATCTTGTCACTTCTGTAGTGTTTGTAGTATAATCTGTGCTTAGTAAGTTCATGCCCATATCTGATTTTCTAGTGAATTAACTTCCTAAACCCTGTTAGCTGCTTCAGGTGATTCCAAAATCCAGACATCTCACACCTTCAGATATGGGTAGTTGAGAGTGGCAGGATTAGTAGCAGGTAGACCTGGTCCTCTACATCCATGCAGCCACATTCTCAAATCCAGATGACTGTCGTTAGAAAATATTTGGAAAGTAAATTGCTCCTGTAACATTTTTTCTTAGTATTATTCCCCTAACAATGCAATATAGTAGTAGTTTATATGGCATTCACTGTATTGCTGTATCATTGTATTCACTGTGTCAGTATTACTAGACATTATAATACATAGGAGAATGTGTGGGTTATTGTATGGGTGTTGTCTCACGTAAGAGCCTTGATCATCTGGAGGTCTTGGTATCCTGAAACCCAGAACTTGTTCCTCATGGATACTGACACCAAAGGATAGTTGTGCAGACCCATGGGTGTGTGTCACGTCAAAGAGAGCGTGGCATCTGATGGGACAGCATCAGCTTCTGCAGCATAGATGTTCTATGGTCCTGAAGGGAGTGAGGAGTTGTAGCTGTTAAGCTCAAATAAATGGAATATTCTTTCTTACATTAGTGTTGCCACCTAGGGGTCTCGGCCGGCTTCGTTTCTTTGCTGTTATGTTTCCTTCAGTGGGAATCGAGCAGAAGCACAGCCACAGAGCTTCTGAATAGCAGCACAGTCCTGGTAGAGTACTGATGGGAAGTCTCAAGCTTCTAGGGACCTGGAGCAGAGGAAGGGGATCTAGGAGTCACAGTCCACCTCTACTTATCTCCAACAAGGCTGAAGTCATTCTAAAACTTTGATCTGTGACAGATATTCCTAGTCAGAAATGACTTACTAGGTTGGGGTCTAGCCTGGTGGTAGAAGGCCTGGCTAGCATGCACAAGGCACTGAGTTTAACTCAGCGTAGTCTGTAATAGTCAAATCCCTGCTATAGATTGGCGGAGATACTGTTGGTCCTGTCTGTCTGGGTTTCAGCAGCTTCCTGCCTTCACCTTCTGTGTTAGGAGGTGGCATTCACCTTTGGTTTTTAGGGGGCTTTAGCATGTTTGTTTTCTGTAGAGGGAGCAAGGGTGAGCAGCTTGTCAGGAGCATCTGCCCTCCCTGCCTGCCTCTAAGGTACACTGAAACGATCACTCGGTGTTTTTACAGTGAGTTAAAGTGAGGAGCTCTGCAGCTTTACACTTTCCAGCACGTGTAAGGACTGGGCTTCAATGTGCTTGCTGATAACCAGTACCCTCAGAGCTCCCAGGAACTCGACCACCAACCAAGAGCACACATGGGGGACTCATGGCTCCAGCTGCATGTGTAGCAGAGGATGGCCTAGTTGATCATCAATGGGAGGAGAGGCCCTTGGCCCTGTGAAGGTTCTATGTCCCAGTGTAGGGGAATGCTAGGGCCAGTAAGCAGGAGGGGGTGGGGTGGCCAGCAGGGGGAGGGGGAAGGGAACAGGGGCTTGTTTTAGTTTTGTTTTA
>NW_022196899.1:26421441-26436599 GCF_008632895.1 Mastomys coucha
AAAAAAAAAAAGTAAAATAAAAGCAGCAACAGCAGCTGCACTTGAGAACAGCCTGTCAGTCTCTGAGCGCCCTGTCCAGTCTGGTGAGCAAGCAAAGCACGTTTACTCATGTATACCTTGTGGTCTTCTCTGTCCACCTCCCACATGAGCCCTGTTAAACAGTTTTACATTTTCAGCTCCTGTGAGGCACAGTGGGGACCATGGCAAGAGACTATTTGTCGTCAGGCCTTCCTTATACTATGACGCTCGCTTCTTGAGATTAATGGTGAGTTGAAATGTCCTTATGTCTAGGAGGGAGGCTCCCACTTAGGAGGAGCCTTTCACTTTGGAATCACCGTCTCTTCCCCGAGGACACTGAGCTTGGGTGGTAAGACCTCAGTGATACTGAACCGCCTCAGTTCAGCTGGAGTCCCGGATTCACTGGGACCGCAGGTCACATGCTGCCATTCCCTCTGCTCAGGGGAATGCAGTTACAAGTCCAATTTGTGTTTCTTCTTCAAGTGTAAAAATAAATCTGCAGGATTGGGTGGGCAGTGTCTGCTCAGTGCATGTGTGTCAGGCCGTGTGGTCCTCTCCCAGCACCATGAAAGGTCTTAACCACGGAGGCCTTAACCACGGAGCCACTGACCTGGTCATTTATCACTAAGATAGGTTTTGAAAAAACTAGGATAGTTTTAGAAAGACTCACTGGACGACTTCTACTGAAGCAGCTCTATTTTGGGATGTGATTTTTTTTTTTTTAATGCAACCTTGGAATGTTAATTTTAAGGCAATATTCTTAATTCAACAGGAGCGTAAGTAATACTATTTGTTTAGAATGCTGCTTGCCTGTATCTCATGATCCAAAAATACCCACCAGGGACTTAAAAACGGAGGCTTGTGTGTGCTCTGCTGTTCTCCCCTGAGATGCTCCCCTCCTCCACACTATGTGCAGTCTCAATCCTCCCCCTCCTCCCCACTGTGTGCAATGTCTCTCATCCTTCCTCCCCACTATGCACACTGCCTCTCCTTAGCCCTCTTTTTTTTTTTTTTTTAATTTAACAGACGATCCCCTGTTATCCCAGGCTGGTCTCAAACTTGCTAACTTCCAACTCCTGATCCTCCTGCCTCCACCTATGGAATGCCCAGGATTCCCAGGTGTGTGCTGTCACACATAGTGAGTGTCCTCTTTTCATACCAGGATCAACTCCAGTGACATTCAGTGGCTGAAATGCTATTGTTTTCACATTTGTTCTTAATACAGAATTTTCTTTATCACATTGCTTTAACCAAAAGGTCAAAAGTCTTTGCACATATATTGTACTCTACTAAATAGTTGTGTCTAAAAACTAAATCAGAGGAATGTGACACAAATCAGTGATTTGATTCTAATTCCAAAATTGTTGTGTCTGTTCAGTAAGGATAGAAGGAAATCAAATGAGGATAATTTTGGTGGGAAAAGAAGGAAAGACTATGAGAGAAACTTTTATGTTTCTCCTTACAGAAATTCTACCTTCTGTTGACTGGGATCCCAGTTGCCATTGGCATAACACTGGTGAACATATTTATTGGTAAGTCCCTCAACCAGCCCTCAGTCCAAGAGATGATAGCATTTGTAAACAAATACACAGTTTTTTAAAAAGGAAATTACATTATTTACTTTGTACTGCTGTGTGGACACCTAACACAAACCTTCTTAGGAAGA
This sequence comes from Mastomys coucha, assembly GCF_008632895.1. Classification (NCBI taxonomy): domain Eukaryota; kingdom Metazoa; phylum Chordata; class Mammalia; order Rodentia; family Muridae; genus Mastomys; species Mastomys coucha. Next base: position 26,423,126 of record NW_022196899.1, read on the forward strand.
AAAGTTTGTTTCGTCATGGTTTTAGAGAGATATTGCTCTACCATGAGAAGTGGTAGGGGTACCAGGAAGCAAAAGAAGCTTGCTGGAAACAGGATGTTGACATTTTAAAAAGCTGCTTCTTGCCACTACTCTCTCTCTCCAGATCCCACTGCCTAAAAGCTCTGGGACCTTTAAAATAGCATGTGAGCCTGTGGAGGGCATTTCTACAGAGGAGATGGCTTCCAAAGCCCCACCTTCCTTCTCCTCTGTCTTAGTTCCTGTTCTTTCATTGTGAAGAGACACCATAACCAAGGCTCTTATAAAAGAAAGCATTTAATCAGGAGCTTTAGATGATTAGCCCATTATTATAGTGGGAGCATGGTAATGTATATGGTGTTGGAGCAGTTGCTGAGAGCTACATCCTGAGAGAGAAGCTAGGCCTGGTGGGGCTTTAGAAAAGTCCACCCCAATTAACACACTTCCTTTAACAAGGCTACACCTACTCCAATGAAGCTATAAATCTTTCTAATCCTTTCAATCAGTTCTGCTCTGTGGTGACTAAGCATTCAAATATATGAGCCTAGGGGGCCATTCTTATTCAAACCACCATATCTCTTTCCCAAAATCAGCTTTGACAAGCTAGATGAGGAAAATAGAGTAACATTAGAGTTGGGAAGAGAGAATCAGAGAGACAGAGAAGACAGACACACAGGAAGACAGGTGCTGACTGACAGAGAGGATTAAAATTCATCTTAGGGTCTGGAAGCGTCAAGTGCACACAAAGTCTTCTGAATAGGATTCTAAAATGCTGAAATTTTTTTGAATCTTAGAATATTTTGTTTGGTAGATGTACAGGGGAACAGAATAAAATAAAAAACAGTGTGTCCTTCATTATGTCTTATTACCTAAGAACAAAATGGGAAACTGCTGAGATGCTGGGTGTCTCACACCTACAGGATGGCTAGTACCCGTCATCTTCCCCTGGGGAGTGGAGGTTAGCACTAGAGGAGTCGTGGATTCTGAATGTGGTGTGGAGGACCTGGTGTGGAGCTGGGGACACGGGCTGTCAGTGCTGACCCAGCATCCTTAACACTTTCTCTCTAGGTGAAGCCGAGCTTGCAGAAATCCCAGAGGGCTACATCCCGGAACACTGGGAGTACTACAAGGTTTGCACCCCTCATTAAAACTTTTATTGGGTATCTTGTTAATGTTGTGGTAAATGTCTTAGTTAGGCAATTATGATATACTTTCCATAATCAATTTTCCTCATCAAGTAAATAATGCATTTTTAAAAACTTAATTCCCATTTAGATTTATTTATTTATGTAGTTGGGTGTTTTGCCTAAATGTATGACTGTGTTCCATGTATGCTCGATACTCCCCATGTGGAGACCAGAAGAGGGTATCAGATCCCCTGGAACTGGAATTACCAATGATTACGAGCCACTATGTGGCTGCTGAGTACTGAATTCAGATCCTCTGCAAGAGCAGCGAGTGATCTAAACTGCCGAGCCATCTTTATAGCCCATGGTATTTTTAATAAGTAACAATTCATGGTATTTCTTTCATTAAAAACATGTAAAGCTTTATAGGTTAAATTAAATAACCACAAAATATGATTATTTCTGCAGTCTGGTAGAAAGATCTTTGCATTTGGATCAGTAGATTTTTGGTTTGTCTCCTACCTCACCCTTGAGCTGCGGTCCCTCAGTGCAGTGTGAAAGGTACACACAGGTTCGGAACCCATGTACATTGCTCAGACGCCGTCATATAGGTGCTTCTCTCAAAAGTGGGCAGCAGTAGTGTGAGCCCAGTGGTCAGAATGACTTAAAGCACATCAGAGTTGCTGGCATGTAAGTGCTTTAGCCATCTGAAATGTAGTCAACCAGAAACATGAAGAGTCCTTCAGAAGGTAACTGATTTGACAAAACTTTTCTATCAGCATCCAATATCAAGGTGGATTGCCCGGAATTTCTTTGACGGACCTGAGAAGAACTATGAAAAAACCCTGGCTATCCTCCAGATTGAATCTGAAAAGGCCGACTTACGGTAGGAGAGAGAATGGGGCAGTAGGAAGAGTGGCACAGGTTCAGAACCTGCATGTCTGTGGATCATGAGAGAGCTCTCCTGAGAGAAGGGGACTCTTGCTGATTGGGGGATGATAGCTCATATTGAAAGGAATGCCCTCTCCCTCTCCCTCTCTCCTCCTCCTCCCACTCCCCCTCTGTCTCCGTCTCCATCTCTGTCTCTCTTCCCTTTTAAATGGTTTTGGGTATATGTCTGTGTATGTGGCTGTCTTGTGGGTGTAGGCCCATGAAGGCCAAAAGGGCATCAGATCTCCTGAAGCTAGAGTTAATAGGTCTGTGAGCCACCAGATATGAATACAGCAAGTACGCTTAACTGCTGAACCATCTCTCCAGCCCTAGAAAGAAATTCTTAAATAAGCTCCTCTGCACACAGCAGCCCACCCTGTAACCTGCCTGATTCCCTTCCGTCCCACGTCATTAGGGACTACCCTGTATAACAACTAGAAACCGTCGGTAACCCTGTGTGCCTGTTTCTAGAGAAAATGTTATTAGTGGTAAGTTACGTGAGTGCAGATACCTTGCTCAGCCCTGTGCCTTTAGTTAATGCTCTTCCTGAGAAGAGCACGCCTTGACTGCTGTGTTTCTCTTGGTCTACCGTGTGCTCCTGAGTTTTGGTTGGTTACTTTAGTTGGTTTTTTGGTGTATGTCTGTGTGCAGATGTGTGTGTGTGTATACAGGTATGTGCCCATGGAAGGCAGGGAATAATCTCAGGCATTGCTCCTCAGGCTCTGTTCACCTGTTTTGTGTTTTAAATTTTGAGACAGGGTCTCACTGACCTGGAGCTTGTTGAGTAAGTAGACTTGTTACTGGCTGGCAAGCTCCAGGATCCGTTTCCACCTGCTCAGTACTGGGATGTGAGCCCAGATGGTTTTACATGGGTTCAGGGACAGAACTATCCTTACAAGGCCAGCGCCTCACTGACGGCCATTTCCTCAGCCTTGGGTTTTGGGTTTTTGGCTGTGTCTTGTTTTTGTTTTGTTTTTTTATTTCTGTAAGAACTTTCTGCATGATTACTATTACTTACCTCATTTCTACCTCCTTTCCTTTCCCCACTCCAGTTCCTCCCTGTCCCCTTACTCTCTCTGATTTATGAACTCTTCCTCTTTAATTATGGTAGTTATACATTTTATGTAGTTATATTTAAAAGAGGAGGGAAAAGAAGTATTTAGTCCTTTCTGAAAAGTTGAATAAATATACTCTTAAGTTACAAAGGTGTATAATCTCATAAGTAAGGTTAGAAAGCTGGCTAATGCTTAGCAAGTGAATTATGTAGTTGTACATTTCTGGTCATACATGTGAAAGTCAAGGGTTCTGTGGAGAAGGCTTGGCCTTGGCTGTGGAGTTGCGAAGGCATCTGGGTTGATGGGCTTTTTTTTTTTTTTTTTTTTTTTTTTTTTTTTTTCTTTTTTTTTGGCTCTGATTTTTCTCTTTTGTTTTTAACAACTAAATATCTAATGTAGGCCATTCAGTGTGATGCTGGTGAGGGGACTCCACTTCCTGGGGAGAAATTCCCTTTCCTAACAATGATAGCAGCAGCATATCACCTCACAGCACAGGGACCCTCCCATGGGCACATTATTAGGCATTAGTAGCCAGCTGTATTAACATCAAAAAGGTGCGGTGACAGAGCAAGCTTTTCACAAAGCCATGGAGCAGGGCCTGTGGAGACAATTGGTCAGTGTAAATGATACTTTGACTATATCAGCAAGATGATAAAAGTCACCAGTCCCAAGTTGGCTTGTATGTATAGCAGATGTCTGCTTCCATGTCCCTGGCTGTGCCAGACTATCATGTGTACAGTGATTAACTCTGTCATTGGGATTGTGGGACTGTTATCCATTTTATTAATTTTTTCATATATGAAATAATGGCTTTCCTGATGACATCTTGATAAAGATGTACATTACTTATCTTTTCCTCCTTTACCTTCTCTTACCCTTTTCCTTCTGCCTGCTGATGTCTTCCTGTCCTCTTCCTCCTACTGGTCCCTTTCTGCCCCCAGCGGTTCTCCATCTGTTTTTGTATCCTGTGTATACCTTTATATATCAGTATGTGTGAGATCCCACAAAGGAGAGGACACGATACCCTCCAGCTTCATGCAGTTTTCTGCATATGGCATGATTTCATTTTTCTTTGTAACTGAGTGGTGTTCCATTGTGTACATGTGCCATATTTTCTTTATCCATTCATTTCTTGGTGGGCAGCTAGGCTGCTTCCATATCTTGGCTACTATGCACAGGAACATGGATAGTCAGCTACATGTCTGGTGTGCCACCCTAGACTCATGAGCGGTGCGGCTGTGGAGTTCTGAAGGTGTCTTTGTCCTGTGGTGGTTCTGTTTTGTTATTTGAAGAACCTCTGCTGTCTGCTCTCGGGGCTGTACCTGCCCATGTGTCCATATCTGCTCCATTACTATTCTCTTTGTTACAGGTTAAAGGAGCAGGAAGTTCGAAGACTGATGCGTGCCCGGGGTGATGGACCCTGGTATCAATATCCAACCCCTGAAAAGGAGTTCATTGATCATTCTCCAAAAGCAACTCCTGACAACTGATGATTCATCTGTCTACGAACAGTGTGTTCCTCCAGTGGGAAGAAATGAATAAATACTCTGTATTTCTACTCTGATGCACTGAGCGTCTGTGTTGTTTCTTCATGTGATGTGTTCAGGTGATGTGTTCTGTGTGGGCCTTTCAGCTTTATCTGTTGAGGTTTACAGGGAAGCAGTAAAGGCTGGAGGTCTGGGAATTTGTGAATAAGCTCTTGATGCCCTTGTCTGGCAGATGGAAGGTGCAGAGGTCCTATGAACATTCAGGAACTGTAGTAGTCTGTCATTGCAGGTGGGGCTATTTGGGACTACTTGGAATTTTAAGTTCACAGGAAATACTGAGCCAACCATATAAAATTATCAGCACTGGAATAAACGAAGTCTTAGAGTTCCAGGACAGCCAGGGCTACACAGAGAAACCCTGTCTCGAAAAACCAAAAAAAAAAAAAAAAAAAAAAAAAAAAAAAAAAAGGGTAACACTTCTGGCATTCCTGACCAGTCTGGGGTTCTGTGGACCCTATCTGTCCCCCATTCCACTTCAGCCCCTCTCGACTTGGCAACTCTGCTGCCCTAGAAAGAGATTGACTGCAGACCCCGCCCACTCCAGACTTTACCTTCCTGATGGGGTGTATCAGCAGCATCTAGACACCGAGAGAGGAGAAGCAGAACCTGGAACCAGTTTTCCAGGTATTGTCCTTGGCCCAATAGGAAGGTGTCTCTTGCTACCTAAAGGAACAGAAGAAATGAAAGGCCACAGGGCCACTTGTCAGGCTGCCTGCACCTGACCTCCACCAAGGTCTTCTGGAGCGCTTGTAGCTCCTTGTTTTCCCAGAAGGGGGTGGCCACACCCCACCATCCCCAAATATTTGTTCTGAGGCTTTCCTATGCAGTCTCACAATTCTGCCTACAGGTTAAGAGAAGGACATAAGGTCTCTGGGCGCAGACCATTTTGTAGGAGAACTAGGAGAGAACAAGCAGGCCATGAGGGTATTGGATCTGTAGATATCATTCACTTTTGTGGACTGGTTTCTTTTTTTCCCCTCTCATCCTCACTGTACTTCCCTGTGCTCCCTTCAGCTCACCACCACCCAGCTCAGTTGTAGGTTTCCCATTGCCATTCTACTAATACAAGGGATATATCATTCCTTATGTTCTACTAATATGAAGAAAGGTTGGCACAGAAAGAACACAATCCTATTAGAAATAGTTGTTAAGTCTAATGTGTAACAGGTAGGAACTAACTATATTTTAACTTTACAACCATGCTTACATGCACACACACACACACGCACACCAGCTACCTGGAAGTCTGCCTTCTGCTAGAGGCCTTCAGATGAAGATGTAGAAAGAATTCTCAGCATTTCCTGCACAATGCCTGCCTGGACACTGCCATGCTACCATATTGATGATAATGGACCGAACCTCTGAACCTGTAAGCCAGCCTGAATTAAGTGTTGTCCTTATAAAAGTTGCCTTGGTCATGGTATCTGTTCACAACAATAAAACCCTTATTAAGACAAACATGTAATTACCAAAACACTAAATGTACAGAACACAGAAGGAATATTAAAAACTGTAAGGGAAATAGAACTAGTCACATATAAAAAGCAGGCCCTTTAGAGCAATGTCCAACTTTTCAGGAGAGACTGTGTAGTACAACAAATTTAAGTTTAACTTAGACTCAGACTAGGGTTATTTTATTTGGCTTTGACAATTACTTGGGGAGTAACCCTTAGTCCACTTTTCTAACTGCTGGCCTGACTACCTTCCCAGCAGCATTCCCCAAATACTTGCTGCTTATCCTGGCTATGTGCTCATGGTACATCTCCTCTCATGGTGCCTTCTCCTCTCCTTGTGTTCTCTCTTCTCTCTCCACTCCCCTTCACTACCAACCAGGTAACTCAAAACTTACCCACCTCTAATCCCTCTAGTAATTGGCTGTAGCCAATTTTATTTAACCAATAATTTTAAAATAAGGAACAAAATTTGCACAATAAAAGCTTGTAAACTTGAGAATTCTCTCATAGACTGAGGCCTTAATTACAGAATTTAGCATTACAATACAATAGAACAGACCTCAACAACTGTGAAATACAAAAGGGCCAACTGTGAAATACAAAAGGGCCAGGAGTGGTGTTCTATAAGCTTTACAGTTGCCAACCCAGACTACTATATCCAGCAAAATCATCAATTACAATGGATGAAAAAAGAAAAATATTTCACAGGGAATTTAAGCAATTTCTGTCCACCAATACAGCACTACAGAAGATACTAGAAACTCCAGTCTAAAAAGGTTAACTACACCCAAGAGGATGCAATGAATAAAAATCCCAGAACAACTAAGCAAAAAACGGGGAAAAACTCCACACCACCACAACCAAATAACAAGAATCAATAAAAACTGCTCATTAATAACAGTATTAATGATATCAATTCCCCAATAAGATGACAAAGACTAACAACCAAATTGGATTATCTTTCTGTGGCATCCAGGAAACACAACCATCAAGTGAAAAACCCCCAGGACTAGGGAGACCCTCACTCAAGTCTCAGGATGGCATGACCACCCAATAACTCACGAGAGACCGATCTTGCTGCAAGCGCATGAGGTTTATTTGGGATAGGCCGATACTAGGGTCGATCTCATAACCTTGCAGGACAGAGGAGTTTGACCCAGAGCACAAGGAGTAAGGGGTATTTAAAGGGAAAAACCACAAACCAGGGGGAGTGAGGGGGGCATTCCAACCCAAGATATTCAGTCAGTTAGGGAGGGGAACATATTCCTTCTAGGAATGTAATCTTCATCTATCGGTAGGCAGGGTGGAGAGCCTCAGCAGGGTAGAGAGCCTCGTGAACCAGTTGACCTTCATTCCTAGTTCCGCCCTCATTGTGGATCAGTCAGGAGGGGCAGGTCTCCGGAACCAGAGCCCTGAGGCTCCGAGTTAGCCAAGTTCCTGGAACTGGCTAGTCTACATTCTTGGCTCATTACAGAGGTTTTCCATGCCCTTTTTAGGTAAAGGTTATACATTATACATTTCTACTGATACATTTCTATTAATGCTCTTATTTTAAAATTCTAAAATTCTCCAGTCCTTCACAAGGACAGATATCATTTCAGTATAAAATGATGTAAAAGATACTCCAAGCAAATGGACCCAAGAAGTGAGCAGCTATTTGTATGACAAAATGGACTTTAAATCAAAACTAATCAGAAGAGATAGGAAAGGACATTACATATTCATTAAAGAAAAAGTCCACCAAGTAAATGTTATAATTTTAAACATTTATGTGCCATACATAAAATAAGGACAAATTCATAAAAGAAACCCTGCTATAGCTAAAACCACACATTGATTCAAGCACAGTGTCTCAGTTACTTTTCTGTTCCTATGAAGAGACATCATGATCAAGAAAACATATAGAAGGGAATATTTAATAGGAGTTTACAGTTTTAGAAGGTGTCCATGACCATCGTGGCAGGAAGTGTGGTAGCAGGCAGAAAGGTATGGCGCTGGAGAGCTTATATCTGATGATGGGGGCATCAGAGAGAAGAAGAAGAAGAATAAAGAAGGAAGAGGAGGAGGAGGAAGAGGAGGAGAAGAAGGAGAAGAGGAGAAGAAGGAGGAGTAGGAGGAGGAGGAGGAGCTTTGAAACCCTCAATCTCACCCCCCAGTGACATAACTTCTTTAACTAGAGAGGGATTCTCCTAATCCCTTCCAAACAGCACCACCAACTGGGGACCATTCGGAGTGGATGACTTCATTACCCTACTCTTGCCCATAGACAGGCCATCCAGACAGAGAAATGCTGGAGTTAAAGGCCAGCCATAACTCAAATGGTTCTAGCAGATAGAACATTTCACACAAACACTAAAGAATATACTTCTCAGCAACTCATGGGACTTTCTATGAATTTGGCCACATATTAGGACACAAAGCAAATCTTAACAGATTTAAGAAAACTGAAATAACACTCTGTATCCTATTTGACCACTATGGACTGAAGTGGGATATAAACAACAGAAGGTATGCAAAATCATGGAAACTAAGCAACTCATAACTGAACAAAAATTGAGTCAAGAACAAAGTTAACTTTTTAGAACTGAATGGAAACAAAAACATGCCATACCCAAACCTGTGGGACACAATGAAAGCAGCACTAAGAGGCAAGTTATTACTATTACATACCTACATTAGGAAAAATGTTTGAAGGCTTAGCTAGAGCAATAAGACAACTGGAGGAAATTATGGGGATATAAATAGGAAAGGAAGAAATTAAAGTATTTTTATTTACAGATGATAAGATTTTATATGTGAAAGACCCTAAGAATTCCACCAGGAAACATCTATTGCTGATAAACACTTTCAGTAAAGTAGCAGCCTACAGTTCAATTAACACACAAAAATCAGCTTTCTCATGTACAAGTGGCAAACAGACTGAGGAAGAAATCAGGGAAACAGCCCCTTTTGTAATAGCCTTTTCAAACAACAAAAAGATCTTTAAACAAATGAGAAAAAGTCATATGATTAAAAACTTGAAATAAAAAAAAAAACCCAAAAAACTTGAAGACAGTGAAGAAATAAAAATTGAAAAAGACATTAAAAAAAAAACACTACCATACTCATGGATCAACATAGGAGTATTATAATGTGAAAATAATTCCATTCTACCACAAGCAAGCTTCAGACAATGGAAGCCCCATCAAAAATTCTACCACAGTTCTTCAGACAAATTGAAAAAAGATAATTTTCAGCTTCATATGAAAACGCAGAAAACCTAGGATAGCTAGAGCAATACTGAACAATAAAAGAACTGCTAGAGGTATCATCATTCCCATTCTCACGTTGTATCACAGAGTTCTAGTATTAGAAATGGCATGGTATTGGGATAAAAATGGACACAGTAATTAATGGAATTGAATTGAAGATGCAGATGAAAGTCCACACACATATGGACATCTAATTTTTAACAGAAGCAAAAGTTCACATAGGAGAAAGACAGTATCTTCAACGAACTGCATAGCTTCATGGACAAGAATGCAAAAAGAACCTTGCACAGAACTCAACTCCAGATAGATCAAAGTCCTCAACAAAGAACCAAAATAACTGAACCTGATAGAAGAGAAAGCAGGGAATAGGCTTGAACTCATTGGCACAGGAAAGGACTTTCTGAATAGAACAGTTAGTGCAGGTGCTAATGTAAAGCCCAACCAACTCCGTTTTTGAGAAGCCCCAGGTTTAACTCCAGTTCTTATACCATGTCTGTCGTATGGTGTGATTTCTCAGGGGAACACCTTGGCACGGGCTCCCCAGGTACTCCCTTACCCCACCCCCCACTGCTGCATTATATTTCCTAACAGCTACCCAGTAGGAGTAAAAGGGTCCAAAGCTCAGGCAGAAAAGTCAAAGACAGCTCCCACTCCCACTGTTAGAAATCCCACAAGAACACCAAGCAATACAGCCATAACATACACACAGAGGACTGACTCAGATCCATATAGGCTCCATGATTGTCACTCAGTCTCTGGGAGCCCCTATGAGCCCTACCTAGTTAATTCTGTGGATCACATTCTCATGGTATCGACTACCCTGTTGGCTACTAGAATCTTTTCTTACACTCCTCTGTGGGGTCCCCTAGTTTTACCTATTGTTTGACTGTGGGTCTCTGAATCTGTTCCCATCAGTTGCTGAATGATGTCTCTCTGATGACAATTAGGCTAGGCACCAATCTAAGAGTATAGCAGAATATCATTAGGAATAATTTCACTGACTTTTTTTCCAGATGATTTGGATCTATCCTGAGTCTCTGAAGTCTTGGTCATCTGGTTCTTGGTCATCCACACAGAGTCAAGTGTGGCTTCTCTCTTGTGGCATGGGCCTCAAGTTGGACCAGTCATTAGCTGGCCACTCCCACAAGTTCTTCCCACCCTTATCCCAGCACATCCCGCAGGCAGGGCATATTGTAGGTCCAAGGTTCTGTGTCTGGGTTAATGTTCCAGTCCCATTGCTAGGAATTTTGCCTGATTATAGAAGATGGCTGGTTCTGGCTTTACGTCCTCCATTACATTGTTAGGATCTCTCACATAGATTCCAGGGAGTTCCTACTATACTAGGTTTCTATACTACGTTCATGTGTACCCTCAATTTCAGTCATCTCTCTCAGTATTGTCTCTCTCCATTAGACCCACCCCCACAACCTGAACCCTTCCTGTTCCCATCCTTCACCACCACAGTCCACTTGCAAAATCTATTCTATTTCCCCTTCCAGGGAGATCAGTGTCTTACCTTGAGCCCTCCTTGTTATTTAGCCTCTCTGGGTCTGTGGATTGTAGCATGATTGTCCTTTACATTACACCTAATATCTACTTATAAGTGGGTACATACACATTTGTCTTTTGAGTCTGTGTTACCTCATTCAGGATGATTTGTTCTATTTCTTTTCATTTTCCTGCACATGTTATGATATTGTTTTTAAGAACTGAGTAATATTCAAATGTGCAAATGTACCATGTTTTCTCTATTCATTTTTGGTTGAGGGAAGTCTGTTTCTGGCTATTATGAAGAAAGTAGCTATGAACATAGTTGAGCAAATACTTTGGGTATATGCCCAGAAGTGAGTGGTATAGCTGAGTCTTGAGGTAGATTGATTCCAAATTTTCTAAGGAACTGCCATATTGATTTCCATTGTGGCTGTACAAGTTTACACTCTGACTAGCAATGGAGGAGTGTTCCACATCCTCACCAGCATGAGTTGCCACTAGTATTATTGATTTTAGCCATTCTGACAAGCATAAGATGGAATCTCAAAGTAGTTTTGATTTGCATTTCCCTGTTGGTTAAGGATGTTGAACATTTAAGTGTTTCTTAGCCATTTGAGATCCCTCTGTTGAGAATTCTCTATTCAGATCTATAACCTTTTTTAAGGAGGGAGGGTGTTCAAGATAGGGTTCCTCTGTGTAACTCTGGCTGTTCTGGAATTTGGGCCGTAGACCATGCTGGCCTTGAACTCAGAGATCTGCCTGTGCCTGACTCACAAATGCTGAGATTAAAGGAGTTTGCCACCACTGCTTAGCCACATGTCCAATTGTTATCCTGTTGATCTCTTTCAGTTGTCTTATTGCTCCAGTTAGACCTTAAATCAATATATTAAATAAATATATAGAGAGTGGACAGCATTGCCTTGTTTCTTGCCACGTCTACTCATCTACTCCAGGCATATCCGAATTATTGGGGGTAAAAGCCTGATTAAGGATGAGAGGTGTTATGGCCCCAAAAGGGAGCTTTGCCTCCTGGGTATTCAGACAGTCGCTGGCATCTCCTAACTCAGATGTGTTCCAGATTAGTCTTTCCAATCGTCAACACACCCTCTTACTTAAGCATAAAAGTACCCCAAGAAATAGTTCATTAATGGCTAAACTTAAGATTAGGCATTGTCTCTTGACCAGCACAATGTTCCAAAATATCCTAATTCAATTCCTAGCTGTCCTTAGCTAGGAATTTCTCACAAGGAATCTGCCTTATCAGATAGGATGTCCTCAGAGTTAGCAACAGAGGTCAAGCACATTTCTTAGGGAAGTCCTACAATAGTTAGAAATGTTTTACATACTGGAGAGTAATCGAAGGGCTTCCCTCACTCAAGGACATTAGCTAGAAGTGTTAGGTCGGAACTTCCCAGTGCTTGCCTCCAGCAAGACCCAGAGAATTAGCAGGAAATGCTAGATCAGAACCTCCTAGTCCTTTCCTCTAGCAGAACCAGAGAATTAGCATAGAGATACCAAAATAGTCCTAGCAGGGAGGGCTCCACTGCTCTTCTGCCTGCTTAACACCTGGCTACCTGATGCTACTGACCTTGATATGGTGGTCACTTGCCTACAGACCTCAGTCTTGTGTCCCTTGCTATAACCCTCGCCCACCTATGTGACTCTTGTCATCTGCCCTGCTTGCTGTATGCTATTTAAGCCTGAATTTCACCTTGTACAAATACATTCAGATTCACTACACCCTTGTGTCCAGTCTGTCTGTCATCCACCGACTTATTGCCCACCTGACCAGATTTCTCATCCCGTGGAAATTGGGGTTCCTGAAATGAACCTGGTCCGTGGCAGTTTCTGGCTTTAGAGACATTGCTTTGAGTTTCTCAACATTTAATTTGATCTTGGCTATACGCTTGCTATAAATCGCCTTTATTGTGTTTAGGTATGCCCCTTTATTCCTAATCTCTCCAAAAATTTTATCACAAAGGGGAGGAATAACTTTTTTAATATTTCCTGCAACAGGGTGTTGAATTTTGTTAAGGCCCCCTTTCAGCATCTAATAAGATGAGTACATGTACTTTCTCCTTTCAGTTTGTTTATATGATGGGTACCACATTGACTGATTTTTGTATGCTAAATCATCCCTGCATCTTTAGTGATGAAGCCTACTTGATCATGGTAGATGGATTTGGTTTGAAAATACTTCATTGAAGGGACCTCCACATGAAAGCAGATACATTAAAACTAATAGAAGAGAAAGTGGGGAAGAACCTGGAGCAAATAGGCACAGGGGAAAATTTCCTGAAGAGAATGCCAATAGCTTCTGCTCTAAGATCAAGAATTGACAAATGGGACCTCATAAAGTTGCAAAGCTTCTGTAAGGCAAAAGACATTGTCAATAGGACAAAACGGCAACCAACAAATTGGGAAAAGATCTTTACCAACCCTATATCTGATAGAGGGCCAAGGTATAAAAAGAACTCAAGAAGATAGACTCCAGAGAACCAAATAACCCTACTAAAAATGGGGTACAGAGCTAAATAAAGAATTCTCAATTGATGAACACCGAATGGCTGAGAAGCCCCTAAAGAAATGTTCAACATCCTTAGT
>NW_022196899.1:26437292-26440607 GCF_008632895.1 Mastomys coucha
TCCTCTCCTCTCCTCTCCCTCTCCTGTCCTCTCCTCTCCATGTCTCGTGTCTCCTCTCCTCCCCTCCCCTCTTTTTCTTTCTCTTCCTTGGGGGAGGTTGAGGGATTTTTAATGACTGCTTCTATTTCCTTAAGGGTTATAGTATATTTAAATTGTCTTTTCTGATTTTAATTTAACTTTGGTAAGTGGTATCTATCAAGAAAATAATCAATTTCTTTTAGAATTTTCAATTTTGTGGGGTATAGATTGTTATGACCTAATGATTCTTTGGTTTCTTGGTGTATGTTGTTATGTCTCCACTGTCATTTCTGATTTTGTTAATTTGGATATTCTCTGTCTGCCTTTTCAATAGTTTGGATAAGGGTTTGTCTATCTTGTTGATATTCTCAAAGAACCAACTCTTTGTTTCACTGATTCTTTGAATTGTTCTCTGTTCTCTTTATTTATATTTTATTGATATCAGCTCTCAGATTGATTATTTCATGTTTCTACTCCTCTTGGATAAGCTTGTATCTTTTTGTTCTAGAGATTTCAGGTGTGCTGTTAAGTTGCTGATGTGAGATTTCTGAAATTTCTTTTTTTTTCATTAACTTATTTATTTATTCACTTTATTTGTCACTATTGAAGCTCCCTCCTCCTTCCAGTCCCTTCCTCACAAGGCCTCTCCCAGATTCCTCCCCTTCACCTCTGAGAAGGGGGAGGTCCCCCTTGGGTACCAACCCACCCTGGCACCTCAAGTTATGGCAGGACTAGGCCTATCCTCTCCCACTGAGACCAGATAAGGCAGTCCAGTTAGGGGAACAGGATCTACAGGCAGGCAACAGAGTCAGGGTAAGCCATTGCTCTAGATGTTGGGGGACCCACATGCAGGAGATCTAAGTCCAGCCATTGTATGCTTTTTGGTTGGTAGGCCAGTCTCTGGAAGCCCCCAAGGGACCAGATTAGCTGACTGTTGGTCTTCTTCTGGAGTCCCTATCCCCCTGGGTTCCAATTCTTCCACAAGACTTCCTGAGCTTAGTGTTTATGTAGGCACTTACTGCTATGAATTTTCCTCTTACTGACACTTTCATTGGGTATATTGTACCTTCATTTTCATTGAATTCTAGAAAGTCTTTAATTTCTATTTCTCCCCTGACCCCATGGTCTTCAGTAGGCTTATTCAGTTTCCATGAGTTTGTAGGCTTTCTGTTATTTCTATTGTTCTTGAGTTCCACCTTTAACACATGGTGGTCTGATAAGATACAAGGGTGTCTTAGGGTTCTCTAGAGTCACAGAACTTATGGCAGTCTCTATGTAGTAAAGGAACTTATTGATGACTTACAGTCTGTAGTCCAACTCCCAACAAAGGTCAGCAGCAACTGCGAATGGAAGTCCAAGGACTTAGCAGTTGCTCAGTCCCACAAGGCAAGCAGGCAAACCAGAGCCAGCCTTCCTTCTTCCAATGTCCTTATATTGGTCTCCAGCAAAAGGTGTGGCCCAGATTAAAAGTGTGTGCCACCACACCTTTAATCCCAGATGACCTTGAACTCGTAGATATTCCTATCTTTTTTTTTTTTTTTCTTCGAGACAGGGTTTCTCTGTGTAGCTCTGGCTGTCCTGGAACTCACTCTGTAGACCAGGCTGGCCTTGAATTCAGAAATCCACCTGCCTCTGCCTCCCAAGGGCTGGGATTAAAGGCATGCACCATCACCGCCTGGCCGGATATTCCTATCTTAATCTTCTGGGATTCATAGCCACTATGTCTCAAAATCTCCATGCCAAGAGTCAGGTCGGAAACTTGTATCTCTCCGCCTCCAGATTAGGGCCAGGTGAGCCTTCTAATTCTGGATTGTAGTTCATTTCAGATATAGTCAAGTTGACAACCAGGAACAGCCACTACAAAGGGATTATTTCAATTTTGTTATACCTGTTGAGGCTTGCTTTGTGATTGACTATAAGGTCAGTTTTGGAGAAGGTTCTGTGAGGTGCTGAGAAGGTTTATTCTTTTGTGTTTGGGTGAAATGTTCTGTAGATATCTGTTAGGTACATTTGATTCATAACCGCAGTTATTTTCATTTATTTCTCTATTTAGCTTTTGTCTTGATGACCTGTACATTGGTGAGAGTGGGGTGTTGAAGTTCCCCACTATTAATTTGTTGGGAGTCAATGTATGATTTAAGTTTTAGTAAAGTTTCTTTTATGAATGTGTGTGCACATGAAAGACCCCTGGGGAAGACCCCCACTCAAATCTCGGGAGGACATACACCCAAGGAATCACGAGAGACCACATCTTGATGTAATTACAAGAGGTATATTTTAATTTCAGGACGCCCTGGTTCGGCACCACAGTTATCTCACACAGGAGATAATGGAGCCGACCACGAGGCTTGAAAGTTAAGGGTTTATATAGGGAAAAGGTCTGAGGGAACAAAGGGATCAGTGTGGTTATACATGATTGGCTAGTTCAAATATTAACTATTAAGTGCAGAACAGAGTGGGAAATTCCTAAGGTTGGTGTTAATCTGAGTCAACAAAGCATCTGACCTTAAACCATATCTGAGAGGACCAGATGGTCCATTACTTAGTGTCCGCCAGGCACGTCTTTGCAGGTCTGGGCCTTGGACATGTCCTCGTTTGCCTAGACATGTTTTCCTCTATGTTTATAGTTTTATGTCTTCTTGACC
This sequence comes from Mastomys coucha, assembly GCF_008632895.1. Taxonomy (NCBI): domain Eukaryota; kingdom Metazoa; phylum Chordata; class Mammalia; order Rodentia; family Muridae; genus Mastomys; species Mastomys coucha. The sequence goes on from NW_022196899.1 coordinate 26,439,956, forward strand.
TGCCAGCTCTTATGATATCTAACAACTTGTTTGCTCTTTCCCAGGCCTATGTGGCCTGTTTGTGATGGATTCTTAGGCCCATAACTTTTCTTCCTAGCCAGCACAGGTTTAAAGCTTTAATTTTTCCTTACACCCTTACATTTAGGGTATAGATGTTCATAATTGAGAAATCATCTTGGTGGACTTTTCCTTTGATGGATATTACATGTCCTCCATCTTTTTTAAAATTAACTTTAGTTGAAAATCTATTTTATTAGATGTTGGAATGGTTTTTCCAGCTTGCTTCTTTGGGTCTGTTTGTTTGTAAAACCTTTTCCTAGCACTTTATTTACTCCAAGGTAATGTCTATCTTTACTGCTGAGGTGAGTTTCTTGTATGCAGCAGAATCAAGAATTCTGTTTTCATAACTGTTCTCTTAGCCTGTGTCTTTTTATTGAGGTTTTGAGCCCATTGATGTTGAGATGTGTTAATGACCATCAACTTTTAATTACTGTTACTTTGATGGTGGTGGTGGTGGTAGTGTGTATGTGTGTGTGTGTGTCTGTGCTCACGTGCACATGCACACACACATGCACATGCTTCCCTGTTGCGACCACCCTCGACCAGCAAGAATGACGCAACACACTCTCGGGCTCTTCTCCTGCAGTTTATT
>NW_022196899.1:26449949-26463626 GCF_008632895.1 Mastomys coucha
CAGACTGGCGGGGGGTGGCGGCCAGCGCCATCTTTGAGGTGTGGTGCTTCGCAGCTCTCCACACTTCCCTTCCTTTGTTTTGCTGGTGTTGGGTTGTTTATTTCTTGTGTTTTCTTGGGTGTAGTTAGCCTCCTAGAGTTAGAGTTTTCCTTTCACTACCTTCTGTAGGGCTGGATTTGTGGATAAATATTTTTAAAATTTGTTTTGTTGTGGAATGTTGGGGCCCAAAAGCCCCTGGCATCTCAGCCTCCATCTTGCCCCTGGGACATCATTTATTAACTAACACTCTTTTGTTTCTTCCACTATCTTGCTTCTGTTCCCATAATTGATTCAGGACATTTTATGATGGGGGCTTTCCGGACATTTTACAATGGGGACTTTCCATTTATGTCAATGTGTAACCAAGCGATAATACCAGTTTGGCCCGTGCACCTGGGCAAATACCTTTGTGGTTTGTAGCTTTATAAGCCCTTTGCTTCCCTAGAGTAAATGAGAGTTGGACAGATTTTTCTCTTGTCTCCTTCTTTTTCATCTCCTGATCCCAATTTGTCATTGTTGCTCCCTTCCTCGAGATCTCTGTTGTTTAAGTCCTGCAGGTCGGGGCAATGGAATATCTTGTTTTCTCCATTTATGGTGATTGAAAGTTTTGCTGGGTATAGTAGTATGGGCTTATATTTTTGGTCTCTTAGAATGTGCAAGATATCTACCTAGGCCTTTCTGCTTTTTAAAAATCTCTTTTCAGAAGTTATGACCTGACCCGCGGGTCTCAGTAATTCAGGGGACATGAGGAGGGTCGCAACCTGAAAGATAAGAACGGGCTAGAGAGAAGACAGGACTCAAGGAAGCATTGCTTGTCAAGAGTTGTTTACTGAAAGCAGAAGCTCAAATTTAAAACAAGGTTGTGGGAGGGCGGGGGGGGGGCAGGAAGGAGTACAGTGAAGAGTTACAAGATCTTCTGGGGTGGAGCCCCGAGGACAACAGGTGGGGAGGAAACGGTTGGGGAGGTAACGTTTTCTCAGAAGTCAAGGTACACTAAACATTCTTTTCCCAAGGCCAAGCAGGAAACTTGCGGTTGCCAGGCAGAACGTTTGTCTCTGGGTTCTAGTCAGGTGGAGGCAGGTCAGCCAAGGGCCATTTGGTTCCCAACATCTCCCCCTTCTGTATTTTGTAAAGGCGCTCTCTGCAAAGGGTTCTCGGGGGTGGTTTTACAACCTTGGCCCGGGAGGGCTAAACCCTTGATTAAAGAGTTAACACGATCCCGACCAATGAGAGGGTCTCACGGTGGACCTGAGCCTGTTAGAGGGTGGTGCTCGATCTCTTACCCGTCTCTGGGTCAGTCCCCCCACCCGAGGCTGCCCTGTCTTAGGTAGTCGAGTCTTATCCGTCCACTTCGTCACTGACTTACCAGGTCTACTGGCCGTGGGGTAAAACCACAGTGGGCCGAGGACAGTTAAGGCGAGAGTTGCGAGGGTCAGGAGGATCTTACTAGGGCTCACCAAAGGCATCTAGGGCAAAACCAAGCTCTCCATCCAGCATCACGTACAGCCCGGAAATGCAGGGGCTGCCCATATGGTCTTGATGCAGGCTGTTGAGTAGCAGAGGCCGGAGGTGGTGGGCTTTGAACCTCGAGAGTGTTGTCATCTGGGTTCCCGGTTTCCAGGTGATGGTAGTGGACCTGCACATTCTTGGTAGCAGAGTCGACCTGGTTCTTAACAAAGGTGGTTAGGTGGTTGAAGGCCCAGGGACCAAAGGAGAGGAGGAGAAGGATCCCTATAAAGGGTCCCAGGAGGCTGGGCAAGAGGGTGGTAAGCCAAGTGGAGGCGGAGAACCAATTTTGATACCAGGCCTCCTGTTTTTCTCGAGCCCTTTGGCGCTCCTCTAGGGCCTTGGTGACTTTGTCAAGGCTTCTTTGAGCAAGGCTTGTTTTGCTGACATAAAAGCAGCATTCTTCTTTGAGAGCTGCACACAGTCCCCCTTCCTTGAGGAACAGGAGATCCAGGCCCCTATGATTTTGGAGGACCACCTCGGCAAGGGACTCAAGAGAGCTCTTAATATCTTCGATTCCATCCCTCAGGTTAGTGATATCTTTATCAATAAGATACTGGAGTTCAGCAAAGCCTTGCCTGGAGGTTACAAGGGAGGCAATGCCAGTGCCTGCACCTATCGCACTAATGCCCAATAAGGTGGCAATAGTGATGGTGATAATGGGCTCACGCTTATTTCTAGAATGGACGGATACTCCTTTTTCAACAAAATTTAAAAATTCTTCTGGCTTATGGATAGTAAAGCGGGGAAGAAGAACAACAATAACACACCAATCTTTGCTTTCTAAAAACAGGGGGGTGTAAATATATGGTAGCAGGCCAAGGGAGCAAGCAAAATATGTGCCATTTGGGGCTAAAACATACAGATAAGTAAGATTTAGAACAAGAGTCTGATTACAGATGTCCCAAAGGGCACGGGGAGGCAACATTGTAGGTCCGAGGAGACATGTGCCGATGCCAGAAACAGATTGCAAGGTGATGCCCACCTCTGGTCCTGTGGCTGAAGCTGCATGGGAGGTCTGATTGGTGAGGGTTGGGACAGCAAAAAGGGCAATACCCTCATAAAAGGGGGGCGTAGGAGAAAAGCATATCCAACATTCTGGGTATCCAGAGGAATTCTGATCTTTGATGATTTGTATAGAGGCATTGGCAAGATCAAGAATAAGTTCTGCAGTGCTGGGAGGTCCATGGGAATAGTAGGTAAATAAAGGGAGGGAGGGGAGGGAACAGGAGTGGCTGAGGAGGGTATAGTGGATCTGGGTCATGGTGGCTGTGGGCGTGCTTCTGCAGGTTTATGGAGCGCGGCGTTAGGGCCAACAGCTGCAGAATTTTTATTGGGGATTTCTTTAAGAAGTTTAATTTTGAAGGTGAGACCGAAGTCATAGTTATTCTTATAGATTCGTAGGCCCCATTCAAACCCACGGCCCATCCAATCTAAGCTCTTGGCCGCATCTGTGAATGAAATCTCAAGGGGGTTGCACCATCCCCTGCCTGTGTTCTCAGGGCCACACTGATCGTTCGAGGGCATCTCATTTGGGCCGTAAACCTTTTTTACAGGGAACCTTCGTTGAACAGTGATGTAATCCCAGGATGATGAAGGTTTCCAATAGGTATCCCCTGTGGTTTGGCACCCCCAGGAGGCACAAAAGTAGTCTGAGTCCCAGCCACATTTATAATTAAGGGATCTAGGGTGGTGTGTGGATCCAGGGCATATATATATCCCCCCAGGTGAGAGGGCCAGAGCAGCCCATCTAACAGTATTGCTACACCCTGGGTCTGTACTACTGTCAGAATTTTCTGGTGCTTGGGCTAGGGGCCAAAATTGTGCCTGGAGTCCCCAATCAGGGGAGGCCCCAAGGGCCAGGTCACAAAGATCAATCTGTAGTTTGGGCCAATGGGCCTCAGTCCCCAGGCTGGTACTTGAATTAACTATATCTCTAGCCTGGTTAATAATAACCCAGGTGTAATTGTAGACCATGTAGGGATTGTTGTTGGGGATACTTACAACACCCCAAGAACCAAGAAGCAGGAGCAGAGGCAGGGAAAGCATGATTCTGAAAAAGAGCACAATTAAACACTTTTCTTAGGGGCTGTCCCTGGAAGAGTTGTTGGATTAGCCAATTTTACCAGCCTTTCGGGGAGCCAACGGGCAGCCTGTTGGGATTGATCATAGACACAGGCATGTCCTTTACCCCAGATAAGCACAGGGTCAGGACCGTGCCACTGATGAGTTAGTGGATCTCTCCACAGCACTTGAGCGTAAGTATCTGTGGTTGAAGGGTGCCAAAATCTGTCTGCTGCAGATTTTCCTTGGTTATCAAGGGTCAAGAAATTAAGCACGAATAAAGCATGGTTTAACAGATTTTTATGATTATTTGTGGAGGGGTACAAAATTCCTCCTGAATGTTTGAGTTTTAAAATCATATTCTTTAAGGTTTGATGAGCTCTTTCTACTATGCCCTGTCCCTGAGGGTTATAAGGGATGCCAGTGATATGTCTGATCTGTAATTGAGTACCGAAGCTTTTAAAAGAGGAGCTAGTATAGCCAGGCCCATTATCTGTCTTAATAGTAGAGGGCTGGGGCATGACTGCAAGACAAGAGAGGATGTGACCAATCACATGTTTTGTGGCCTCTCCAGGCTGTAATGTGGCAAAAATAAACCCACTGAAGGTATCTATAGATACATGAATGTACTTTAATTTCCCAAAGGGGGCGAAATGGGTAACATCCATTTGCCACAGTTCTCCTGGGGTGAGTCCCCGCGGGTTCACTCCAAGTGTTGTTCAGGGAGAAAGGTAAGACAGTATTGGCACTGGCGCACAATTTGTCGAGCCTGTTCTCTGGTAATTGAGAACAAATGTCTCAAGGTTTGAGCATTTAAATGGTGTAGCTGATGGGCTTGCTGAGCCATCTGAAGGGGATCTTGTCCCTGGGATAGCAGGGTTAGGAAAGTGTTTCTGGTGGCCATGTCAGCCAGGTGATTTCCCTGACTCAAAGGTCCAGGCAGACTGGAGTGACCACAGATGTGTCCAATAAAGAAGGGGTAGGTCCTCTCGTGGATTCTTTTTTGAATGTTAGCAAAAAGGGGGGAGGCATTGGTATCTGGTCTGATGAAGGGTACAGTTTCCAGGAGGGGGATTGAGCAAGCAATGTAAGCACTATCGGTGTAAAGATTAAAGGGGCGGTCTTGGTGGGTCTGGAACACTCGGGAGACCGAAGTCAGCTCCACCAACTGAGCAGAAGAGAGGTCAGTCTGGAACCTGAAGGTCTGCCCATCAATAACATAGGCAGCTACACCAGAGGAGGAGCCATCAGTGAAAACTAGGGGGGCTTGTGGAATAGGGGTAGCTCTGGTATGTTTTGGGAAGACCAAGGCCTGTCTGCTTAGGAATTGGACAAGTCTGTCAGAAGGGAGGTGATTATCAATCTTCCCCTGGAAGAAGAGACAATTGACAGCCCAATCGTCTGATGTTTGTAGTAGCCACTGAATCTGAGCGGGGCTATAGGGCTGACTAATGATATCTGGGTCTTTTCCAAATATCTTAAGAGAGCTTTCTCTTCCTGACTTAAGTACTTGAGCCACTAAAGAGGATATGAGGGTAGAACTTTAGAAGGGGTAGCGGGCAAATGTAGCCAATATAACGGTTTACTCTGCCATAACAACCCTGTAGGTGAAAAGGTGGTGGGAAGAATTAATAACCAAAGAGGGGAGAAGGGGGAGTAATAGGAGATGGTCTGATTTCGCATAGCAGTTTCCACAATCTGCAAGGACCTTGCAGCTTCAGGGGTCAATTCTCGAGGGGAAGAGGGATCAGGATTTCCTTGAAGAATGGCAAAGATCTTAATTTCCCCGGTATAATCATTATCTACAAGGGATGGGAAGATGGTAATACCTTGGAGGGCTGCAGAGGCTAGCCCCAATATGAGATAGTAAGTATTGGGGGGTGGGGGTCCAAAGACTCCAGTAGAAAGGGCTTGTACGCCTTGGTCAGGTGTCAGTATTGTATAGGTGGAGGCACAGAGGTCCAATCCTGCGCTTCCTGGGGAGGCACTGCAAAGGGCTGTGGCGGCAGGGACTGATTTGGGAGTGCTGTCTGGTTGGGTTGTGGCTGGCTGGTCCCCGAGGCCGGCAGGAAATTGATAGGTTGGGGGGCCCGGGGCTGGTCCCTCATCCCGTTTCCCGGATGGGGCGGGAGGGGATTACCCAGAATATCAGTCTTGGAATGGTAGGTGTTGGCCCAATGCCTACTGCAGCGGCAGCGGGAGCAGACACTAGTGGGAGGTGGGCGGCTTATCCCAGCTGAAGAAGTGGAAGAAGGCAGGGGCCGGGACTGGGGACAATTCTTAGCAAAATGACCTGGCTGTCCACAACAGAAAGAGGATTGATCACTGGGTGGTACTTTAGTGGCTGCACCAACAGTGAGATTAATAGCCTGAGTGACCTTGTGGGTAAGGAGATCTACTTCACGACAAAGCTGGACCATCTCATCAAGGTCTTTTCCCTTGTACTTTCCCCTCAGGGCAGCCTTGCAAGCAGAGTTAGCATTCTCATAAGCAAGCTGGTTCAGCAATTTATTTTCATTCTGGCCTGGGCCAAGAGACCTTTCAGCGGCCTCAAGGAGGTGGGCTACAAAATCGCTGTAATTCTCCTGAGCCCCCTGGATGACTTTAGTCAAGGGAGAGAGGACAGATCCCTGGGTGGGGATTGCCCTTCAGGCAGCCATGGCAGCAGAGGCCATGGCCAAGGCCAAGCAGGAAACTTGTGGTTGCCAGGCAGAACGTTTGTCTCTGGGTTCTAGTCAGGTGGAGGCAGGTCAGCCAAGGGCCATTTGGTTCTCAACAAAGTTGAGTGTAGTTGTGATAGGTCTGTATTTAAATGTTACTTAACCCTTTTCACTTGCAGCTTTTAATATTCCTTCTTTGTTCTGTATATTTAGTGATTTGATTATTATGTGGTGGGAGAATTTTTTTGGTCCAATATATTTGGTGTTCTGTAAGTTTTCTATATGTATATAGACATCTCTTTCTTTAGACTGGGGAAATTTTCTTCTATGATTTTGTTGAAGTATTTTGTGGGACTTGGAGCTGGGAATCTTCTTCCTATTCCTATTATTCTTAGGTTGCTTTTTTCATAGTGTCTTAGATTTCTTGGATGTTTTGTGTCTTGAATGTTTTGGATTTAGCATTTTTTTTGACTGATGTATATCAATTTCTTCAATTTTATTTTTTATATCTGAAAATGGATCTCAGGGAACAGGATGATCGTCAGCTCTGCTGGTTGTGCCCTATGTGGACTTGACTGGTGTGAAATTGGTTGGTGAGAAGTCTAAACTGGATGTTCCTGGCCTCCTCAGGGAAGAAGGATGTTCATGGGGTCCTACAGTCTTCTCAGAAAGGCAGAGAGAGACATGGGCCAGACAATGGAAGTCAGGGACATGTGCAACTCAGCTCAGCTGACTGTGCCCTAGATGTACCTGACTGGCAGGGGATGGATGGGAGAGACATCTCTTCACTCCCATCTTAATTAAAAATGATCACAAGAAAACAACTCCTCCTAGTTATGATAGCCAAATATCACCCCCCATCATTAAATTACAAAAACCCCACCAAATATATCACCCAGGCTCAATACCCACTCTCCAAAGCATGAGGGGACTTAAGCCTCTCATCTCCAATCTTTTAGGAGAAATCTTGTATGCCCCATGTTTTCCCCTCTAGCACTCACATATGCACTGCAGGAAAAAAAAAACCCACTGAAGCCTACTGCTTGTTCAGGGTCTCTGCGTTATCAGCTCAGCTGTAGTTCCTCTTCATCCCATAGTACCCAAACCTTATATTCTACTCTCCACTATCCCCATAGAAGCCTATCATTTCTCTATCCTAGACCTCAAGGATGCCTTCTTATCCATACTTATCAGTCCTCAGTGGCCAAATATCTTTGCCTTTACTTGCCCAGTGGACCTAGACTCTCACCCAATTTATACCCAACTCACTTGGACCGTCCTACTCTGGAATTTCTGGGACAGCCCACCTATTTGTCCAGGTTGCAATATCTGACTTATTCTCTCTGTCTCCCCTTAAATCCAAGCTTAAATAATACATTGATGATCTTCTCCTTTGTAGTCCATCCCTGCAAATTAGCCAGGCCAACATCTCTACCTCATTAAACTTTCTGTCCAGCTAAGTATATAGAATCTAACCTTTTAAAGTCTGACCATCCACCACTCAGGTTTCTTATCTGGGAGTACCTATTACTCAAACTCACAAGGCCATTACTCTTGATAGAAAAACAAAACAAAACAAAACAAAAACTAATGGAGCTGAGGTGAACCCTGACTGGCATCCTGAATGGAACTATAATACCCTAAGGGAATTTTAGCTAAAGATCAATTTATAGCTTGCCTCCTGGCCTACCTCTTCAAGGCCACCCTGAAACCAGTAAATTATATATATAAAAAAAAATCCAAGAGGTCACCCAAGAGAAACCTGAAAAGCTGCCTCAATTCCTAGACCACTTTACAAAGGCTTTCTTATACCAATCTGGTTCCTGAGACCCCAGGTCGAAAGTAACTACTCATGACCTATTTCTTCCAGAGTTTCCCTGATATTAGACCCAAACTTAAATGTATAGAGAAACGACCCTTGATTCCATAGGCAGAAGTCTTAGTGGTGGTGTTTAAGGCATGGGAGAGATGAAAAAGACTGAAAACAAAATCACTGGGTGCTCGAGAAAGCCTTTAGACAGGCCTTTAGCAACTGCTCAGGCTCCTTGGCAACCCAAAGCCCAAGAACCTCTGGATCCCTGATGTTTCAAACGTAGTCAGGATGGTTACTGGTCTCCCAGCTTATCTGAATACTCATAAAACACCACATCCACGGTGTCATCAAGAAGGGTTGGCACAGCCATATCCACTGGAGGCTTTGAGAGTCATGAAGCCAACACAGCTGCTTGACACAGTTCCAGCAAACTGAACAGATTGCTCCAATGGTCCTTCTGCCTCTAACTTTTATGGTTTTGGTCTCTGTGTGTTGCATTCATGGGGACTTTCTGCATTATGATTTATTTTATGTCTTTTCCTGAGAAATTATGTCTGAGTCTTTTTAGGAAAAATCCTAAAATTATCTTTATCTGGGCACCATTTGGAAGTTATCCTTATGCCCTGTAGATCATTAAGCACATAGCTAGATAAGGCCATCCCAGGAATCTTCTTGGGGTATCTGCTCCTGAGCAAACTGAAACAGTATAATTGGTGGAGGGTAAACAGAGACAATTGACAAACTCTAACTGGCCAGGGGAATAGATTACAAATTCAAGGTCTCTACAATATGCTTAGAGTATTTAAAGATAGGGGATCATATAGGGGTAGGGTGTCCTCTACCCCTGGAGGAATAAAGTTCAGTATATATGATAGATTGACTAAAATAACCTTTTCCTACTTTATAGCATAGATGATGTAACATTTAGTAAAAGAAGTTAGGTATTAGTATTTACTATTCATAAAAAGACTGGCTCAGGTATTTCCTGTTTGTCTAGAGTGCTTTAAAACTATAAACACTGCCAGCCTAAAAGCTGGTTGTCATATAACAAATGTGTTTGCTCTGGGGGAGATATTGGTTAGATTCTTTAAATTGGAGTTATAGGGTTGGTAATAAGAATAAAATTTGTTCTGTTTGTATTTTCTAATTGTAAGTGAACTTATAACCCTGTACATGTAATAAGAAATCAAGCACATAATCTGTACCACTTGGATAATCATTAGTCAGTCTTTGCTCTATGAAACTTGTATAAAAAAGCACCTGTGTGTTAATTGGTCAGAGCTGTGACATTCCCCTGACCATTGCATCTGACTCCCTCCCTCCCCTCCATGACTCCTTGTCACCTTTGTGGGATGCCCTGTCAGCAACAACTCTCTGACTCTCCATGCCATGGGAGGCCCTGGGAAAAGGGCATTGGGGTGCTAACTGCCCCCATGTCCCTCACAGCATGAGGACATTAAGCCCAGGTTGCCCTTCAGCTGACATCCTAGATCTGGCCATGGATCACTGAGGGGACCTGAGATCCCTTGGCCTGACCATTGGCATCTCCAACAGAAAACTTAGGTAAATATTACAGAATCAAGGCAATCTATCTTTTTCCTTTTGGACACTGGGGACTACTTTTTCAGTTCTGATGGAGTTTTAGGGACCCATTTCTCTCCTACTATAGGGGTATGAGGACAGTTTTACCAGCCTCATTGAACCCCACCACTTAGCTGTATCTTTAGGGGCATTGACCTTACCCATTTCTTCCTAGTAGTACCAACCTGTCCTATCCTCTTGCTGGGCAGGGACCTCCTATTTCTTTTACTTCCCCCTCATCTGCTTGGCCTCAGGTTTGCTGACCACTTCCTTCCTCCTCCAAATTGTACAATCCAACATACCTTTTACCCTTGACAGCTTTCCAAGTGCATCCCCAAGTATGAGTCACCCCAAACCCCTCTATAGTCAAACATAATCCTCTGCTGATCATCCAACTACAAAATCCTTTCAATCCCATCCAGGGCAAAAGCAGATGTTGCCAGATGCCTTCTCCTGGTTGTTTAGAAAGGTTTGTCTGTCTTTGTGTGAGTGCAGATGGGTCTGTGTTTTCTGGTGTGTTTGTAAATCTTGTGGCAAACTTGGGAGCCACGATGGAAATGGGTCAGGCTCAGTTGACTGTATGAATGATGGTAACCACTGCATATTTTGTTTCTAACCAGTCGTCTTTGAGTGTGCAAGTTTTCTGTATTCTGTGTTTATCGGTTTTGTTTTTGTTTTATCTGCCGCTGCTAGCCACCAGCCATCACTGCTAATGCTGCTTGTCATGGCTACTTTGAAGGCTAGGGTTCAGAATTTATCTCTGGGCTTTCTGGTCATTGGATTCAGTTTAGCAGGGTTTCAAATGTCTTCTGAGTGTAGATGATATTAAAGTTATTCTGCTTTATTGGAAAGCTGGCTGTTACACAGAACTTGTCTTCTTCAGTTGTGCCTGGGACAGGCCTAAAAACCTGAACACAGAACTGAGGCCTACACTTTAAAAGGAGTCAGCCTCCTGAGGTAGTCAGTCACTGACATCTCCTAACTCAGAAGTGTTCCAGATTGATCTCTGCTATAATCTGTGGAGAGATCTGCATGCTTTCTTTATTCAGGTATAAACGTGCCCTAAGAAATATTTTGTTATAACTAAAATTGAGATTTAACATTGTTTCCTGGCCTCCGCAGTGTTTCAATAATCCTAATTGATCTCCTAGCTGTAGTTAGCTTGGAATTTCTACAAAGGAGCTGTCTTATCAGACAGAGTGTCTCCAAAGTTAGAGATAGCAGTTAGGCACTAATTGCCAGAGCAGTCCCATAAAGTTAGAGATAGCAGTTAGGCACTAATTATCAGAGCAGTCCCACACAAGGCAGAATTGTTTTACTGACTAGAGAGAAGTTATAGGGCTTCCCTCACTAATTATTTATGTTACAGCCAAGGAATGCTAAAACACGACCCTCAGATGCTTGCCTCAAGACAGACCCTGAGAACTTACCTTGGAGCTGCCAGGACAACCCAGTCCGAAGAATGACACCACTGCTCCTCCACCTTGCACCTGGCTGATTGATTGTACTGACTTTGATGTGACCATCTCCTGCCTATTCGACTTCTGTAGTTTGCCCTGTTTTCTGTATACCATATAAGCCTGATTTCTACTTTGTACAAATTACATTCAGTTTCAGCACTCCCTTGTGTCTGTTTCTGTTTGTCATTTCTTCGCCAATGCCTTGTCTACCTGACTAGGACCCTGTTCCCCCCGTGGGTTGAGGAAGGCCTAGACTGGCTGGCCCATGGCAGCAGGCTCTGGAGTTGGATTGTGACTTTCACTCCTCTAGACCCAAGCATCTTTGTTTAAAGGTTTTCTTCAAAATCTCTGTCTTGTGTCAGACAGGCCACCTGACTGACAGAGAGGACAGCAAAACAAAACAAAACAAAACAATTTAAAGAAACTTGCTTTTAAATGACCGACTACTCACATCTCTGGCAAACAGATGGAGGATGTGAAGATTTAAGTAGGTTCTGACCAAGGGTCTAAGAGAGTATATAACTTTTTGATGATACAGAAGCTTAATCTGAATGTATAAGAAAGCATCTTGGGCTGGAGAGATGGCTCAGCGGTTAGGAACACTGACTGCTCTTCTGAAGGTCCCAAGTTCAAATCCCAGCAACCACATGGTAGCTCACAACCATTCGTAATGAGATCTGATGCCCTCATCTGGGGTTTCTGAAGACAGCTACAGTGTACTTAAATATAAATAAATAAATCTTAAAAAATAGTATTTTAAGGAAGCATCTTAAGGTATGTAAAGGACAGTTCTCAAGGGAAAAGAAAGTGATTTAAGGTAATGAAAAATATTTCCAATTTCCTTCCCTCTCTATGCTGTTGTTATTTCAAAAGTTTAGAAAACCCATACTCAACATTCTACCAGACCAAGTGGTAGCGTCTGGAGACTGTTCACCAGAAAGCGGTTAAAAGGAGCCATTTAACTCTAAAACACCTAAATTGACTTCTAAAACACCTGTCCCCTATGCTCGCTTGCTTTCTCTGTGATCAAACCAGAGATCATAGTCTTGTCTATGCTAGCGTACAGAGGCTGCCTTTATTGGTCCTGTAGGAGACATAATGCATCTTCGGAAAGGAGTTCTACCTTTTATATGGGATGATGGGTGTTTTATATCCTAATTAAAGACCGATGGCACTCCAGATGGGAGACAGCATCATTGATAAACTTTACTATAGCATTTATCAGACATGATCAAAATACAGAGGATACACACCCTACTCTTTCAAACTCTAGGTATAGACATTGTAGAAGAAGTAGTTCAATGTTCCTCAAAGGCCTTTACATCCCTAACATCACCCCTTCTAAGTGATATTGATCCCACCTCCCTGTCATACCATCTCGTTTCAGATCTTAATATCTGCAAATCACCTATTGAATAAAGCAGTCCCTTTGCAGAATGTTGGTTGTGTGTCCCTCCTGGGTCAAAGTCAAGAACATCATTTGTGGCCACACCCATTATCTTATTAGATTTTTCTCACCTCAATCCTTGTTAATTGCTCTAAGCCAAATGTCACTACTACTTCTTATCTCTCCCACATCATTATCTTTGGTATCGCAGACTGCTTTAACTCCTCTTGAACACACTTTTTGGGCATATTGGTTTCCATAGACTGCAATTATATCTCAATCTTTGTACTATCACCTAGCCCTATGCCAAAACATTTACAATGCCTGGATTCTCTGTGACCCTCAAGTTTATTGTGGCAGTGGTATGGGACTTGTGCCTGGTGTTCCTTCTTCCCAAACTAGAAGCGGTACCTGGTGGAGTCCCTTTCTCTTCCTTTCTATCATAGGGTTTCTTCAGTATGTCATAACAAGTGAGATCCTAGCAGTTCTGGGCATAATTGCTGGCATCACCACAGGAGCTGTGGGGCTGACTATTTACTATCAGTAAACAGAATGTCCAACAGGTGGCTCAGACTATCCTTACCTTCTAGGGCCAAATAGACTCAGTGGCCACCATAGTGCTAGAACATCAGGGAGGATTAGATCTAACAGAAGAGAGAAGTGGTCTTTGTCTCTTCCTCAGGGAGTTGCTTCTATGTCAGGCAGGTAGAGCAAATGTAACAAACAGCTTGATTCCTCTGGCTACTGGGCTGTTGACAGACTATGTGGAATTGGATACTACTCTACTTAATCCCCCTTCTCCTGCTTTGCTTAATCCCATTAGTTGCACCCAGCCTTATAAGCTTCTTGTCTAGATTTCTCCAACAACAGATCCAAAAGATTTCTAACCAGACTTTTAATCAGTTGCTATGACAGGATTTCTGGCCCCTAGCTATGGAGCCAGAAGCCATTATACACTGATGGTGAAGGTCAAGTTTGCCTAAAGGACTTTGACATCCCCATTCAGCAGGTCATAGTCTAATGATAGCATGCTGCCACCCCCCCCCCCCCCCCCCCCCCCCGCCTTTACAGACTTCTGATTGTTTATCAGTAATAAACAATCAAGTAGCCAGGCCCCTCCAACTCCCAGGTTCTATCCAGAGAACATTCTAACTGCCCTAATAGCTA
>NW_022196899.1:26463636-26480891 GCF_008632895.1 Mastomys coucha
CCTGGAAATCTCCGTCCCCCACAAAAAAAAATCCTAAATAAACCCTGTCTCTGCTCAGTCTTCTGCTGCTTCTCATTTGAGCAGAGGTAGCTACTTCCAGAGGTTTCCCTCCCAATAGATCTCTTGTATGAGGTTTGTTGTGCTGTGTGACTTTGTGGTAATCCTTGGCTCCTGACTGTCAGGATGCCTTTCCATCCAAACCATAACATTTACATTGTTCAATTTCTACGTGTTTGTAGGCTTTCCCATTGTTTCTGTTGTTGAAATCTAGCTTTAATCTGTGGTGGTGTGATGGGACACAGGGGGTTATTTCAATTTTCTTGTATCTGTTGAGACTTGCTTTGTGACTGAGTATGTGATCAATTTTGGTTTGTGAATTGCTGAAAAAGTTGTATTCTTTTGTGTTTGTGTGAAATGCTCTGTACCTATGTCAGGTCCATTTGTTTCATAACCTCTGTCAGCTTCAATATTTCTCTGTTTAGTTTTTGTCTGGATGACCTGTGTATAAATCTTGCAACTCTAAAGGAAATGGTATCCTGGGATACCGTTTCTTGGCATTTGGGAGCCAAGAGTTACTGCAAAATCACACCCCCCCACACACACACACGAGATTTATTGGGAGGGGAAAACCCAGAAATGTGGCTGCCTCTACTTGGGTGAGAAGACAGCAGGGAACTGAACAAGAGTTAGGGCTTATATAGAATTTCTTAGGAGGCAGAACGTTTCAGGGTGGAAAATTTCAGGGTGAAAATTTGTGGGGTTTCAAGTCCAGAGCTTAGAAGAGCTCAGGGTTTGGTGGGATTTTCTGTTCAGGAATTGGTGGGATTACTTCTTGTAGGGTGGGGCCTGGACACTCTCCCACTTTGGGGCTGGAAATGACAGTTGCAGCTGTTAGAAAATGATCCTTAGGGCCATTAGGGAAGTCAAGGGGGCTGGGCCTGGCTGTTGGAGCTCCTCAAGAGGGACCTGGCCACTTCCCCGTCTTAAAGGTTTACAAAGTTTACCCTGCTTACTGAAGTTGGTGTGAAGAGTCAACACTGTCCATCGGTGAGATGGACATTGAAGTCTCCTGCTATCAGTGTGTGAGGGTTGATGTATGGTTTTGGGTTTTTTTTACATTTCTTTCTTTCTTTTTTTTTATTAGATGTTTTCTTTATTTACAATATTTCCTTTTCCAGGTTCCCCTCCCCCCCCCCCAAAAAAAGGAAAGGAAGAAATAAAGTAAAATAAAAAACCAAAAACTAAAACAATCCCCTGTTTTCCTCCCTCCCCACACCCCACTCACCACCCTTCTCCCTTTTCCTTACTGGCCCTGGCATTCCCCTACACTGGGGCACAGAACCTTCACAGGGCCAAGGGCCTCTCCTCCCATTGATGACCGACTTGGCCATCCTCTACTATACATATGCTGCTAGAGCCATGAGTCCCCCCATGTGTACTCTTTGGTTGGTGTTTTAGTCCCTGGGAGCTCTGAGGGTACTAGGTAGTTCATATTGTTGTTCGTCCTGTAGGGCTGCAAATCCTTCAGCTCCTTGGGTCCTCTCTCTAACTCCTTCATTGGGGACCCTGTACTCAGTCCAATGGATGGCTGTGAGTCTCTACTTCTGTATTAGTCGGGTACTGTCAGAGCTTCTCAGGAGACAAAGAACACACATGGTATGCATTCTCTGATAAGTGGATATTAGCCCAGGAGATCGGAATACACAAAGTACAAACCACAAACCACAAGAAACTCAAGAAGAAGGAAGAAGGAACAAAATACCCATACCTTTGGTCTTCCTTCTTCTTGAGTTTCTTGTGGTTTGTGGTTTGTATGATGTATGTTTTAAGCTTTATTAATGTTTCTGTTACAAATGTGGGTGCCCTTGTGTTTGGGGCATAGATGTTAAGAAATGAAAAATCATCATGGTAGATTTTTCCTTTGATGAATATGAAATGCCCTTCTCTGTCTCTTTTGATTAATTTTTCTTTGAAGTCTACTTTGTTACATATTAGGATGGCTACACCAGCCTGTTTCTTTGGTCCATTTGCTTGGAAACTATTTTTCCAATCTTTTATTCTGAGGTAATGTTTATCTTTGGTGTTGAACTGTGTTTCTTGTATGCAGGATAGATCTTGCTTTTGCATCCATTCCATTAGTCTGGTCATTCTATTGGGGAATTGAGTCCATTAACATTGAAAGGTATCAATGACAAATTATTGTTAATTCCTGTTGTTGTGCTTATATGTGTATGTCCACGTGCACATGCACAGGCATATATGCACTCATGTTTCTTGTCTTTGGGTTTCGCTGGTGTGAGATTATTTATTGCCCGTGTTTCCAGGGGTCTAGTTAACCTCCTTTGGTTGGGTTTTTTCTTCTAGTACCTTCAGTATGGCTGGATTTGTGGATAGTTACTGTTTAAATTTGACTTTTCATGGAATGCCTTGTTTTCTCCATATATGGTGACTGACAGTTTTGCTGAGTTTGGGCTGGTCTCAGAGTCTGCAGGACATCTGTTTCTACCTTTCTGGCTTTTTGAATCCCCTTTGTGAAATCAGGTGTAACTCTAATAGGTATGCCTTCCTATGCTACTTAGCCTTTTTCCCTTGCAGCTTTTAATATTCTTTCTTTCTTTTCTGTGTTTAGTGTTTTGATTATCATGTGACAAGAGGACTTTCTTTTCTGGTCTAATCTATTTGGTGTTATGTGAACTTATTGTACCTTTATAGGCATGTCCTTCTTTGGGTTAGGATAATTTTCTTCTAGGATTTTGTTGAAAATGTTTTTGGGGCCTTTGAGCTGTTTTTTATTTTTTTTTCCTTTATTCCCATTATTCTTAGGTTTGGTCTTTTCATCGTGCCCCAGATTTCCTGGATATTTGTATCAGGGATTTGTTTAGATTTAATATTTTCTTTGACTGATGTTTCTATTTCTTTTATTGTGTCTTTGAAAGACTTAAATTTAAGACGTGCTGGGCTAATGAGAAAATTGCAGGTTTGAAGAAAACACAATAGACCAAGGTCAAATATGTCCAAATAAGCCTGGCCAAAAGCAAGCTGTTAAGACATTCTGAGAACTAACAGGCCAAAAAGATATAGAAGAGAAAACATGCAAGGACATGTCTGGACAGACACTGGGTAGTGGGTCCTCTTAGATATAGTTTAAGGTCAGATACTCTGTTGACTCAGATTAACACCAACCTTAAGAATTTTTTCACTCTGTTCTGCACGAAATAGTTAATATTTGAACTAGCCAATCATGTGTAACCATACCGACTCCTTTGTTCCCCCAGACCTTTTCCCTATATAAACCCCTAACTTTCGAGCCTCGTGGTCGGCTCCACTATCTCCTGCGTGAGATAAGTGTGGTGCCGGCCTGGAGCGCCCCGAAATTAAAAACTACCTCTTGTAATTACATCAAGACGGTCTCTTGTGATTCCTTGGGTGCATGTCCTCCTGAGATTTGAGTGGGGATCTCCCCTCAGGGGTCTTTCATCTTCAACACCTGAGATTCTCTCTTCCATCTCTTTTTTTTTTGTATTTTTTCTTTTTTTTTAACTTTTATTGCATTATGATGAGAAAACATGATTTCAATTTATCTGAATTTGTTAACATTTAAAAACTTATTTTAAGTAACTAGAATTAAATCATATTCTTGTTTCCCTTTTGTACCCCAACTCCTCCCAGAGAGCCCCCTTCAATACCTACAATATCTTTTTTGTCATATTCCTTAAAATTTATAAAATATTATAACAATAAAAATGAGTATTAAAAAAGTTGTTTGATATAAAACAGCAATCAATTTAAAAATCTTATGTAGATACTTGTCTACAGCACTACTGAAAATACCTACATTTTTTTCAATATAAATTTTAAATAACTCCAAACATTAACTGTATATTTCAAAATAATACATCACTACTAGTATTTTCTTAAATGAACATAAATATATAAAGTCTTTTGTTTATTTGTTTGTTTTATATTTAATAGAGCTTAAAATCTTGACTCTTACTGTGGTACAAGCCCAAAATAAGAACAATTTTTAGACATTGGATTTCATTGTAATAAGGTTGTACTTCAATAACCCTCACATCACCAAAGAATTTTACCTCCATCGTAGTCAAGCTGAGAGTTGACAGTTCTGCTGCGCCAAGGAATGAATTGTGGGCATGATTTTTGGATACAGACTTCCTGCTATGGTCAAAACTATTTGACTTGAGCGAGTAACTTTATTCTCAGCCCACAGAGAACAGGTCACATTCATTTAAGAAATGGTGTGTGTATTAAGATGGTCTATCCATAAAGTCATTCACTGACTGTTTCAATGAACAATGGTTCTGCTTGGAGGGTGGCACAGACATTAGGTGGGGGTATGAATCTGGTTCCTTAGCTGTGATAATTTGGAAAAGCATTCATCTCAGAGAAAGAGTAACTTATAAAGTCCTCTTCTTCAAACTTGATACAAGAGCATTCAGTCTCACTCTTTGCTGTTCTCTTTCCTATAAGCTACCTCCCAAGTTAATTGTCTATGTCTCCTTTGGGTATATAAATACTTTTGAAATATATAAGCTGTTCTGAAAACCATAGTATAATGAAAAAACATGAAATAAACAATCCTACTAATAGAGAGGCTGAGATAGGACAAGCAAGATTTCAAGATCCTTATGTTGTACACAGCAAGACACTGTCACAAACAAGTTGAAAGTGTTGTTGTTTATTTTCTTAAGATTGCCCCCCGCCGCCCTCCCCCCCACCTGGTTATCTCTAGTGCTACCTGCCCTTACTAAATCTGACTGAAGCCTGTCCTTCCTGTGATCCTGGTTGTGTCAGAACTCCTCAGAGTCAAGCTGTCTCTGGGATCCTGTGATTCTGGGATCCTGTGATCCTGGGCTTGTTAGAGCACCTGGGAGTGGATCTTCCTCTGGGTGGTGTGGGACTGGCTGTGGAGCCTGTGTCCAAGGTCTGCTTAGGACACCAGCCCAGAGAGACCGGAAGGAACTCGAGCCACTCTGCTGGAGGAGTTCCTGTGTGCCTGGTCCCACTGGTCCCAGTTACTCCCAGTGTTGGGAGAGATGTTGTGTTCTCTTCACCTCTGATCCTGAGATTGTCAGAGTGCCTGGGAGTGGAGCTTCCTCTGGGTGTTGTGGGGCTGGCTGCAGAGCTTGCGCCCAATGTCTGCTCAGGACACCAGCCCAGAGAGACCGGTCTCTTTCATCTCTTATATTCTGTTGGTGATGTGTGCATCTGTTGTTCCTGTTCACTTATCTAGATTTTCCATCTCTCAGGATTGCCTCAGTTTGTGTTTTCTTTATTGCTTCTATTTTCATTTTCAGGTCTTGAATAGTTTTATTCATTTTCTTCAACTGCTTGTGGTTTATTTCTTGCTTTTTTTTTTTTTTTTAATAAAAGGGATTTATCAATTTCTTTAAATGTTTTGCTTGCCTTTTCCTTGATTTCTTTAGGGATCTCTGTCATCTTCATAAGGTGTTTTTAAGTTTGTTGTCTTGTGCTTCAGCTATGTTGAAATATTCAGGGATTGCTGTAGTAGGCTATCTGCATGCTGGGGGTGACAATCTGTTCTGGTTGCTGTTGATTGTGTTCTTACCCTGGCATCTAGTCATCCGGATTTGGAGTAATTATAGGTGCTGATTTCTGAGTTTGTGTTTGTTGGATGGGCGTTTTATCCCTTGGTTTTCTACTTCTTCTCTGGTCTTCTGGCCAGAGTGGCCTGTGGTTGAATAGAAGGTCTTCACCTGAGTTGGGGGCTGGACTTCTGATGGCCAGGGTGGCCTCTGGTTGAGCAGAGGGGTTCTTCACCAGTTAGGACTGGAGTTCTGGAAGCATGTATAGCTCCTGATATAGCTGGAGGTCCTCTTCAGGGGATATGGTGACAAAGAGGGGAGGGCTGGTTAGGAGTGGACTGGGCAGGTGCTGAGAGATTGGGGGTGGTCTGTGGGGAGGAGACTTATGTCGGGTTCTGCTTGCCTGCTTGGTTTCTGGTGGAGCAGTGGCTTTTCATCAGAATATGATAAGAAAAGAGGCAGTTGGGAAAGAAGGGTGAGTACTGAGGGAGTGTCAGTGGTTCACAGATGGGGGGCCTACCTGCCGTTCTGTGTCCTTGTGACCTCTTATAGAGCAAGGTAAAGTGAAAAGTTAAAGGTTCTTTGGAAAGTCAATTGGATGGTGTTTTGCTGGGGCAAACATATGAAGGAACATTTGGTTAAAGTGGACATATGTGTGAAAGGCTAAGGTAGACTCCTGAAGGAACATTTCACTAAAGCAGACACAGAGAGGATGTTACGCTAAAGTAAGCATGTAAAAGGACACATGATGGTTCTTTGCTAACAACACACATATATTGGTCTGCCTTACATTGCATAATTGACAAAATAAATTTGTGGAGACTCCATAGAGAGAAACACACAAAAACCTTCTGGTGGTATTCTGTAGCTTCTTGTGGCTTCTGTAGACTCGGGCTGTTGGACAGAGTGATGTCAACTGAGACAGACGCACATGCTGAGACAAGACACATGCTGAGGCAAGACCCTTGATGTTTGTATAAGTAGGGCTTGACGGACCGTGACGGAGGCAGGCTAGGCTTGCTTATAAAGCTAGCTGCACAACACTTGTGGGTCTTGAGACTGCTGATTTTCGCTTCTCTGAGAGAAACATAGCTGAGAACTTCTGACATTCCTCCTGGTCTCTAGTCAAAGCTGAGGTCTGAGTCCCTACTAGGTAGTGCCACCATTGCTGATTTGTATTTATAATTAAAGTCACAGCAAGGTGCTTCCACTAGAGGTGTGGCCCAGTGTGTGGTGAAGAGGAGGAGTGCTTGGAGATAGGCTGGAGAGATGCAGGCAGGGGCTGGGGGTGACACGTACCTGGGGTTCTGGGTTTCGCTGTGGCCTCTTGTGGGGCAAGGGTCTTCTGGCAAAGGTCTGGGCTGGAATAAGTTAACAAGGAGGGGAGGGGCAGTCATATGAAAATATTTTAAGTAAAAAAGTTTTGAATGTTGATGTTACACGACTACTGCTATTTTCTCTTTCCTGAGCACTAGTTTTCTCATCTGCCACTGAGAATGGAAAACACAGAAGCACTGTGTGTCTTTTCACAAATGGTACTGTTTTGACATTTAGAATATTAGAACACAAATAAAAGAATGTATAGGACACAAGCAGACAGTTTTTTAGCTAGGCCTTTCTTGACCCTCTTTGCGATTCTGCCTGTGAGCTATGTGGAGAGTTATGATTGTTTCCATTTTGACTATCTCTGGGTGCTGTCAGTACCATCACCTGGCTATTGCATACCACCACCACAGCTCTGCTTTCACATGTCCACCAGAGAATT
This sequence comes from Mastomys coucha, assembly GCF_008632895.1. Lineage (NCBI taxonomy): Eukaryota > Metazoa > Chordata > Mammalia > Rodentia > Muridae > Mastomys > Mastomys coucha. The sequence goes on from NW_022196899.1 coordinate 26,470,966, forward strand.
GATGGGTAATGAAAATGTAGTAAATATAGACACTGGAATATTCAGCTGTAAATAAAAATGAAATTATGTAATTAGCAGGTATCTAAGTTAGATTTTATTGCTGTGATAAAACATCATGGTCAAGGAAACTTGTAAAATAAAACACTTAATTGGGCTTATTGTTTCAGAAGGTTAGAGTCCATGATGGTGGAGCAAAGCTTGGTATCATTAAAAGCTGAGAATTTACATCTTGACCTGCAAGTAGGAAGCAGAAAGAGCTAACTGGGAAAGGTGTCTGGCCCCAGTGACACACTCCCTTCAACAGGGCTGCACCTCCTAATCCTTCTCAAACAGGAAACCAAGTATTCAACAGTAGTTCATGGGGGCCATTCTTATTCAAATCACCACACTCCACTCCAATATGTTCATGGCTGTGTCAAAATGCAAAATGCATTTAGTTTTAGTTCAAAAGTCTTTCAGTCTTGACACTGTTTAAGAATCTCAAGTTAAAATTTCTTCTGAGCCTCAAGGCAAAGATTCTGATTTACAGGAATTCATCCAACATGCAATGACACAGAATATACATTACCATTCCAAGAGATGGGGCAGCATAATGAGGAAATGAACCAAAGTGAGACCACATCATAGCAAGATAAGCTCCAGCTCTTGGAGCTCCAAGTCTGATGTCAAAGTTTTAAGTTGCTCTGAAAGACCCCCAGAACTGGGGAGATCCTTACTCAAGTCTTGGGATGACACGACCACTCAATGACTCACGAGAGACTGAACTTGCTGCAATCACATGAGGTTTATTGGGGATACCAGTACCAGGGTTGATCTCGTGACTGTGCTGGCCAGCGGAGTTCGACGCTGAACACAAGAAGTGAGGAGTATTTCAGGGAAAGACCACAAGCTGGGGGCGGGGAGAGGGTTACCAAGGAAACAGAACATAAACAGTGGAAACTTTCAGAGGGACCCGACCCAAGATATTCAGTTAGGGAGGGGAACACATTTATTCTAGGAATGTAATCTTCATCTACTGGGCGACAGGGTGGAGAGTCTCATAAACCACTAGACCTTCATTCTTAGTTCTGCCCTCATTGTGGATCATTCAGGAGGGGCAGGTATCGGGAACCAGAGCCCTGAGGCTCTGAGTTAGCCAGGTTCCTGGAACTCCAGTCTACATTCCTGGCTGGCTACAATGGCCCTCCATGTCCTTTTAGGTAAAGGTTATACATCATACATTTCTATCAAATGCCCTCATTTTAAATTCTAAGATTCTCTAGCCCTTCAGATCTACCCTACTGGCTTTTCTGACTGCCATATACTCCTCTCTTGTACTGTGTGCTTCTCTCCTTGGCAAATATCCCATGGCTCATGTATCTCCAATATCGTGGGATCTTCAACTCAAACTAGACTTCACTTTCACAGCCTTAGGCAGTGACTTCTCATGGCCTCCAAGCAGAGGCACTCCACTATCCCCAATCACATGTCTACCATCCATTGTTCTCCTAATCTTAGAGATGGATTCCACAATTGTTTTACCTGAGTTTCCTTCAGGACTCTAAAGCTAAAGCCACCAGCACAATGGTGCTAAGTTTGGCTGTCCACTTGGGAAGGAGCCTGGTTCCAGTGAATCATATTTGGGGCAGGTTTTATTTATTATTGTTTTTTGGGAAGCAAATAAATTCCTTGGTTTTATTTATTTATTTTTTTAACAAGTTGAATGCTTAGCTGGGCAAGGTCTTGCCGTTCAATACAGATCTGGACTCATCTTGACCTCTTTATCTCTTTCTGCACAAGCTTTGCCTCCAGTATTGAACTTCTTGGTGATCTTTATTTCCTTTAAACTGTACATTTTGCATTTCTTTTTGCACCTGTTGATCTTTATTTTATGGTAGACCTGCATAAGAGTGATTATTAATAATTATGTAACAGCTGGGCAGTGGTGGTGCATGCCTTTAATCCCAGCACTTGGGAGGCAGAGGCAGGCAGATCTCTGAGTTTGAGGCCAGCCTGGTCTACAGAGTGAGTTCCAGGACAGCCAGGGCTATACAGAGAAACCCTGTCTTGAAAAACCAAAAAAAAAAAAAAAAAAAAAAAAAAAAAAAAAAAAGAATTATGTAACAGACTCAATATCAGGCTGTCTTGAAATCTCCACCAAAGAAATAATTGCATTACTTTTAAATTTAGTCTCAGGAAAATTTGTAACACAAGGGCATAACTATCATAAGAATGGTCTCTAGCCCAGTTGCTAAAATTGTTCCTCTCTAAAACTTTTTGAGTTTGGCATTTACAATCTACATTGTTCTCAGCACTATTGTATTTCAAGCTCCTAGTAGGATGGCCCATTAAATATCCCTTATAGCATTAAGCCAGTTCTCTAGTCCAAAGTTACAAAGTCTTCCACTTCCAAAAAAATTAAATAGAAAAAACTTTAAATTTTTTCTATTTCTATTTTTGACACTGTCCAGCTTGTCACAGAAATAACCCATCCCAGGTACCAGTTTTCTGTCTTAGTACTTTTCTATTATTGTGATGAAACATTATAACTAAGTCAACTTATCAAAGAAAGTATTTATTCTGATGTATGGTTTCAGAGGGTTAGAGTCCATGATGGTAGAGCAAAGTCGTGATGGTATGAACAGCTGAGAGCTCACATCTTGATCCAGAAGCAGGGGGGCAAAGAAAGATTACATTGAAAATGGTGAGAGTCTTTTGAAATCTCAATTCTTCCCAATAGTTCTACCAATTGGGAACCAGTTATTCAAACATCTGAGCCTAAGGGGGGGCATTCTCATTTAAATCACAACAGCTGGTGAATGGGTGGATCTGAAAATAATAATTTTGAGTGAAATAGCCCAAACCCAAGGAGTTAAATACTTCATGTTTTCTCTCATAAGTGGATGCTAGCTTTAAATCTTAAGATATGTGTGGGGCAATGGAACATGACAGAAAACTTGGTAATGTTGAGTGGGTCCAGAGACTCTGGCACCTACCTGAGGATGGTGGGGGTTTTACTGTTCCCCACCAGACTCCTGGCCTGGGACACATGACCCCACTCCCCCATTTTAAGCCTAGTGGTTAGGTAGCACAGAAACACAGTGTGCTCCATGTTCATGAGGTAGCTCTATGGGCCCTGAGGGTTTAGACAATAAGCTTCCCATCCTGGACATTCTCGCAAAAGGTATTTAATCTCTGGTCCATCCTGAGGAAGTGGTATGCACCCATTTTCCACGAAGAACAGTAAATGGTATTGAAAGATCCCCAGAACTAGGGAGATTCTTACTCAAGTCTCGGGACAACGTGACCACCCAATGACTCACAAGAGACCGAACTTGCTGCGATCACATGAGATTTATTGGGGATACCGGTACCGGGTCGATCTCATGACCTTGCCAGTCAGAGGAGTTCAACCCCGAACACGAGAAGTGTGGGGTATTTAAGGGAACATCCATAAGCAGGGGGTGGGAAGAGGGTTACCAAGGAAACAGAACATAAACAGTGGAAACTTTCAGAGGGACCTGACCCAAGGTATTCAGTTAGGAGGGGAACACATTCATTCTAGGAATGTAACCTTCATCTACTGGTTGGCAGGGTGGAGAGCCTCGTAAACCAGTAGACTTTCATTCCTCATTGTGGATCATTCAGGAGGGACAGGTATCGGGAACCAGAGCCCTGAGCCAATTCCTAGAATTGGCTATTTTATATTTCTGGCTGGCTACAGTGGCCCTCCATGTCCTTTTAGGTAAAGGTTATACACCATACATTTGTATTAAATGCCCTCATTTTAAATTCTAAGATTCTCCAGCCTTTCAGTATAAATAAACATGGACTGTCTCTCTCCTCAAGAACTGCTGTGGGGAGCAAGGAGGGAACTTTTGTCTACAGAGCCACACTAAGTCTCCCACAGAAGGCCCTATCTACACTCCTGGACATTCACACCCCTGAGGTAAGCCAGAGTTCCCCCTCCCCAAGCTCTGGGCTCATCCTCATCCCTTGAACCTCCTCCTTTCCCAACTTCCCATGACTTCCAGCAGCAGCTGGACACGTGGGAGCTTGGGAACCCCTGACTCTTCAGCCTTAGCACACCTTGTTTCTCATCTGGGATTAGGATCCTAGGCTGCATTCTCCCAGCCCCTGAGCAGAGCATTGGTGCTTCCCACGAGCCCATTATCTGATGGTGGTGTAGAGTAAATACAGTCTCCTGTTCTGCATTTCCTCTGCCTGGCAGAGTTTCCACACCTCAGGGGTGAGGTGAAACACGGAACCACAGATATATGCCTTTAAATTGGAATATTCTTAGAAGTAAAAAAAAAAAAACTAGTAAAAAGCCATAAGGATGGATCTCAAGTAAAGAGGGGTAGAATGTAGGCAGTAGGAAAAGAGAGAGAGAGGAATAAATGGAACAGAAAGTTTAAATAGGTAGGATAGGGGAGGAGAGAGCTAGGTAAAAAAGAGAATATGAAGATGGATTACTAGTGAAAGGCTGGAGAATCTTAGAATTTAAAATGAGGGCATTTAATACAAATGTATGGTATATAACCTTTACCTAAAAGGACATGGAGGGCCAATGTAGCCAGCCAGAAATATAAAATAGCCAATTCTAGGAACCCAGAGCCTCAGGGCTCTGGTTCCCAATACCTGCCCCTCCTGGCTGATCCACAATGAGGGCGGAACTAAGAATGAAGGTCTAGTGGTTTATGAGACTCCCCACCCTGTCAGTCAGTAGATGGAGATTACATTCCTAGAATGAATATGTTCCCCTCCCTAACTGAACACCTTGGGTTCAGGTCCCTCTGAAAATTTCCACTGTTTTTATGTTCTGTTTCCTTGGTAACTCTCTCTCTGCCCCCAGCTTCCCTTAAATACCCTTTACTTCTTGTGTTCGGAGTTGAGCTCTGGCCAGCATGGTCACGAGATCGACCCGGTACCGGTATCCCCAATAAACCTCATGTGATTGCAGCAAGTTCGGTCTTTCGTGAGTCATTGGGTGGTCGCGTCATCCCGAGACTTGAATAAGGATCTCCCCAGTTCTGGGGGTCTTTCACTAGCACTAAGAAACCATATGGAAACCTATTACTATATAAGCTCCCTAAAACACCCCTCACACTCCCCCACATATATATACATAAAATACACATAAAAGTAGTCCAAATGGAGTTACCCTATAATAAGGGGGACAATGCTTTTTTCAGATACTATAGACTATCAAATAAAGTAACTCAATGCCATGTATAGGGTATCATAACTTTTTGAGTCATTGGTTAGTAAATTTACATACTTCTACCCCCAAATATTACAGGCTATTGCATTCCTCTTGTTTACCCTCTATAGCTTAAAGGTAAGGCTTTAATTTTTTTATTAGACATTTTCTTTGTTTACATTTAAAATGTTATTCCCTTTCCCGTTCTCCCCTCTGAAAAAAAAAAACCCTGTTCCTTCCCCCCTCTCCCTGCTCAACAACCCACCCTCTCCCACTTCCTGGCCATGGCATTCCCCTACACTGGGGTATAGAACCTTCACAGGGCCAAGGGCCTCTCCTCCCATTGATGACTGACTTGGCTGTCCTCTGCTACATATGCTGCTGGAGCCATGAGTCCCACCATGTGTGCTCTTTGGTTGGTGGTTTAGTCCCTGGGAGCTCTGAGGGTACTAGTTAGTTCAAATTGTTGTTTGACCTAAGGGGTTGCAAATCCTTCAGGTCCTTGGGTAGATAAGGCTTTATTACTGAAGACATCACATACTTGACTCATAGGACATAGGGAAATCAAACTGGTACCAACCTGGAATTCTCATCCTTACTAGCTAGCTTTCATAGTGTTTTAAGAGTCTTTCCATTCTACTGAGGGAAAAGTGTCATCAAAAGTCTTACCCAGCAGAGAAACCTGTGATCTGAAGTAATAATTGTCCTGGCAAGATATGTTCACTGGTACAATAAAGGCATAGATATTATAAGAGTAACCAACTACCTTTGGATTGGATTTAAGGCCTGATCCACAAGATGAAATTATTGGCACTATTGTCACTAAGACACATTTTCATCCTGGGGTTGAATTATAGAGATTAAAACTCAAGTATTCTATGTTTCCACCATTGTGAAATTATTTCATTTTTGCCATCCATCCATCTTCCTTTCTACCTATAAACATATTATTTATTGGGAATGAAATTCATCATGTGTTAACAATAATCATTCAGCATGGAAGAATTTTTGAAGATCTGCATGGTTTATTCTTTTTAAATCTTTTTTTTCCTGGGTGCTTTCATATTGTTTGTTGAGACAATGATGGTGGAAAATTTTAAAAATCATCTCTGTTGGAGTGAATGAATGTGCTGTTCACAAACACAGTTTTATCTATATTCTTCAAGAGCAGAAAACAAGAGGGGATAGACTAAAAATAAAATTTAAAGATAAAGCCTTTCATCAGAAAAATAACAGCAAAAAGATCAAAGTTTAGTCAGAAATGAGACTGCTGTAGCAGCAAGCCATATCTAAGCTTGGCCAGTGCCCATTTGCTATGGTAACTGTTGATCTCAGAATCCAGTGACTTATAATAATGAGTAACTATTTCTTGTTTATGAGGCTGAGAATTAACTTTGCTTCTGCTGGGCTCTGCTGGCATTTATATCTTCTCTTTCCAAATCTTCAGGTTGAAGGAGTATCTCAATAGCACTGGGGGTATAGAAAACATGCTGTCTAAAGGGAAACATGAAAGGATCCATGCATTAGTGGATTTAGACCTGTGTTGTCCTTGATCTCATACTGTCATCATTTGGTCATTTGGGTTATACATTTAACTTGGATCTTTGATGCATGAGCCCAATTGTAAGCAGTCTAATTTTTCTCCTTTTTTTTTTTTTTTTTTTTTGAGACTGATCTTAGTATAGCCCTGGTTGTCCTAGAACTCACTGTGTAGATGTGATGGCTAGTTTTTTGTCTCAGTGCAACCTAGAGTCATCTGGAAAGAAGGAATCTCAGTTGAGAAAATGACTCCATCAGGTTGGCCTATAGTCAAATCTTTGGAGCATTTTTTAAAATTAATGATTGATGTGAGAGGGCCAAGCTCACCGGGGGTGGTACCACCCATAGAAAGCTTGGGTTGTATAAGAGAGTAGGCTAAGCAAGCCATGGAGAGCAAGCCAGCAAACACTAATCCTCCATGGCCTCTGTTTCAGTCTGCCTTCAAGTTCCTCTTTGAGTTTTTGCCATGACTTCCCATCATGAAAGATAAACCTTTTCTATCCCAGTTGCTTTGGTCATGGTGTTTATCATAACAACAGAAGCACACTAGGGTAGTAGACCACAATAGTCTCTAACTTACAAAGATCTACCAGCCTCTGATTTTGATGTGTCTCCTTCCAGTTTGGAATGTTTCGGTTCAGAGTAAATTGCTATTTGACAGCAACCAGATCTGAGCACCAAGATGTGCTGATACATTTCTCTTTTCTGCTCTTCCCAAATTTGTAACTACCTCTTTCTTTTCTTCAAAATGCATTTTAGCTGATCTTGGTAGTACACGCCTTTAATTTCACCACTCATTAGGCAGAGGCAGTAGATCTCAAGGCCAGCCTGAGTTATATATCAAATTCCAGACCAGCCAGAGCTATAGAGTTGGAATCTCTCTCAAAAAGATATTTAATTTTATTCATTATTACCTTCCCCTCTCTCTTTTGCTCTCTCCCTTCTTTCTCTCCTTTTTGTGTGTGTGCATGTGTGTGTGTGTGTGTGTGTGTGTGTGTGTGTACATGCCATGGTGTCTTAGTTACTTTTCTATTGCTGTGATAAAACACCATGACCAAGTCAACTTATAAAAGAGAGAATTTAATTAGCTTACTGTTCCAGAAGGCTAAAGTCCTTGATATTGGAGCAAGCTCACCCTCATTGACCTACCTTGTCCCCTAATCCTTCTCATGTCCCCTAATCCTTCTCAAACAGTTCCACCAACTGGGAACCAACTATCCAAACATATGAACCCATGGCTGATATTCTCATTCAAATTAGCACACATAGCTTGTGTGTGGAGGTCACAGGATAACAATGTGAGGTTGGTTCTCTACTTCCACTTTAATGTGGGTTCTGAGGATCAAACTGAGGTCACCAAACTTGAACAGCAACTAGTTTTACATGGTGAGACATTTTGCTGATTCCTTTGCCTCTTTCTTGTCACTTTCAGAGGACAAAATTTTCTTGAGAGATGTTCAAGTATCTAAACTGTTCTTGCAAACTACTTGCTTTGGAGGAGCCTGTCCATGTGACACCAGAAACAAGTGCAGGCCATATAATGAGTGTCATGGTTCTGTTGGAAATCCATAAGTCTACTGTGACTTCCCTTTTGAAGTTCTGTCTTGCATAGTCTTTTATAACTTTAGCCGGTCTGGAAGGCTCTTCCATGTGTGAGTTTAAAAGCAATAACAGAGGGGATGATGAGAATAAGGAGGGCTGGGAACAGGATGTGTGGATGGCTTATTATAGATAATATTTTCTATATGAACATTTTATGGATGATGCCTCTGCAACATGCAGCCAGAGCTCTGTTATAATGCTCTGTAACTTGCCCTCTAGCTCAGAATAGCCTCAAACTTGTGATCCTTCCATCTCAGTATCCTGAGTGTGAGATTATAGATCTGTCTCATCATATCCAGCAAGATAAGTAGTCTTAGATTAGTTTCCTAGGGCTGAGACAAATGGCCATAGACATAGTGGTTTAGAACAATGAAAGTCTACAAATGTGGTGGTTTAGAACAATGGAGGTTTACAGACATAGATTAATGGAAGTCTATAGACATGGCAGTTTAGAACAACAGAAATCTACAGATATGGTGATTTAGAACAAAGGAAGCCTATTCTCTCCAGTTCTATAGACTGATCTGAAACCAGTACTTGTGCACCAAGACATTGGCCCCCCACAGTCATATTCCTATTCCTTCTTTCTGCACACATCTGTCTCATGAGAACAGCTAAGGTTATTGTTATCTGTTGTCTCCAGATCTTCAGTTGAAGATTGCATGTAAGGTCATTTTCACAGGTCCCAGAGATTAGGACACAGGGGCCTCTGAGGAGGTGTTTCCCCTTCTCCAGAAGCTGAGCTTCAGATGATTTTGGGGGAACTACTTTTGTCTGCATGAATGTCTAATTTAGTCTACTAAGGGCTCTTTGGTCTCCTCATAAGCAATCTGGCTTTCACCCTTTTGCTCATAATGAACCTGGTTGGAAGACTCTCTGTCAGTCAGTCCAAATTTTAAATTCTGCTTTCTCCACATTTTCAGAAACTCTAGTAGACACACTATCCATTATTCATTACATAATAAAACAAATTTTAGGAGATACTTTATTTGTGCATGGTGCACTCCTAGATAGATTTCAAGTAACCTGAAAGCAGAGACCATCTTAATACATCTTGTATCACAGGGACTAAGCCATGATTCTACACAGTTTCTCATAAATACATTAAAAACTGCAATTTTAGAGGTGTTACTAACATAAGAAACATTTGTAAAGCACTAGTAGCTAGCCTTATGGTGGAAGAACAGGCCAGATGCTAGGCGCTTTCCAAATGCCTCCAATCTTCAACAGGTGTTCAAGGCATCATTATTTACTGTCTTATTTATTTATAATGGCCCCATTTCTTCTTTGAGGAATGACTCTTTCCACATCATAGGCCTTACTCAGTATATTCTGAAGCTCAGTTAAATAGATTGTCTAGAAACCAGAATCTTGGAACTGGAAGGGTATTTGCAATACTTTTTTTTAAGTTGAAGGAAGGCAGGGACTTTTACTTCAATTTCCAATCTGGAAGTTGCAGATTACAGTGCTCAGATGTTGAAGTCAATTAAGTTAGCATCTGTATTGTCTGAGATAGTATGCCAGAGCCACAGAAGTGTATCCCATATCCTAGACATACAGTGGAGAGGAGGGGGATGAAATCATGCTCTTTTTTTTTTTTTTT